>NC_136309.1:3002096-3563704 GCF_964198595.1 Lampetra fluviatilis | reverse complement strand
TGGGGGGTGGTGGTGGTGGGGGGTGGTGGTGGGTAGTGGGGGGGGGGGCGATTCTCCCGGGATTCAAACCACGAGCGGCCACACTCCGATGAACGGAATTGGACCCGAACATCCCAGAATCAGAAATCGGAATTTATGTTGTTCATTGCAGGAGGAATCCGATGAGCTATGAAGCAGATTTATTTATTTATTTCACAGATGTCCAGTGGGGGCACGGGGTCAGAACGTCGCAACAAACAAACAATAACAATAAACAAACCATGGGAGTGCAAAGTATAGGAAAGATAAACAAATCTCTTAAAAATATACAAACAAAACTAAACTAAATTTCGATTTAAAGCTTTCGTGACTGCAGGGATTCATCTTCTTGGTTCTTTCGGTAAAGTCACGTAAAAGGGAAATAATAAAATTATAAAAATAACACATAACAAAATAATTCTCACGACGTTTTGGCCACAACGCAAGCAGCCGTCCTCGGGTGAAGAATTATTTTATTATCTTTAATTTTTATTATTTTATTACTTCCCTTCTACGTGACTTTACCGAAAGAACCAAGAAGATGAAAACCAAACTATTTCTGTTTCTTACTACGTAAATCCTACCGAGTTATGAGCTTATTGTTTCAGAAGCGACCTGGACACAAATGATAGCTCAACAAAAGTGGGCGACCAATCGTGTGCGAAATAGTTTATTGGGCAAAGAATAAAAAAAATAATCCCAAATGGAAGCAAGGAACCATCCCAGAGGGAGATTCTCGGGACAGGGTGGAGGCTTTCGGTGATGAGTAAATGTGATCGAAAACTACTTCACTGGCTGGCTGGCTTGCAAGTCGTGGTCATTCTTCACAAGTGTATCGCACCTTCGATAACACCACACACACACACACTCAATTATATATATACTACATATAGAAACTATTAATGAAAAAAAAAAGACTTCATCAAGGTCAAATCTTTCGATTTAAAGCTTTCGTGACTGCAGGGATTAATTTTCTTGGTTCTTCCGGTAAAGTCACGTAGAAGGGAAATATAAAAATAATAAAAATA
Source organism: Lampetra fluviatilis (assembly GCF_964198595.1). Classification (NCBI taxonomy): domain Eukaryota; kingdom Metazoa; phylum Chordata; class Hyperoartia; order Petromyzontiformes; family Petromyzontidae; genus Lampetra; species Lampetra fluviatilis. The sequence goes on along the minus strand of NC_136309.1, from coordinate 3,562,658 downwards.
AAACATAATAAAATAATTCTCACGACGTGTCGGCCACAACGCAAGCAGCCGTCACCTGAGAACGGCTGCTTGCGTTGTGGCCGAAACGTCGTGAGAATAATTTTATTATGTTTTATTTTTATTATTTTATTATTTCCCTTCTACGTGACTTTACCGAATCAACCAAGAAGATGAAAAGGTCAAATCTCTTTCTACGTTACTCCACGAACACCGCCCCCCCCCCTGCCACCACCCCCTCAAATGTCACAAATCGTCTGTGCCCCACGTCAAGTGGCATTGTCTAGCGGCCCGGCGCGAGTTACTTCCACCGCGCCACGTGCTGCCCCCAAAGTCGCCCTCTCAATAATTCAACGGGAAATCTCGCGTGCCCCCCCCCCCCCATTATGCGGCCCCGGCGGCCCCCCCCCACCCCCGAGTTCTGGCGACCGGGGAGGGTGGGAGGGAGGGATGGAGAGTGGGGGAGCAGGGGGGGGGGGCAGGAGGGAGAGCAGGCGGGTGGGAGGACAAACGCGTAACGACAGCGGCTGCCCGCTGATCCCCACCCCCAAGTTGATCCCAACTCCCAAGTTGGTCCCCCCACTCCGCCTTCCAGAGAAAACAAATCCTGGCCCCACGTGGCCCAACGTTGTTCAGGCGGGGGGAGGGGGCGGGGCGGGGTGGGGGGAGGGGACCTCGCGTTGGGGTTTGGCCGGAGAAGCGCCGCCTCGACTCGTCGATTCTGCCACGGATCTCTACGACCCAGACCCAACCCAACCCAACCCAAACCCAATACAACCACACCAAACCCAAACCCAACCACACCCAACCCAATTCAACCACACCACACCCAACCACACCACACCACACCACACCCAACCCAAACCCAACCACACCCAACCCAACCACACCACACCACACCCAACCCAAACCCAACCACACCCAACCCAATCTAACCACACCAAACCAATCCCACCAACCCAAATCCAACCACACCACATCAACCCAACCACACCACACCAATCACACCAATCACACCAATCACACCAATCCAACCCATCCCAACCACATCAATTCAATCCAACCCAACAACACTAACCAAACTCTTAGGGTTTTTTTCGGTAAAGTCACGTAGGTAAAAAAGTAAAATTAATAAAAGTAATAATATAAATAAAATAAAATAATAAATCACGACGTTTCGGAGGCAACACAAGTCTCCGTCATCAGGTGGGACCGTCACAGCTAGATTTACTGTATCTACCTCCGTGACTTTACCGAAAAAAACCCTAAGAGTATGATTCCTTGCAGTCACGAAAGCTTCAAATCTAGAATTAACACTAAGCAACCTCGCTTGGCAAATCGCAATTGACGGACAGGAGCTGTTGGTTCGAGTGGGGAGATCGTAATCATCTGCGTCATCATCAGCCACGGCCAATCCACTGCTGGATGAAGGCCGCAATCATCCTCTTAAGCCACCGCCGCCGCCGATACTGCGACGATTCCGACAAATCCAAGCGGCCGCATGTTCTTGGCTCTCATTCAATCATCGCTCAATCTCCCTTCTCTCTCGGACGCGTCCGTCCCATCCGCTCCGTTGTGAGGCGCCGCGGTTGGCTAGGAGATGTGAACTCCCTCGCCTGGTATACAGGAGGTCGTTGGTTAGATCCCGACCCTGACGCCTGCTCTCTCCGTGGTGGTGTAGATTTTTCTCCGGGTCCTCCGGTTTTCCCCTGCACATTTTTTTGGGGGTCTTTCGGAAAAGTCACGTAGTGTCTATGTTGTGTGTGTCTCTCTCTCTGTCTCTGTGTTGTGTGTCTTTCTCTCTGTGTGTCTGTGTTGTGTGTTTCTCTGTGTGTGTCTATGTTGTGTGTCTCTCTGTGTTGTGTGTCTCTCTCTGTGTGTGTCTATATTGTGTCTCTCTCTGTGTCTATGTTGTGTGTCTCTCTCGCTGTGTGTCTATGCTGTGTCTCTCTCCGTGTGTCTCTGTGACTATGAATCCCTGCAGTCACGAACGCTTTAAGTCAACATTTCCCCTGCACGTGTAGAATTGAAGTCGTGCGCTGCAGAGAAATTTGGCGACTGCCCGAATTGTCCCCACGGCGATGAGCCAACTCGTTTGAGTTGCCGTCTGTGCATGGCGAGGTCCGCTTCCGACGAAGAACCACATAGCGTTGTGGGCTTTACCTGGTAAAATAAAATAAAAAAAATATTTTTCGATTTAAAGCTTTCGTGACTGCAGCGATTAATATTCTTGGATCTTTCGGTAAAGTCACGTAGAAGGGAAATAATAAAATGAAATAAATAAACATAATAAAATTCTCACGACGTTTCGGCCACAACACAAGCAGCCGTCCTCAGGTGAAGAACAGAGCTGTCGGAAAGACAGCGTCCTAATGTTATTTTATTATTTCCCTTCTACGTTACTTTACCGAAAGATCCAAGGATATAAAAAATATATAATTTATAAGTTTCATGGTTAGTCTCGACAGGTTATTCATCGTCCCATCTGTCCGTGACGGGTCCTGCTCAAACCCCCAGCACTCATCACTGGAGCAATAATCACCATAAATCAACGTCTGATGCTTCTGCAACTAATGAAATTTTTTCACCGTTTTTACATTGAACGGTTTAAAAAAAAAGTAATTTGTCCGAGCGAGCTCTCATACATGCCATTTCTTGTATGTATCTAACATTGCTTAAATGTTAAAGACTCCAATGCAGAAATATCCCCTGGGTTTGGATCTTGCACGAAGCTCATGCTCCACCCTAAATCGCATCCACTGCACACACCATGGCAAGCAGCAGACGCGTATACCGGACTTACACAATGTGGTCATGCAGAACAGAGTGTACAACGTGGAGCGACGCAATGCCACCCCCGACCCCTGCCCCCGATCCACAAAATACGACAGAAGGAGACATCACAGCGATGATAACTTAACCACCGTGCTTCTCTCCTCATCACGTCGCTTATATTATCTGGGCTTGACCGTCATGAATGTGAAATCGCAGTAGTTTTTTAAATCCTTTATATTCAGTTCACTTGCTTGCTTGCTTGCGCGCTTACGACCGTGCAAATTTTTCGGTCGTTTTTTAACCCACTTCCCGTGATCCAATCGAGCTGACATTTTGCACACAGACTCGTTGTGCGTGACAATTTATTTTCGTGAAAAATGTTTTCCCTAAATTTTACACTTTTTAGGAAAAAAATAATTACATTTAATTACCAATTGCTTAATGGTGGCAGGCAATCATCTGACCCATAGGTGGCAGCCATCTCAAGCCAGAGGACGAGAGGACTCTAGCCGCCACGCATATAAAGGATTTATAGTGAAATACTTTTTTTTACGGGTTAATTTTTTCTGCACCTACATCAGACAAGAATAACACTGGTCAACAAAAAAAAAAAATTCTGGCCTGGACTTTTGCAGCTGTTTTAGACTAATTTCAGTGTGCTGATTCCAAATCTGATCTCAGATTTGCTCTATCACATCATTTTTATGCTATCGGCATACCCCATTTTCATTGATTTTCCCCGACATTAACTCTGTCACTTATGATAGACAAAAACTGATGCCTGATTTGGAATCAGCACCCCAAAATTACATTAAAACCGTTGGAATACCTTATGCCAGAAAAAGTGTGTTGACCAGTGTAATGATTTTAATTGCTTAAGTGTGCGTAATGGTCGCGTCAGAGACGTTGACGGGCTCGGATCAGAGGCTGACCTACCTGGGTTCGAATCCAGGCTGTAGACACAAAGACAAAGATCCTCCCCCCCCCCCTCCGATAAAGCCTTTAACAGGTTGACGGGGCAAGTGCTGCTAGCACCTATGAAAAACTCTTGTTTTTTTTTATTTTACCGGGTAAGGCCCTGAGCTATGTAGTTCTGTCTTCAGAAGCGAGCTGGCCATCACGAATGATAGCTCAACGAAAGTGGCTTAATCAAGTGGGAATTTATAGCAGCCAAATACTCTCAACGCATCTTTCTAAATGTGGAGGGGAAAAATCGGAGACAAATCCACGTGACCACGGGAAGAGAGACACGCAAGCTACGAATATACAGCAGGTGTCGGGGGTGGGTATCGAACCCACGACCTCCTGTATAGCAGGCGAGGTAGTTAACATCTCACCACCACGGCAGCGCCTACTGCTGATGATTGCTGCTGCTTATGATGATTGACGGAGTAGGTTAATACGATGATGATGATGGTGAAGATGACGATGGTAAAGATGATGATGATGATGGTGAAGATAAATCAAATCACAGGAGGTGGTGTCTGTGGCCATGTTCAAAGCATACATTACAATAATCGCGAGTAATTATGAAATGATGTCGTGGTTATGATGATGATGTCGTGGCGATGATGATGATGGTGGTGGATATACTATTGCTGCTACTAATGATGATGATCAAAATGATAATTGTGGTGATGATGGCTGGAGGTGGTGACTCGAAATTGTCAACATGATGAACGAAATGACTATAATCACTATAACTGCAGGATGATGTCATGGTTTCCAGTGTCATAATAATTGGTGGTGGTAGTGGAGGCGCTGTGCTATTGTTGGTGGTGGAGGTTGTGTTGTTGGTGGTGGTTGTGAATATGGTGGTGGAGATTGTGTTGTTGGTGGTGATTGTGTTGTTAGTGGCGGTAGTGATGATGGTGGTGGTGATTGTGTTGTGAGTGATGGTGGTAGTGATGATGGTGGTGGTGATTGTGTTGTTGGTGGTGGTTGTGAATATGGTGGTGGTGATTGTGTTGTTGGTGGTGGTAGTGATTATGGTGGTGGTGATTGTGTTGTTAGTGGTGGTAGTGATTGTGGTGGTGGTGATTGTGTTGTGAGTGATGGTGGTAGTGATGATGGTGGTGGAGATTGTGTTGTTGGTGGTGGTAGTGATTATGGTGGTGGTGATTGTGTTGTTGGTGGTGGTAGTGATTATGGTGGTGGTGATTGTGTTGTTAGTGGCGGTAGTGATGATGGTGGTGGTGATTGTGTTGTTGGTGGTGGTAGTGATTATGGTGGTGGTGATTGTGTTGTTAGTGGTGGTAGTGATTGTGGTGGTGGAGATTGTGTTGTGAGTGATGGTTGTGATTGTGGTGGTGGTGATTGTGTTGTTAGTGGTGATTGTGTTGTTAGTGGTGGTAGTGATTGTGGTGGAGATTGTGGTGTTGGTGGTGTTAGTGATTGTGGTGGTGGTGATTGTGTTGTTGGTGGTGGTAGTGATTATGGTGGTGTTGGAGATTGTGTTGTGAGTGATGGTAGTGATGGTAGTGATGATGGTGGTGGAGATTGTGTTGTTAGTGGTGGTACTGATTGTGGTGGTGGTAGTGGTAACGTGGCGATGGTGGTGGTTATGGTGGTGGTCACGTGAGCACAATGAATCGAGAATACAGCTGCACAGGTGAAGGGCGGCTGTCGTTTGCGAGCTGTTGTATAACGGAGCGGCTGTTGGTTCAGGGCACAAATGAAAGATCACTTCTCTCTCTCGATCTATCTATCACTCAAGGAGCCGCCTCGATCGATGCGCGAGGCAGTCGAACGCGTCGCTTCACGTCTTGACGGTGCTCATTGATATTCATGCGGCTGCTGCTGCTGATGATGATCATAGTGGTGGCGGTGGCTGCTGATGATGATGATTGAGGCGGTGCTGCTGATGGTGATGATCACTGCTGCAGGTTGCAGCTGCTGACGCTGATGATACTGGGTAGGAACCTCCTGGTTACACCAGCCCACAGGGGATTATTGTGTCCGTCCGTCCGTCGTGGAGGGAGGGGCTGGGTAGGGAGAGAGGGGCTGGGTGGAGAGGGGCTGGGTGGAGAGGGGAGGGTGGGGAGGGGCTGGGTGGAGAGGGGCTGGGTGGGGAGGGTGGGGCTGGGTGGGGGGTGGGAGGGGTGGGGCTGGGTGGGGAGGGGCTGGTCACCCCGTGGTGCCCTTATAAAACTCAACGTTTAACCTACTCACGCCGGCTTGTGCCCGCCCTCACAGTCGGGCATATTTGCGGAATACACCACGCCGCCGTTGACCCTGGCCATTGACCGAGCAACCCAACGTTCCTACCAGCTCCCTCCGCAGGAATGTGTTTATAGTGGTGGTGGGTGCTGATGATGATGATTGAGGCGGTGCTGCTGCTGATGATGATTGCTGCAGGTCGCAGCTGCTGATGATTATGGTAATGATGGTGGGTGCTGTTGCTGCTGATGATGGCCATGATGAATCGCTACGCTGCTGCTGATGCTGCTGCTGCTGGTTGTGTTGGTGATGTCACCCCCTGCCTGCTTCGGCTACTGCTGATGATGAATTGCTACGACGACGATGCTGATGATGCTGATTTGGATGGTAGTGCTGCTGCTGATATTGGTGATCGTGCTCTGCTGCTGCTGATGCTGCTGCTGCCGATGCTGCTGCTTTTGCTGCTGATGCTGCTGTTGTTGCTGCTGATGCTTCAACTGCTGCTGCTGCTGATGATGCTGCTGCTGCCGTTGCTGCTGCCGCTGCTGATGATGATGCTGCTGCTGCCGTTGCTGCTGCCGCTGCTGATGATGATGCTGCTGCTGCTGTTGATGATGCTCCTGCTGATGCTGTTGCTGCTGATGATGATGCTGCTGCTACTGATGATGCTGCTGATGATGATGCTGCTGCCGATGATGATGCTGCTGATGATGATGTTGTATTATTTAGATGGTCTACTCAACATGCCACCGGCCACCCACGCAAGAAACGGGGCCCTGACCGCCGCGTCACAGATTCACACCCCCCCCACACTCCCCCCCCCCACACTCCCCCCCCACACTCCCCCCCCCCACACCCCCCCCCCACACTCCCCCCCCCCCACACTCCCCCCCCCCCACACTCCCCCCCCCCCACACCCCCCCCCCACACTCCCCCCCCCCACACTCCCCCCCCCCACACTCCCCCCCCCCACACTCCCCCCCCCCACACTCCCCCCCCCCCCACACTCCCCCCCCCCCCCACACTCCCCCCCCCCCCCCACACTCCCCCCCCCCCCCACACTCCCCCCCCCCCACACACTCCCCCCCCACACCCCCCACACCCCCCACACTCCCCCCCCACACTCCTTCCACGCGAATGTTTCACAGGGGCCCCGCAATTCCTCCACACGATCTTCCTCCACACGGATGACGCTGCTGCTGCTTTCACTGATGCTGCTTCCGCACGCAGCACGCGGCTATGCACTTGACGCGACAAAAGACAAAAGACCCCCCCACCCTGTGTAGCCTTGACAGACCCGTTGGGGCAAGTGCTGTTAGGGAGTAGCGAGCCTGTTGTGAAGGCTGGCAATCAGTGGGCTGTGCAGCGTTTGTTGCTGTCGCGTTCTGAAGCGCGCCTGCTGGACATGTATCCACCTAATAGGGTGTCGCGACCAATATCATCCACGATATAGGGTTTTTAGATCGCGTAAATATATGTGTCGTTAAACCCGCCACCACCCGACACAGCCGATTAGTGAGGTTTGTCACGTAAACAGAACGTGCCAATTCATCACGAGTACAGCACTAATGTGTAGTGTATAGTGGTGTATAGTGTAGTGTATATAGTGTGGTGTATATAGTGTGGTGTATAGTAGTGTGTAGTGTATATAGTGTAGTGTATAGTGTATATAGTGTAGTGTATAGTGTAGTGGTGTATAGTAGTGTATAGTGTATAGTAGTGTATAGTGTATAGTAGTGTATAGTGTATAGTAGTGTATAGTGTAGTATAGTAGTGTGTAGTGTATAGTGTAGTATACTAGTACAGCACACCGGTGTGTTGTTGGAGAGCAAATCCACAACATTTACCATCTGAGTACGACGTTTCGCCAGTAATTACAACCAGCTTCATCAGGCGACAGACAGAGTTGTGGAGAAATCCTTCCCGTTTACCGCGACAAACCTCACCAATTGACTTGGCTGTGTCGGGTTTAACGACGCATTTATATTTCATTTACCACGATTTAACCCCACTCTAGACTATGGACATTTATAGCTCATCGGATTCCTCCAGGAGACATCGATATTCCGATTCTGATTCTGAGCACGGACACACACACATACACGAAGACAAAGATCCCCCGTATAGCCTTAACAGACTGTAGGGGCAAGTGCTGTTAGCGAGCACCTATGATGGCCGGAATGGCACACGAGGGGGTGGATGGCCAGTACCACGCCCGACCGCCTTTGTCTCCCCAGTGGCGATGTTTACACACCGCACCAGGTACTCATTTGAGGCTGAGTCGACCTCGGGGAGGCCCAGGACCGGTTCAGATAATTGTCACTGGTGTTGGCCGTGAGCGGGAATCGAACGCGGGTCGCCAGGTTCGTAGCGCAGCGCGCTAACCGCTATACCACCGCTCCCCACACACGGACACAAACACGGACACACACACAGACACACACACGGACACAGACACACACACACGGACACACCACTGAGTGGGGTGAAGGCCCAACTCCAGGCCTCGTGGCTCCACCACCGACCCATCCGCCGCTACCTCCGCTACCAATCCGCGCCTCCGCGTTCAAATGGAATTTTTTTAAACTCGTGCCGCGCTGTACGCGCCCGATGCTTGTTACACTCGTCCCACGTGACGCTCGCGAAGCCGGATAAACGCCGGCTGCGTCACGTGGAACACGCGTACACACACACAGACACGTGGAACACGTGCACACACACACACGTGGAACACGTATACACACACACACACAGACACGCGTACACACACACACACGTGGAACACGCGTATACACACACACGTGGAACACGCGTACACACACACACAGACACGCGTACACACACACACAGACACGCGTACACACACACACAGACACGCGTACACACACACACTTGGAACACGCGTACACACACACACTTGGAACACGCGTACACACACACAGACACGCGTACACACACCCACAGACACGCATACACACACACACAGACACGTATACACACACACACTTGGAACACGCATACACACACACAGACACGCGAAACAGATGTGCACACACACGCGGAACACGGCGCGTGTACACACACGCACGCGCACACGGAGATTTCAATCGGCTCTATTAACGCAGGCAGCGTTAATTATGAGTAAATAAATTGTAAGTGTAGGAAAATGAAACCCTCTGTTCTACACACGCACGATCGTGGTCTTGCTGCTGCTGCTTATGTTGATGATATTGATTGTTGCTCATGCTACTCTTGCGGACCCACAACATCACGACCACCACCATCATCACGACCACCATCATCATCACCGCTAGAACCACCACTACCGCGAAAACCACCACGAACATCATCACCACGACGACCACCACCACCACCACTACAACCATCACCACCACTACAACCACCACCAACACTACAACCACAACTACCACCACAACCACTACAACCACCACCAACAACACTACAACCACCACCACGACCACCATCTCCACCACCACTACAACCACCACCACCACCACAACCAACACCACTACAACCAACACCACTACCACCACCAACACTACAGCCACCACCACGACCACCATCTCCACCACCACTACAACCACCACCACAACCACCACCACTACAACCACCACCACTACAACCACCACCACCACCACTACAACCACCACTACAACCACCACCACCACTACAACCACCACCACCAACACTACAACCACCACCACCAACACTACAACCACCACCACTACAACCACCACCACCACCACTACAACCACCACCACCACCACTACAACCACCACCACCACCACTACAACCACCACCACCACCACTACAACCACCACCACCACCACTACAACCACCACCACCACCACTACAACCACCACAACCACCACCACCACAACCACCACCACCACAACCACCACCACCACCACCACCACTACAACCACCACCATCACCACTACAACCACCACCATCACCACTACAACCACCACCACCACCACCACTACAACCACCACCACCACCACCACTACAACCACCACCACCACCACTACAACCACCACCACCACCACTACAACCACCACCACCACCACTACAACCACCACCATCACCACCACTACAACCACCACCACCACCACTACCACTACAACCACCACCACTACCACTACAACCACCACCACCACCACTACAACCACCACCATCACCACTACAACCACCCCCACTACAACCACCACCACCACTACAACCACTACAACCACCACCACTACAACCACCACCACCACTACAACCACTACAACCACCACCACCACTACAACCACTACAACCACCACCACAACCACCACCACCACCACAACCACCACCACCACCACTACAACCACCACCACCACTACAACCACCACCACCACCACTACAACCACCACCACCACTACAACCACCACCACCACTACAACCACCACTACCACCACCATCACCACCACTACCACCACCATCACCACCACTACCACCACCACTACAACCACCACCACCACCACTACAACCACCACCACCACTACAACCACCACCATCACCACTACAACCACCACCACCACCACCACCACTACAACCACCACCACCACCACCACCACTACAACCACCACCACCACCACTACAACCACCACAACCACCACCACCACCACTACAACCACCACCACCACCACCACCACCACAACCACCACCACAACCACCACAACCACCACAACCACCACCACCACAACCACCACCACAACCACCACCACCACCAGGGTGCGCAGTGCGTGTACAACAGCCGCTCTCTCTCACGTCCTCCCACACACAAAGGCAAAGAGGCACCAGGTAGCCGAACACGTGGCTGTCGGCAAGAGACTGCGGTGTAGCCGGCAGCACCACGCCCGGCCGCCTTTGTCTCCCCAATGCTGATGTTTACACACTCATTTGGTGCGAGGTTCTGTGCACGTGGCCTTGAGGTCGTGAGCTCGAGATGACAACGAGTACCTGGTGCGGCGTGTTAACGTCAGCGGCGGGGAGGAGGGGGGGGGAGAGAGACAAAGGCGGTCCTGGGAATCCCAGGGGATGGATGCACAAGGACCGGTTCAGTCAGAAGATCGGCACCGACTTTGTTGGCCCTGAGCAGGAATCGAACTCGGGATCACCGGACGGTTTTCTTAAAGCGCAGCGCGCTCACCACTGCGCCACCGCTCCCCCACTGACAAAGACCCCCCGTATAGACTTAGCAGACTGTTGGGGCAAGTGCTGTTAGCGAGCACCTTCTGAAGGCCGGCACGGCAACACGACGGAATTGCGTGGCCAGCAACCACGCCCGGCCGCCTTTGTCTCTCCAGTGGCGATGATTTTACACACCGCACCAGGCACCCATTTGAGGCCGCGCCGACCTAGGGGAGGCCCAGGACCGGTTCAAATAATCGTCACCGGCGTTTTGCCCGTGAGCGGGAATCGAACTCGGGCCTCGCCCGGCTCACAGCGCGCTGACACACAAGAGACCCACACAAAGACAAAGATGCCCCGTACAGCCCCTAACAGACTGTTGGGGCAAGCAAGCGAGCAAGCGAGCAATCAAGCGGCAACCTTCGCTCACCTTCCAAGCAGCAGGTCCGCCACAGACCCGAGTGTGTGAGCACCTCCTCGTTCTTACGACTCGTGTCGTTTTCCCCTCCGCCACCCTTGCTGCGGCAGTTGCCCCTCGAGTAGAGCCAGAAGTCTGTGCCCACGGCGATGCTCATGAGGCCGAAGGCAGCAAACGCGCCTCCGGTCGTGAGCAGGGTTTGAACTCCTCTCTCGCAGACGCCCATGGCGACGGCGACGATGCAGCACGGACGGTGCAGCAGTAGCAGCAGTAGCAGCAGTCGTGGGAGTAGTCGTGGCCGTGCCGGCAGCGGACGGTGCAGCAGGAGGAGGAGGAGGTGGTGGTGGTGGTGGATGAGGAGGAGCTGGAGAAGGAGGTGGAACTGCAGCAGCAGCAGCAGCAGTGTCGGCAAGAAAATCACGAGCAGCAGAAGCAGCAGGAGCGGACGGTGGATGAGTAGACCAGGTTCGACGCCTGGTCATCGTTGTGCGGTTCGAAGACCCCTCCTCCTTCTCCTCAACCACCACCACAACCACCACAACCACCACCACAACCACCACCACCACGAGGGTGTGAGGGTAACGCCAGAGGAATGGACGTGCAAGCGGTGAACGCTGCCGGGTGACTGAATGAAGACGACGACGACGACAACAACAAAAACACGCGGCCGAATGTGCGGCTCTCACAGCTGATGGCCGGTTGTTTATGAATGCATTGATGACGATTAATTAATGGCAATTATTAATTAATGGCAATTAATTAATGCCCGTTAATTCCGTAGCTGGCATATCCTGGGCGAATGCGGGAGATGCATTGGAGACGGTCGTGGTTGATCGGGCGCGCGATGAATGAGTGAGCGGGTTGAAAGAAAGAATGAATGAATGGATGGGTGAATGATTGAAGTTGTTTTGTGGCTGTGCGCTGTCCCCAACAACGTCTGTCCGTCACCCACACACGAATCGGTTGAACCGTAACCCCGAACCCATAGCCGCCTAGATGATTAACATCGTCGTCATTAGCCTAATGAGCAGACGACGATGAGACAGCTTGCTCGTCCAATTAATTTGTTCGACATTTTCATTCATGCGGTCCGTTCTCTCAAACCGGGCTTACCCTTCCCCGAGACCCATTGCTTAAAACCGCATGTCTATTTATATCTCTCTCTGCTATTTAATTATATATTACATATTGCACGCACACACAATAATTATTAGCGTGTGCGTGCCTCTCTCTCTCTCTCTCAATGTATCTACATCGGCTCGATGCTTAGTTAATTACGATGCTGATGAAATAGAGACACGCGCACACACACACGCACACACGCGGACGCACACACACACGCACGCGTGTGTATGTGCGCGCGTGCGTGTGTGTGTGTGTGATTAAACGATTACAGCGAGATGATAAACTGTGGATGTAGCCGTTAGATGATGATGTTGTTGATGATGATGTTGCTGCTGATGATGTTGCTGCTGCTGCTGCTGATGTTAGTGATGAAGATGATGATGCTGATGATGCTGCTGATGTTGCTGCTGATGATGATGTTGCTGCTACTGATGTTAGTGATGAAGATGATGCTGCTGCTGCTGCTGCTGATGCTGCTGCTGCTGATGATGTTGCTGCAGATGATGTTGCTGCTGCTGATGTTAGTGATGAAGATGATGATGCTGCTGCTGATGCTGCTGCTGCTGATGATGTTGCTGCTGCTGATGTTAGTGATGAAGATGATGATGATGCTGCTGCTGCTGATGATGATGATGCTGCTGCAGATGATGTTGACGATGATGTTGGCCCAGAACGAATCTCGCTCCTGTTTTTGTTTTCGTCCACGGCAACAGCTGTTGAACGGAGGGATAATTGCCGCGTGTCTCCTCCGCCAGATATCCCTCTGTATGATGAGATATCCTTCTGTGTGATGAGATGCACTTCTGTGTGATGAGATGCACTTCTGTGTGATGAGATGCACCTCCGTTTGACGGCACCGAGTGAGTGTATCTTCTCTATGAGAGGTATCTGTGACATGAGATGCACGCTCAATGTATCTCTTGAGATGTATTTCTGTTTACGTATCGTTTGCGTGCCCTGAGATGCAAATGTGATGGGTGTTTTCTACGTAAGATGCATGATGAGATTCATCTCAGATATCTCTACATGAGATACACGGTGAGATGCGTTATGCCTCTCTCTCTCGCTGGAGATGTATTCTGTGATATGTGCCGTAGCTGTATCTCTACGAGATGTTTACTTCCGTGAGATGTGCTTCTGCAAAGATGTACTTCAGTTACTCCTGAGATACATATCTGTGAGGAGATGTTCCGTGGTTTGAAACACTACGTGATCGCCCTCCCCGTCCAATATCGGGTTACTTGAATCTCTATGAGATATCTCCCCCCGTGGGATCGACGCTGTAGCTATCTATGAGAGATGTACCGTAGATGTTTCTCTGAGAGATGTACCGGAGCTTTCTCGCCCTGAAACCTGAGACGTGACTGTCGAATTACCTCTGCGACAGATCTCCTTCATGCATCTCCCTCCGTCGTGAGAGATGCACCTGTGAGCTAAATCGTAAATGTATTTATATCTCTATCACGGCGATCTCGATGAGAGATAGACCTCTGGTTAGATGCACCGAATCTTTCTCCCGACAAGATTGACACGGCATGTATAAGATGCCATTATTATTATTATTATCCGAGGGATGTCCCCTCGCTTCTACTTTGCTGCTACCGATCACCACCGCATGCGTATGAGCGGTTTAAAGAGCTCGCTTACTTGCTGCATACTGATGATGATGGATGAAAATGTTTGTAATTAATGGAGCAGTTACTGCTTCTTCTTCTGCTGCTGCTGCTGCTGATGATGATGTTCTTGCTGCTGATGCTGCTGCTGCTGCTGATGATGGATGAAGATGTTTGTAATGAATGGAGCAGTTGCTTCTTCTTCTTTTGCTGATGATGATGTTCTTGCTGCTGATGGTGCTGCTGCTGATGATGATGACGACGATGTTCTTGCTGCTGATGGTGCTGTTGCTGCTGCTGCTGCTACTGATGATGATGATCACCAAGCAAGACGATGCTGATGCTGCTTCGGCTGATGCTGCTGAATGAAGATTATGCTACCGCTGCTGCTGCCGTTGCTGTTGCCGCTGCTGCTGCTGCTGATGATGATAACAAACGCAGGCAGCTATTTACAAATGTACACACACACATTATATAGATATATTAAAAAATAAATAAAACAAAAAAATTATATTTAAAATAATTCCTCTACATTCATTGTGGCTGCCTGTCGCATTCTCCAAACTTGCGTGCCACTATCTGCAGCCGCTCTCTCTCCCTGTGTGTGCCGCTCTCCTTAACGCTCTCTCTGCCTCTTTCTCTGTGTGTGCCGCTCTCTCTCTCTCCCTGTGTGTGACGCTCTCTCTCTCTCCCTGTGTGTGCCGCTCTCTCTCTCTCCCTGTGTGTGACGCTCTCTCTCTCGCTCTCCCTGTGTGACTATGTCCCTCCCCACTTTATCTCCCTTGCGCGCGCTCTCTCTCTCTCTCTCCTTGTGTATCTCTCCCTCCCCCTCTCCCCGTGCGAGTCTCTCTCTCTCTCTCTCCCGCTTTCTCTCCGTATCTTCCTCTCTCTCTTCCCTCCCTCTCGCTTTCCCCGTGTCTGTCTCTCCCTCTCTTTTTTTTACTCCCTCTCAATCCTCCTCCTCTCTCTCTCTCATCTCTTCCCTCCCTCCCTCTCTCTCTCTCTCGCTGTGTGGATGATTTGGCTCTACACAGGCTGCCTTATTCGCTACAAGGCCGCATGTGCAGCAGCATTTCCCGTCACTGCTTGGAGCGGGCCATGCATCGCTCTGCACCACGGCACGCGGCACGGCACGTGGCACGCGCCACGCGGCACGCGCCACGCGCCACGCGGCACGCGCGCGCACGTCGAAGACAACGCACAACAATGGACGTGGACGACAAAGGACACGAACAACAAATGGACTTGGAAAACAATAGACGTGGACAACAATAGACACCGTATACACCGACAACAATGGGACGCCAATAATAATAGACATTATGGGCGATGTTCATGCATTGTAACAATCGACCTGGGGTACAATAGACACCGAAAACAATATGTTACTATAGACACCGATAAAATGTATAATGGACAATATGCATACGTAACAATAGGCATGGAAAACAAGTTACATCAACAACAATAATTGACAGGAACATCAATAAACATAAACTACAATTGGCACGAACAACATTAGACATCAATTGACACGAACAGCAATAAACACAATTTCTATAACAATACACACCATGCACAACAATAGGTATCAAGAACAATAGACATCGTGGACAACAATAGACATCAACAACAATATACATGGTGGCACAACAATAGACGTCAAGAACAATAGACATCGTGGACAACAATAAACATCAACAACAATAAAACACCATGCACAACAATAGGTATCGACAACAATAGACATGGTGGACAACAATAGGTATCAACAACAATAGACATCGTGGACAACAATAGACGAGCGTTATCAAGGCATCTCCACAATATGATTACCAGCAGAACACATCTTCAACGCCAGTGATATGAGATGTGTGCGTGCAGATTCTTGAATTCATCTGTGCGGAGATTTTTCACCCTTGGAGGTTGTAAATAGGAGGAGGTGGTGATGGGTGGGACGCGTGGTGTGCGGGGTGGAGGAGGTGATGGGTGGGACGAGTGGTGTGCAGGGTGGAGGAGGTGATGGGTGGGACGAGTGGTGTGCAGGGTGGAGGAGGAGGTGATGGGTGGGACGCGTGGTGTGCTTGTGCGCTTGTGTGCGAGAGAGGGTGTGTGTGTGTATGGGTCAGAAAGTGTGAGCGCGTTTGTGTGTGCGGGTGTGAGAGAGAGAGTGTGTGTGTGTGGATGAGAAATTGTGAGCGCGCGTGCGTGTGTGTGTGTGCGAGAGAGGGTGTCTGTGTGGTTGAGCGCGTGTGTGTGTGCGTGGGAGAGAGTGTGTGTGTGCGTGGGAGAGAGTGTGTGTGTGCGTGGGAGAGAGTGTGTGTGTGGTAGATAGTGTGTGTGTGTACGAGAGAGTGTGTGTGTGGGTGAGCGCGTGTGTGTGTGCGTGGGAGAGAGTGTGTGTGTGCGTGGGAGAGAGTGTGTGTGTGCGTGGGAGAGAGTGTGTGTGTGCGTGGGAGAGAGTGTGTGTGTGGGAGATAGTGTGTGTGTGTGTACGAGAGAGTGTGTGTGTGTAGGTGAGCGCGTGTGCGTGTGTGCGTGGGAGAGAGTGTGTGTGTGCGTGGGAGAGAGTGTGTGTGTGCGTGGGAGAGAGTGTGTGTGTGGGAGATAGTGTGTGTGTGTGTACGAGAGAGTGTGTGTGTGTAGGTGAGCGCGTGTGCGTGTGTGCGTGGGAGAGAGTGTGTGTGTGCGTGGGAGAGAGTGTGTGTGTGTGCGTGGGAGAGAGTGTGTGTGTGCGTGGGAGAGAGTGTGTGTGTGCGTGGGAGAGAGTGTGTGTGTGGGAGATAGTGTGTGTGTGTGTACGAGAGAGTGTGTGTGTGTGGGTGAGCGCGTGTGCGTGTGTGCGTGGGAGAGAGTGTGTGTGTGCGTGGGAGAGAGTGTGTGTGTGCGTGGGAGAGAGTGTGTGTGTGCGTGGGAGAGTGTGTGTGTGTGTGGGTGAGCGCGTGTGTGTGTGTGCGTGGGAGAGAGTGTGTGTGTGTGTGCGGGTGAGAGAGAGATTGCGTGGACAGTGTGAGAGAGCGTGCGAAGGTGTGCGTGAGATTGAGAAACGTGTGTGTGAGAGAGAGAGAGTGTGAGAGTGTGACATTGCGTGGACGTGGGTGTTGTGAGATGAGACGAGTTTGTATTTATTTTAGCAGCCGAAAGCCCCACCGACCGATGTCAGCTCTTGTTCAGTCGCCACCCTTGGCCTTCACAAATGATAGCTCGACGATGTCGCGGCTCGTCATGGTATTTCACGTGGCAATGTATGGCAGACGCGTGTGAAAACTATTCAAACTATTCAGCACTTTTTTATTTTATTTTGCCAGGCAAAGCCCCACTGCGCTTCGCAGTTCTTTTTCAGAAGCGACCTGGCGATCACAAATGATAGCTCATACTCTTTGCTGAGAAAAAGGAAAAATAAAAATATAAATAATTTTTTTAAATTTCACCTACGTGACTTTACCGAAAGAAACAAAGAGTATGGGTCATTGCAGTCACGAAAACTTTAAATCTAGAATTCACGTAGGTATAAAGTAAAATAAATAATTTTATTAAAAATTATTTTATTTTAGGTAGGTATAAAATACAATTAAAATTTTATTTTATTTTCTACCTACGTGACTTTACCGAAAGAACTAAAATCGTATGGATTCCTGCAGTCACGAAAGCTTCAAATAAAAAATGATAGCTCAACGAAGTGGCTCGTCACGTGGACATTTATAGCGGCCAAACACTCGAAACGCGTGGTGATGATGTTGATTCTAAATATGGAGGGGAAAACCAGAGGGACCGGGGAAAAATCCACGCGACCACGGGGAGAGAGAGACGTGGAAACTCCAAATATACAGCAGCAGCAGGCGTCAGGGTCGGGATCGAATCCACGGCGTGCTATGCAGCATGTTAACTACCTCCCCTGGTGTGCACCAGGCGAGGTAGTTAACATCTCCTAGCCACCGTGGCGCTTTCAGCAGTATTTGTTGTAACGGGTCCACAGCAACACCACCTCCATCAGCACCATCATCACCTCCATCAGCACCATCATCACCACCATCACCACCTCCATCAGCACCATCATCACCTCCATCAGCACCATCATCATCACCATCATCACCACCATCACCACTTCCATCAGCACATCACCATCATCACCACCATCACCACCTCCATCAGCACCATCACCATCATCACCACCATCACCACCTCCATCAGCACCATCATCACCTCCATCAGCACCATCATCACCACCATCACCACCTCCATCAGCACCATCATCACCATCATCACCACCATCACCACCTCCATCAGCACCATCATCACCATCATCACCACCATCACCACCTCCATCAGCACCATCACCATCATCACCACCATCACCACCTCCATCAGCACCATCATCATCATCACCACCACCATCACCACCTCCATCAGCACCACCATCATCACCATCATCGCCACCATCACCACCTCCATCAGCACATCACCATCATCACCACCATCACCACCTCCATCAGCACCATCATCATCATCACCACCACCACCATCACCACCTCCATCAGCACCACCATCATCACCATCATCGCCACCATCACCACCTCCATCAGCACATCACCATCATCACCACCATCACCACCTCCATCAGCACCATCACCATCACCACCTCCATCAGCACCATCATCACCACCATCACCATCACCACCTCCATCAGCACCATCATCACCTCCATCAGCATCATCACCACCACCACCACCATCACCACCTCCATCAGCACCACCATCATCACCTCCATCAGCACCATCATCACCTCCATCAGCACCATCATCACCTCCATCAGCACCATCATCACCTCCATCAGCACTATCATCACCACCATCACCACCTCCATCAGCACCATCATCACCACCACCATCACCATCACCACCACCATCATCACCTCCATCAGCACATCACCATCATCACCTCCATCAGCACCTCTATCAGCACCATCATCACCTCTATCAGCACCATCATCACCTCCATCAGCACCATCATCACCACCACCATCATCACCTCCATCAGCACCATCATCATCTCCATCAGCACCATAACCAGCATCATTAAAGAAAAGGATCCTCCCTATAGCCATTTACAGACTGTAGGGGCAAGTGCTGTTAGCGAGCACCTATGAAGGCCGGCACAGCACACGAGGGGGTGGGTGGTCAACACCACGCCCGGCCGCCTTTGTCTCCCCCAGTGGCGATGTTTACACACCGCACCGGGTACTCGTTTGAGTCTGAGTCGACCAAGCAGAGGCCCAGGACCGGTTCAGATAATCGCCACCGGTGTTGTCCGTGAGCGGGAATCGAACTCGGGCCACCGGGTTCCCCATCACCACCACCACCATCATCACCACCATCACCACCACCACCATTATCACCACCACCATCATCATCACCACCACCACCACCATCATCACCACCACCACCACCATCATCATCATCATCACCACCACCACCATCATCACCACCACCACCACCACCATCATCATCACCACCACCACCATCATCATCATCATCACCACCACCACCATCATCATCATCACCACCACCACCATCATCATCATCACCACCACCATCATCATCACCACCACCACCAT
This sequence comes from Lampetra fluviatilis, assembly GCF_964198595.1. Lineage (NCBI taxonomy): Eukaryota > Metazoa > Chordata > Hyperoartia > Petromyzontiformes > Petromyzontidae > Lampetra > Lampetra fluviatilis. The sequence goes on along the minus strand of NC_136309.1, from coordinate 3,542,779 downwards.
CATCACCACCACTACCAGCAGCAGCATTAATGACTCATGCCTCCCTCTCTGTCTCGAGAGAGAGCAGCGTCTCTCCCTCTCTCTCTCTTATCAGGGCCGGCGCAGCTCTGCGTGGTGGCCCCTGTATTAGGAATAATCACGCGACCACCTCCCGCCTCTCATTAACCCCCCCCCCCCGACTCTGTCGCCGTTCTCAGCAGTGCGCTCGCGACTCGGTCGCTTTGCGGCTGCAACTTCTCGCTCCAGCCACCGGAGACGGTCGCTCCAAGCGAGACCCGAGGGTGCCGCCTCTCACGCTCACTCGAATTCACCCACCCACACGGACCCACCCACGTGGGCTCACTTTAAACCCACCCACCAAAAGCCACCCACATGGACCCACCCACGTGGGCCCAACCAACCCACATGGGCCCACCCACCCACATGACCCACCACAACCCCACCCACCATAACCCACCCACCAAAAGCCACCGACATGGACCCACCTACATGGGCCCACCCACCCACATGACCCACCCCCATGACCCACCCTAACCCACCCACCACAACCCCACCCACCATAACCCACCCACCACAACCCCACCCACTATAACCCACCCACCAAAAGCCACCGAGATAGACCCACCTACATGGGCCCACCCACACACATGACCCACCCTAACCCAGCCACCGCAACCCCAACCCACCATAACCCACCCACATGAACCCACCCACCCTAAACCCCACCCGCCCTAAACCCAGCCACATGGGCGCACCGTGAATTTTTTTTGGGTTCGACGTGGCCGCCAAGGTCTAGAACGAACTCGAGAGCGAGGAGTGTCGTGGGAGTCTTCCACGAGGAGCGAAGATTTAAAGGAAGCTCCAGGGCAGTGGGCGGTGGTTCCAGGCCAGTGGTTCTTCACTAATTTTCAGAAGGGGTAGGAGTGAGGGGGGGGGCACTTTCGCCGAGACAAACATCATCAGTGCGATATTCATATTCTTGGGTTCTTTCGGTAAAGTCACGTAGAAGGGAAATAATAAAATAATACAAATATAAGACAATACAATTCTCACGACGTTTCGATTGCAACACAAGCAATCATCATCAGGTGTGAAACCCACAGAAAGATGATTGCTTGTGTTGCAATCGAAACGTCGTGAGAATGTTATTATTATAATATATTTTTATTATTTTATTGTTTCCCTTCTACGTGACTTTACCGAAAGAACCAAGAAAATGAATCCCTGCAGTCACGAAAGCTTAAAAAAAATTACGATGTTAATAAAATAACACTTGCGTCGAGCTGGGCGAGGATGTGGTGGTGCAGGAGGAGGGGAGTGCTGGGAGGGAGGGGGGTGGTAACCTCATCCCTTGGCCTTTCTTCTTCGCTTTCCTTTGGCGAGGCGACGGACTGGTTGACCCGGGTGAACTTGGATGCCAGTGGCACCGCGTTGCGTCGTTGGCCACGTGGCATCGCAGACACAACGGCGAGCGAGCGCGGGTCACTTGAGTGCGAGATGCCGTAAATCGGAAATGCGGCGGCGGTGTTGCCAGGTCGGATGTAGTCCCCCCCCCCTCGAGTATCCAATGAGTGCGTCTAAGATGCTCGCGGTGACGGTGACGATTTGCCCGGGGGAAGGGGGGCGGGGGTGGTCCGGTTATTAACGAAGCGGTCGGGCACTTCGGATCAGGCAACGGTTGGCTATGTGTAGGGTGCGAAAGAAGTTGAACACACGTGCATGCAGTACATACACGCGGCCCGCGGGATCGTAGCTTAACCCCAGAAGGGGGGGGGGGGTTTGCTAGAGACCCCCCCCCCCCACCGTAGTGGAGGCTCCTTCCACCAGCAGTGGCACGAGCAAGCAATTGCAGGTACTGTGCCTTTGCCTTCGAACCTGTCTATGAAATGACATTTCAGATTTTGAAACAAAAACTAAAATCGCACGGCTGTCGCTCCGCTCATGCGAGGCCGGGTGATGAAGGACATGCACTTGGCCATGCAGCCAGTGGCGGACATTCCACGTTCCCACGGTGGGAGCCGGTGTCTTTAATACGAAAGAGTCACGGGGACGCCAGGTTATCGTATTATCATTGGCAGGAGGCTCTCTGTGCAGCGGAGCGTTGGCTCGTAGCGTATGACCCGTGACTGTGGCACCTGCAGTGTTAGTAGATTATGAATGGGCTGCGCTCCGCTCATAAGTCAAATACACAGCATGAATTATTCACGAGTTGCCTTATCTGGAGCCGTGCCACCCTTGCAACTAACTCTCTGCAGCTTCTGGAATTGGCAATGAACAGTGTGAATTATCGGGATACCTTAGGCTGGCCCTATGATCCTCCGGCATTACCAATGAACTATGGGATTATAATGGCACCTTAATGTGGCTATATGAGCATCTGGCATTCCCAATGAACTCTGGGAATTATAAGGATGCCTTAGTCTCCTATAAGCCTGCGGCATTACCAATGAACGATGGGAATTATAATGGTACCTTAATCTGTCTCTCCGAGCCTTGGTCATTAACAATTAGGCACGGGAATTGTAACGGGGCCTTGGTGTAGCTGTGCCATCCTCACACGCTGACCTCTGAGAATGTCTGAGTTCGTGAGCGTGTTAAGGCGACGTGGCGAGTGCTATCACTGTTACATTGCATTCATGGCTTTATTTTGGTGATTTCGAAAACGTTTTTTGGTTTGGCCATGTTTGTTTGTTGTAGTACGGAGTTAAACTGATGGCTTTAATCTAAGGTGTCTTGTTGTTGTTGTTTGACTTGCATCCTACTGGGATTTTTGCACACAGCGTTGGTGGACGGTGCTTTTTCTGGAAGATTTTTGCAGTTTTTTCCTGGATTTTTTTGTTTGCGCATAGTCACATAGTCACCTGAAGATGTTTTCTTGTTCATGTTTTTGTTTGTTGCAGTTGCACCCGATTCAAGAGCCGAATGGCTCACAGGGCTATACCTAATCAATGAAAACTGAGATCGTCTGTAAGTCAATGTACTCCACTTCAGACTGCAGCTCTAAAAACGCTGATGGGTGCGTGCATGCGAAGAAGAATACGAATAGCACGCGCTTTGATCTATTTCCTGGCGGTGCCGTGACTTGATCTAAATACATAAATTATATATTCTCCTTTTACAATTCACGTGTCATCATCTTTTTGTTCTGTTGTTTGAAAATCCACATCCAAAAAAGTAACTCTTCCTACGCACCCATCGCGACCAATATCATCCATAATGCAGGTTTTTGGGACATATTCACACGATATAACTCAACGAAAACCTGTACTAACCCACACAATAATTGGTCGGAAACACCTTCAAATAAAATCTAAACTAAAGACCCCCACGACTCGGCGCGGCACTGCTGCTCGATGAATAAGCAGAGCAACGTCTGGCAGTGAGCTCGGACGAAGATATCTTTTTATTGTTACAGCGAGTCCTCGGTTTTAACGCGACCGGAGCGGTGAAATGCGCTTCCTGAAAAGTCTCGCATCAAGCGAAAACAACTTCCCCCCACCCCCCCCCCCCACCCCCGGAGATAATGTGGTAATGGAGCTTTGGCGAGATACGATGTCACTGCTGCTGTTACTACGACGCACACCGCACGAGTGAGTAGGCGGTGTGAAATAACTGATGGCAACGCCGCCACCGCGTCACCGTATCACTCCCGCGTACCGTGTATCACTGCACCGCTCAGCCGCGCAGCTCAAGAAAGTAGTTCGTCGTCGACCACTCAGAAACCGCGTTATAACGGGCGTGCATTCTGCGTTACAAAGGTGTGCGGTCCGCGTTATAACGGGCGTGCGTTCTATGTTAGAACGGTGTGCATTCCGCGTTATAACGGTGCACGTTTTTCGTTATAACGGTGCACGTTTCGCGTTATAAGGGGCATGCGTTCCACGTTACAACGGTGCGCGTTCCGCGTCGCGCGTCGAGCGCAAAAATGCTCTCTCGAATTCAAAAACAACGTCATTGCGGAAACCGCGTTACCGTGTGAACCCCGCGTTATAACCGAGGGCCCTTCGAAAGGCACTTCGCGCCGCTCGTTGGCCGTCGTTTTCGACGAGTGGCTGACGCGGCTGACGCGGCTGACGCGGCTCACGCGGCTCACGCGGCTCACGCGCTCCGTCGCTCCGTCGCTCCGCGCGTTTCTAAATATTCACGTTCCCTGTGCAGGTGTCGCGCGTCGGTGTTCCACTTTTCACTTCACACATCCCCGCAGCGGAAGGGCAGACCGGGAGTTGAACCCTGCGGCTTCTCGCTGTGACGCACGGATGTTGACCTCCTGCGCTGCCACCCTGCCGACCTAACGCTACAAATTGCCGTCTTTTTTAGTCTTCATCTTCTTTTTATTAGCAGTACGGTTGTTGTTGTTGCCGCCGCTGCTACCGCCGCTGCTGCTGCTGCTGTTGTTGTTGTTTGAATAATGGCCGTTAGCTTTAGGCAATATGGCAAGGCCTAATTTCAGCCGGAACAGTCCGGAACGCTGCTCCGGGGATTAATTTGGCAGCCACATCCATCTCGCCTCGTCGTGCCCTGGCCACGCTGCTGCGGTGGTGTGCAAGGTGGTGCGCTTGTGCGCGGGGTGGTCCGCGCGTGGTGGTGTGACGAGGCGGGGGGGGAGCGGTGGCGCAGCGGTTAGCGCCTCGCGCTACGAAACCCGGCGACCCGAATTCGATTGCCCGCTCGCGGCCAACATCGGCGACGATTATCTGAAGCGTCGACTCGGCCCTTTGTCGGCCTGCGTTTCTGTTCTCTCAACTCATGCATGCGTCTCTTCTTCTCCTGTCTCACCGCATCTCCATCCTCGTTGAGGCTATACGGGGCATCTTTGTCTTTGTGTGTGGTGGTGCTTAGCTGCTGCTATAAATTCTCACACGTGACACGTGCTTCTGAATAAGAGCTCACAGCCAACACACGGGCTATACGGGGGGTGGAGGGTGGAATCTTTGTCTTTGCGCTGCGCCTTGTGACCTCCGGGTGAAAATGCGCAGTAGAAGCGTGAATGGTCATCATGATCGAATGAAATGATTTGCCGCCATTAAAACTCGGGCAACTTTAGCTCAGCACCAGAGCCGCCTCCTTTCGCCACAGCCGAGAAGGCAGGTTTTTAATCACAGACGGCTGAAGCCCGGATTTAAATTCGGGCAGGAAGCAGAATCTGAGCCGTTTCGCGCGGCTCGATGGCCTGACACGAGATTTAAAAACCCACCACCCCCCCACCAACCAGCCCCCACCCACCAAACCAGCACACCCCCCCACCAACCAGCCCCCCCCCACCAACCAGCCCACCCCCCCCCCACCAACCAGCCACCCCCCCACCAACCAGCCCCCCCCCCACCAACCAGCCCCCCCCCACCAACCAGCCCCCCCCCCCACCAACCAGCCCCCCCCCCACCAATCAGCCCACCCCCCCACAAACCAGCCCCCCCCACCAACCAGCTCACCCCTCCACCAACCAGCCCACCCCCCCACCAACCAGCTCACCCCCCCACCAACCAGCTCACCCCCCCACCAACCAGCCCACCCCCCCCCCACCAACCAGCCCCCCCACCAACCAGCTCACCCCCCCACCAACCAGCCCACCACCCCACCAACCAGCTCACCACCCCACCAACCAGCCCACCCCCCCCCCCACCAACCAGCCCACCCCCCCACCAACCAGCTCACCCCCCCACCAACCAGCTCACCCCCCCACCAACCAGCCCACCCCCCCCCCACCAACCAGCCCCCCCCACCAACCAGCTCACCCCCCCACCAACCAGCCCACCACCCCACCAACCAGCTCACCCCCCCACCAACCAGCCCACCCCCCCCCCCACCAACCAGCCCACCCCCCCACCAACCAGCTCACCCCCCCCACCAACCAGCTCACCCCCCCACCAACCAGCTCACCCCCCCACCAACCAGCTCACCCCCCCACCAACCAGCCCCCCCCCCCCACCAAACCAGCCCACCCCCCCACAAACCAGCCCACCCCCCCACCAACCAGCCCCCCCCCCACAAACCAGCCCCCCCCCCCCACAAACCAGCACACCCCCCAACCAACCAGCCCACCCCCGCCACCACCGCGGCAGCTAAAGAAGACGCAATAAAAAAAAGACTCAAACAAATAGCGATGGGCAACCACCACCCCCACCACCACCACCACCCCCACCACCACCACCACCACCACCCCCACCACCACCACCACCACCACCCCCACCACCACCACCACCACCACCCCCACCACCACCACCCCCACCACCACCACCACCACCACCACCCCCACCACCACCACCCCCACCCCCACCCCCACCACCACCACCACCACCACCCCCACCACCACCACCCCCACCACCACCACCCCCACCACCCCCACCACCACCACCCCCACCACCACCACCACCACCCCCACCACCACCACCACCACCCCCACCACCACCACCCCCACCACCACCACCACCACCACCCCCACCACCACCACCCCCACCACCACCACCCCCACCACCACCACCCCCACCACCACCACCACCACCCCCACCACCACCACCCCCACCACCACCCCCACCACCACCCCCACCACCACCACCACCACCACCACCACCACCCCCACCACCACCCCCACCACCACCACCCCCACCACCACCACCCCCACCACCACCACCACCACCCCCACCACCACCACCACCACCACCACCCCCACCACCACCACCACCACCCCCACCACCACCACCCCCACCACCACCACCCCCACCACCCCCACCACCACCACCCCCACCACCGCCGCCACCACCGCCACCGCCACTATTTGAATGCGTACAAGTTCAACACGTAGTCGCGCTTTCGCGACCAATATCATCCACATTACAGGTGTTTTTGTTGGGTTCGATCGCGTAAATATATAAATGTTGTGTCGTTACAACCCGCCACCACCCGACACAGCCAACTAGTAAGGGGTTCGTCGCGTAAAACAGAACGTGGCCAATTCGACGCTAGTACAGCACTAGTGTATAGTGTAGTGTATAGTAGTGTATAGTGTAGTGTATAGTAGTGTAGTGTATAGTGTAGTGTATAGTAGTGTAGTGTATAGTGTAGTGTATAGTAGTGTATAGTGTAGTGTATAGTGTAGTGTATAGTAGTGTAGTGTATAGTAGTGTAGTGTATAGTAGTGTAAGGTATAGTGTAGTGTATAGTGTAGTGTATAGTAGTGTAGTGTGTAGTGTATAGTGTAGTGTATAGTAGTGGAGTGTATAGTAGTGTAGTGTATAGTGGAGTGTAGCGTAGTGTATAGTATAGTGTATAGTAGTGTAGTGTATAGTAGTGTAGTGTATAGTAGTGTAGTGTATAGTAGTGTAGTGTATAGTAGTGTAGTGTATAGTGTAGTATACTAGTACAGCACTAGTGTGGAGTGTAGTGTTTAGTAGTGTATAGTGTATTGTATAGTAGTGTATAGTGTAGTGTATAGTAGTGTAGTGTATAGTGTAGTGTATAGTAGTGTAGTGTATAGTAGTGTAGTGTATAGTGTAGTGTATAGTAGTGTAGTTTATAGTAGTGCAGTGTATAGTGTAGTGTATAGTAGTGTAGTGTATAGTGTAGTGTATAGTGGAATGTATAGTAGTGTAGTGTATAGTGTAGTGTACAGTAGTGTAGTTTATAGTAGTGTAGTGTATAGTGTAGTGTATAGTAGTGTAGTGTATAGTGTAGTGTATAGTGGAATGTATAGTCGTGTAGTGTATAGTGTAGTGTATAGTAGTGTATAGTAGTGTATAGTGTAGTATACTAGTACATCACTAACCGGTGCGTTGGAGAGCCAAGCCACGACATTCACAATCTGAGCACGGCGTGCCGCCAGTGACTACAGCCAGCTTCGTCACGACAGCACCAGAGCCTTGTGGAGAGAAGTCCACGTGCTTCGTTCCTGACACCGAGGCGTAGTCGGTGCGGTGACCACCCTTGGCCGCTCTTCTTGCGTGAAGTGTGGGATGGGGGTGGAGGATTAATGAGTCGACGCGCACATTGACGCATCGCTCTGAGCCGTCAGTCCAGAGCAGGCGGCGAGTAGCCGTACGCTACACGTACCCCGTACCCTACCCGAAATGAGTGACAAACGGTTACTCACCAGTGACTCACGGCCTACCCGTACCCGTACCCGGCCGCACCAGGGTCGCAAACGACTACCCGTACCCGGCCGTACCCGTACCCTACCCGTACCCGGGTACGGGTAGGGTACGGGTATCGGTACCTGATTGCGACCTCCGGGATGAAGCCATGTTGCAGGCGCGGGTGGGTTGATTCTAGGAACTTGAATTGTGAGAAGAGACAAGACGTTTGGAAATGAGTGACAAACGGTTACTCACCGGTGACTCACGGCCTACCCGTACCCGTACCCGGCCGCACCAGGGTCGCAAACGGGTACCCGTAACCGGCCGGGTACGGGTAGCCGGGTATCGGGTAGGGTACGGGTATCGGGTACCCGGTTGCGACCTCTGACGACCCCCGGCTGGGGTTGTTGTTCTCACCGCTCACCTTCTGCTATTATAAGAGTTCAAGTTCATGTATTAGGTATGGCCTTGTGAGCCATTCGGCTCTTGAATCGGTTGCAACCGCAACAAACAAAAAAACAACATGAACAAGAAAACATCTTAAAGTGAATATGTGACTGAGTGCAAACAGAAAATCCAAGATAAGACAGCAAAATATTGCAGAAAAAAACACCGTACACCAACGTTGTGTGCAAACATCCCAGTGGGATGCAAGTCAAACAACAACAACAACCACAAGACAACTTAGATTAAGGCCATCAGTCTTACTCCGTACTACCCCCCACCACCACAACAACCACCACCACACCCACCGTTTCTGATGCCACGGGTCGGCATTTTGGTATCACAGACTGCGTTCGCCCCGCTGCCCCATCTGATACAAGAAATCGTGGATTTGCGTGTGACAAGGCAGTCAGTCACGTGGGGACGTTTTGTCGGTTGACCATACTTCACCAAGGATGGTCACGTGCGGGTTTTGTGAAGGTGACGGTCGGTTAAAGGCAGAGGTGTGGACTCGAGTCATGTGACTTGGACTCGAGTCAGACTCGAGTCATGAATTTGATGACTTGCGACTCGACTTGGACTTGCATAACAATGACTTTGTCCCACCTCTGGTTAAAGGTGTTCCACCCCCCCCACCACCACCACCACCAGCGGCTCGCCTGAGCCGCTGGTCGTCACGGTGGCCCAGACGCATCGGAAGCCGCTGGCGGTACCCGCGGCTTCAGCGCACCTTTAACCCCTATCACCCAGCACGTTAGGGGCCGTCCATAAATGACGTCACGCACGTAGGGGGGGGGGTCAGACATTTGTGACGATGTGTGACGAGGGGTGGGGGGGGTTTGAGAAATGTGACGTCACATCAAAATGCAGCAACTTTACATAAATATAGAAAATACGTTCTACTTAAATAAATAGACTTTTTAATAAATGTTTTCTCCTACAACATCAAAGTGCAGCGCCACATTAAATACGCACTACAATGACAATAGTTTATAGCGATTTGCAGCATGTTTTATTTTTTGGGAGGGGGGGGGCAGAGCTTTGTGACGTCATATTTGAGTGGGGGGGGGTCTGACTTTTTGTGACGCCGTGTGACAAAGGGGGCGGGGGGGGCGGGTATAAAATCGTCCAAAATCGCGTGACGTCATTTATGGACGACCCCTTACTCGCTAACCGTGCTCGTCCTCTCTCCCCTCTCTCTAATGTCGCCGGGGGTTTGACAGAAGCGGCGGTGGGGGGGGGGGGTATTTAAACAAACATCGCCGCCACTCTTACAAACGACCGCGACGCGAGGTCGGATCGAAAGGTGATGTTCCCTAGTTCACCCCACGACCCCTTAAAAACCTCCCCACTCATCGCCACCACAGTCGCTGTCACCTCTTCGTATTCTCATCACACGGCGTTCACTCAACTCCCCATTCAATCCATCCAAGCATTCATCATCATTCATTGTCATCAACTTCGCTTTGACCGAATTCACGCAGCGCAGATGTGCCCCCCCCCCATGGCTTCTTTCTCTATTTCATTCACCTCAGGGGCCGTCCATAAATGACGTCACGCGAGCTTGGACGATTTTTGACCCCCCCCCCCCTCGTCACACGGGCGTCACAAAAAAGACAGACCCCCCCTCCTCAAATATGACGTCACAAAGCTCTGCCCCCCCAAAAATGTTTTTTTCCATTTTGAAAATAAAACATGCTTCAAATCGCTATAAACTATTGTCATTGTAGTGCGTATTTATTGTGGCGCTGCACTCTGATGTTGTAGGAGAAAACATTTATTAAAAAGTATTTAATTAAGTAGAACGTTTTGTCTATATTTATTTAAAGTTGCGCATTTTGATGTGACGTCACATTTCTCACCCCCCCACCCGCCTCGTCACAAATGTCTGACCCCCCCCCCCAGGTGCGTGACGTCATTTATGGACGGCCCCTTATCTCCACCACTTCATTCATATGTACCATTGTTCATTCTTTTTTTTTAAAGCACATTAGTTAAGGCGCTTTATGAATCCCCTGAAGATAAGAAGAAACGGCGACCGCGTGGGTCGCGAGGAACTGATGGGATGACCTTTACGCTGGAATATAATTCGCTGTTTCTTTTTGCCCATTGAATTTAATGGCTCGTGTTTGTTGTTGTTGTTGCTGCTGTTGCTGTTGCTGCTACTACAGATAACTTTTTTTTGCCACAGGGCTGCCTAGATAAGAGTTAGTGCTGGGGTCTATCTCTCTCTCGCTCTGTATTCCATCTCCTCTCTTATTCCCCTCCCCTCTCTCCGTCTCCCATCTTTCTCAACCCTTTCTCTCTGGCTCTCGTCTCTTTATGAATCTCTAGATCACGGCTGGGGATCATTGCGATTACGCTCGGCACTGCTGGCTACTTGGAAGATGCCCCCCCCCGCCCCTTCTCGGTTCTTTGCGCCTAGAGGCAGTGACAGGGCCCAGCGGGAGCACGTTTCGCCGTTTTTCACGGAGGGTTCGCGGTTCGAACCAGGCCGACAGCCCTGGTTAATACTGCAGCTGTGTTAACCCAAAAAACGGCGTTAATCAGAGTTGGAGGCTGCATTTGTTAACACAATGGGGCCTGCTCAAAATTACATTTTAAATAGTTTTCTGGTCAGTTTTGTGTTGTGACCGAAACGTCGTGAGAATTGTGTTATGTTTTATTTATATTATTTTATTTCTATTCTACATGACTTTACCGAAAGATCCAAGAATCTAAATGCCACTCCGCACGGCTGCGTCTGAAAAAGAGCTATAGAGCTCAGCGGGGCCTCACCTGGTAAAATAAAAAAAAATTATGTTTAGTTGCAGATAAGTTAATAAAAAAAACAACCTTCGTACCAGAGCTCGATCCATAAAACGACATATTATTAAATTTCGATTTAAAGCTTTCGTGACTGCAGGGATTCATCTTCTTGGTTCCGTCCTCAGGTGGAGAACAGACCTGTTATCCACCTGAGGACGGCTGCTTGCGTTGTGGCCGAAACGTCGTGAGAATTATTTGATTATGTTTTATTTTTATTATTTTATTATTTCCATTTTACGTGACTTTACCAAAAGAACCAAGAAGACATTATTATTTCTCTCCTTCCCTCTCTCGCCTTCACGGAGCAAAGAGACGAGAGGACAACGAGGATTATACGCTCGACACGCGGGACCGGTCGCTTCTTAGCGACCACATTTTAAACCCTGAACGCAATAAATTGACTCATCCCACACCACCCACCCCCTGGCCCCCCACCCCCCGTCTCTCTGCCCCCCCCCATCCACCCCGCACGGTCAATCGAGAGGTCTCAACCCCAACCCCCAGGGATTTATTGCAAACACGGAGCCAGCGAAATCTCAGAGAGCGCGCCCGCCCTGCCAGAATAAAATAGATCCTCACCTTCATCGTCGTCGTCGTTATCACCATCATCATCATCAAGCCACTGCTGGATGAAGCCCTTCCAACCACAAATCGGTCGCCACTCTCCACCACCACCACCGCCCACCACCACCACCACCGCCGCCCGACTGCCCGGCGATTCTGCAATGTGATAATCCACCCAGTGCCCGCACGCACACATGCGTTGGTTTCGTCGCTCCATCTCCTCGGGTGACGAGCTCTCTCGGCGGTCGCGTTCCGTTCCTTGGCCGCCACTTCGTTGTTAAAAGCTAAAAACGATTCGGTTCGAATTCAGGCCGTAGACGGTCCGTGGTTATAACCGGGTTCTCAAACACAAAGACAAAGACCCCCCCCCCTCCGATATAGCCTTCGACAGGCTGTTGTGGCAAGTGCTGTTAGCGAGCAGCACCTATGAAAAACGAAAAACTTTTATTTTACCAGGTGTAAGGACCACTCAGCTGTATAGCCACATTTCGGAAGCGACCTGCCCACTATTGCCAGAACAAAATAAGTCGCTTCTCGTGTGTAAATGTAGAGCAGAAGACAGAGACTATAAACGCACGTTTCTAAAATATGGAGGGGAAAAAATCGGAGGATCGAACCAACGACCTCCTGTATACCAGGCGAGGTAGTTAACATCTCCTAGCCACCGTGATGATGATGAGAGAGAGAAACACGCAAACTTCAAATATACAGCAGCAGACGTATGGGTGGGGATCGAACCCACGACTGCCTGTATACCAGGCGAGGTAGTTAACATCTCCTAGCCACCGTGATGATGATGAGAGAGAGAAACACGCAAACTCCAAATATACAGCAGGCGTCAGGGTCGAGATCGAACCAACGACCTCCTGTATACCAGGCGAGGTAGTTAACATCTCCTAGCCACCGTGATGATGATGAGAGAGAGAAACACGCAAACTCCAAATATACAGCAGGCGTCAGGGTCGAGATCGAACCAACGACCTCCTGTATACCAGGCGAGGTAGTTAACATCTCCTAGCCACCGTGATGATGATGAGAGAGAGAAACGCGCAAACTTCAAATATACAGCAGCAGGCGTCAGGGTCGAGATCGAACCAACGACCTCCTGTATACCACGCGAGGTAGTTAACATCTCCTAGCCACCGTGATGATGATGAGAGAGAGAAACACGCAAACTTCAAATATACAGCAGCAGGCGTCAGGGTCGAGATCGAACCAACGACATCCTGTATACCAGACGAGGGAGTTAACATCTCCTAGCCACCGTGATGATGATGAGAGAGAGAAACGCGCAAACTTCAAATATACAGCAGCAGGTGTCAGGGTCGAGATCGAACCAACGACCTCCTGTATACCAGGCGAGGTAGTTAACATCTCCTAGCCACCGTGATGATGATGAGAGAGAGAAACGCGCAAACTTCAAATATACAGCAGGTGTCAGGGTCGAGATCGAACCCACGACTGCCTGTATACCAGGCGAGGTAGTTAACATCTCATAGCCACCGCGGCTCTTGGCCGTAGGCCAACATCCCCTACCATAGCAACAACGCGCTCTGCGCAAAGCCCAAACTTATCATTCCCTAGCAGCTTGAATGACGATGTCATTGACCTGCTGCGCATGTTCTTCTAATCCTCTTCCTGTCTCTCTCTCTCCCTCAACGTAATTCATTTTGCCCGCCTTGTGCTCTTCATCAATCTGTATTTTATGTGCCAATAAAGAAGCCATCGGCGCACATTCCAACGGAACGGGAAGGGTAGTGGGGGCATGGCGATCATGTTCATTTCGACTTGCTTGTGTACGTGCCCTCCGGGTAGCCCTGCGTGGTCTGTTGAACCCGCAACAATTTCGGTCCGTCCCATGACCCCGAACGCTGCCTCAAGAGTCTCGAAAGCGCACCTAGCCTGGCACGGGCGGCGCACTGCGGTGACATCAACCCCCCCTCCCGTCGTCCGCCGCCCCCCCCCCCCCCCGTGGCTTCAAGCGACCTTGGGGGTTTAACGCAGAAAGAGAGAGAGATGGAGAGGGGAATTTGCAAATGAGTTTGGGATGAGTGGCATTTTGATTTTGAAACTCGTGAGTTCATGCCGAAGGCCGAACCTCCTCCCCCTTGCGCCCCCCCTCCTCCTCCCCCTTGCGCCCCCCCCCCTCCTCCCCCTACCGCCACCGCTCGGTAAATGATGGGGGGGGGGGGGTGCAAAGGCTCTCAGCTGAGATGTGCTGACAGTGGCCACGCAGCCGCATTATCGTAATTAAAGGGCTTGTGCGGTACGGCCGACGGGTGATAGACTCAACACAATGACAAAGATTCCCCGTGTAGCCTTTAATAGGCTGTTGGGGCAAGTGCTGTTTAGCGAGTAGCATCTATGAAGGCAGCCGCGGCACGTGTGATTGTGTGTGTGGGGGGGGGGGGGACCACGCCCGGCCGCCTTTGTCTCTCTCCCCAGTGCTGATGTTGTATACACACCCTCCCCAGCTACTGACGTAAGGCTCAGTCGACCTGAGGAAGGCCCAGCAACGGGTTCAGATATTCGTCACTGACATTAACCGCGAGGGGGGGGGAGGGGGTGGGAATAGAACAGCGTGTCGCCGGGTTCGTCGCGAGCCCGTTGTGCGCTAACCACAATGCCACCGCTCACCAAAAACAAGACAACAACAACAACAAACGTACACACAGCCCGCCATCCACCCCCAAGTGACAGCGCTGACCCCAGGCTCGCGTAACGTGGCCCAGCGTCTGAGAGGTCACGGAGGTTCGCGGTTCGATACGGGTGGGCAGCCCTGGTGAACGCCGCGGAGTGCATTGGATCATACAACACCAACGTTAAAACTCTCACGACCCCTCTTCTTGGTTATTTTGGTAAAGTCACGTAGAATGGAAATAATAAAATAATACAAATAAAACAGAATATTATTTTATTATTTCCATTCTACGTGACTTTACCGAAAGAATCAAGAAGATGAATCCCTGCAGTCACGAAAGCTTTAAATCGAAATTTAACTCTCACGACGTCGTTCGAAAAGAGTAGGCCACTGTGTGTCGGCGTCGTGGTAGAATTTCTTTTTCGTCAAATATTAATGAGAAAAATACCAGCACTAAACTCGATTAAGGAAGCACCATTCCAGCAGGATATTGCCCAATTGCACGGCTGCCTCCAACTGCCCAGTTGCGTCCTTCTCAAGCCTCCTCCGCACCACCGACTGCGCGCTTAACCGTTTTCATCGCTCGCATCTCCACGAGAAAGAACATACTAATCTCTGGCTTAATATTTACGGATATCATTTTTTGTTTGTTATCGTTGGTGAAGGATTAAAACAGTAGCCAAAACAAAATCGGCACGTGGCATTGAAGGGAGAGGGGGGGCGGTGGGTGACTGGGGGAGGTAAGACGAACAAACCCGCCATGGATGACCTGTGTTAATGACGAGTGAAAACGCTGGGCCCCCTGTTCATTTTTCTTTCCCCAGCGCGATATGAAATGCCTCTCGTATTAATGGCTGCTGCATGGGTCTCACAGACGGGGCATCCGGCCTCAATCGCCGCTGACGAAGACCGATGACCGGCTCATCGCACCCTCCCCTCCCGTGTGCTCTCCGCACGGACACGCGGACACACGCGCGCGCGTGTGTCTCAGGGTGCCGCGGTGGCTAGGAGATGTTAACTACCTCGCCCGGTATACGGGAGGTCATCAGGCTCGATCCCGACCTGGACGCCTGTTGTATATTTGGAATCTGCGTGTCTCTCTCCCCGTGGTCACGTGGATTTTCCTCCGGGTCCTCCGCTGTTTCCCTTCACATCTAGAATCAACATCACATTCTGTGAAATTGCCCGATGATGCTGGATGTATTTGACCAGCGAAACGTCGTTACTCAAAAATTTCAAATGTTTGTGGATTCACTCTTCAACACACCGGTGGGCTAAAGTAGTGAACTATTTGTCTTTTGTCAACGTGACACTTTTTTACTGATTGGCCGTGTCGGGTGGTGGAGGGTTACGACACATTTATAAATAACGCGATCAAACCCAAAAACGTTTATTATGAATGATGTTGGTCGCGAAAGCCTGCACGTGTTAAACGAACATCACTCGTTTAGAGTATTTGGCTGCAATACAATTCCACGTGGTGATGATGATGATGATAAGCCACTTCGTCGAGTTATCGTTTGTGGCCAGGTCGCTTCTGAATCAGTGGGGCCTTTAGCTGATTAGCAAAAAGTAAATTTCGATTTAAAGCTTTCGTGACTGCAGGGATTCATCTTCTTGGTTCTTTCGGTAATGTCACGTAGAATGGAAATAATAAAATAATAAAAATAAAACATAATAAAATACAATTCTCACGACGTTTCGGCCACAACGCAAGCAGCCGTCCTCAGGTGAAGAACAGGTCTGTCGGAAAGACAGCGTCTGAATGAACACCACTAAGCTTGGCAGCGTATATTTAAGCTGGGTTAGGGGAGGAAGGGCGCCTTGACAAAGACATTTGCATATCAACAGAGGAATTTAGCATATTTATGGCAAATGCAGATATGGGATTAGTCACTACTTGTGGAATGCGTAGGAGTGCGCGATGGAGAGCCATCGATGTTTTGCCGTTGTCAGGATGTCGCAAACACCTTAACCTTGATCAATCCACTGCTGGCTGAAGGCCTTCACAATCCGCCGAACGAAAGTTACCTGGAAAGATTACAAATTTTTATTTGTATTTAGTTACTGCAGCTACATACTATTAACATTCCTTCCCTTTATTAATGCTACCCCTATCCCCTCCCTTTGATGCTGCGAAACCTGCATAATGCACGGGCATATGACTTTGAAACCCCCCGCCCACCTCCTACGCATTTCACAAGTAGTACTAATCCCATATCTGCATTTTCCATAAATATGCTAAATTCCTCTTGATATGCAAATTATTTTGTCAAGGCGCTCTTCCCCCACCAACCCAGCTTAAATATACGCTCCAAGCCTGGGGTTGTTTCATTCAGACGCTGTCTTCCCGACAGACCTGTTCTTCACCTGCTGGCGTTGTGGCCGAAACGTCGTGAGAATTATTTTATTATGTTTTATTTTTATTATTTTGTTATTTCCCTTCTACGTGACTTTACCGAAAGAACCAAGACTATGATTTATTTAACTTTCCTATAAAGCGTGTACTCCGATCGCGTTGTTTGAATTGTCCGTCGTCGTAACGTTCTGCCCCCGTGTCCCTACTGGACACGTGTGCAAAGAGCTTCCGAACTCATCGGATTCCCCCCAGTAACAAATACGGATTCCGGTTCAGATGTCTGCTACATTAAAGCATAATTAACATCTGCACTCATTACACCACGCGGGCCTGCAGGCTTTAATCTCCTCCCCAGTCTATACCCACACCACGCACCACAAAGACGGTGCAGGAGAAGTGGGTAACAGACAAAAGCGGCAATGGTGGCAGCAAGGGGTAATGAGGTAATGTTTTATTATTTATTTTCAATTGTGCGCGAGTCACAGGTGCGCGCGTGCGTGCGTGCGCGTTGTGCTCAGGTTAATCAAGGCTCGTGTTCAACATCTGCGAGTCTTATCAGAGGGTGCTTTTGTTTGTGGCCAAGATTGTTTACAAAAAAAAAGACAAAAAAACATTTTCCGGTCGTGTGTAGCCGTGCAATAATCGAGCTCTGCGCGTTAAATTACAGCCGAGTCTTTATTAATCTCACAGAAAAATTGCGACTTTAGCATACCTGTCAACCCATAGGGAAATTGAGTTTTCAGGTCCATACAGCGTGCAACCGTTTCAATAGGCGCAAACTATTTTCTGTCTATTTGTTTGTGTTTCTCCCTTGTGATGGGACTTTATAGGATGAACGTTGAGATGTATAAGGGCACGGGGTGACCATTATTGGCAACTTGCAGCTCAGCACACGGCAGATGCCTGCGCAGCGCGACTCACGACCTCCTCTTGATACCAAGATCCAGGATGGTCATGACAATGCGCCGTTTCTCGGTGGCAGCCCCAACAGTCTGGAACGATATCCCTCTGCACATTCGCAGCATCACCTCAATCGCCTCCTTCAAGAGAGACTTAAAAACTCACCTCTACAATCATGCTTTCGAGCGACTCTGAGCTTGGCTCCGCGCCTCTGAGTTGCGGCCACTACGTCTGCAAATTTGCGCGCGTTACAAATTGAACTATTATTATTAAGGTCGGAATTGGTCTGTATGCTTTTAGAGAGGGGGGCGGAATTATTTATTTCTTAAATATAGCGCCGTTGCGAGGAACGCTACGCGTGTTGCAATCAAAACGCGCGCTTAAACGAACACCAAAATCAACGCGCTAATTAGGTAAATTGTGTTAAGTAGTTGTTGCTGTTGTAGACGGAGGTACTCGGAGACGGAGGTGAGTTAGGGGCTTCCGCCAGGGTTTATTAACAGGTATCACTATAAGGGTTCCCTCTTCACCCCTTCCACTATCCCCGTTCCTCCAGTGACCCCGCTTACGTCACGGGGTCTCCCTTAAATACCCTCTGAGGCGAGACGTCACGTGCACTGCCCGGCGCGTGCGACCCCACGTCCCGTGATGTCACAGCACCGGACAGCGCACGCGACGCCACCACTCTCCTCTACTCCTCTACATCACCCCCCCCCGTGAAAAAAAACAGCCGACCCGGCTGCAAGCACCCCGCAAGCGGGGCCCCACACCGGACCGAAGACCGAATATTCACGAGTTCGTGTGCCTAAAGGTATAACCGGCTGCTAGAAACTAAACCTTAGGGCAGCACGGCCCCTCAAGCAGAACAGCAACAACAAAAAACAAGACAAATAGACCCCGAAGGCCTCATCCGCCGGATAGCGCCGAACGGGCGCCAGGGGCTGGGCCCGCTGAACGGCCATCAGGGCCGTCACCGGAGCCGCATCCCCCTCGAGCGGGTATGCGCTGCTGGCCCGCTCCCCCGTATGATGTCCGTCTCCCATGCAGGTGGCCCGTCAGCGGGCAACAGGCCCACCGCCGTGGCCTCCGGTGACCGGGGGGTCTCTGTCGGCCTCACTCGGGAGGGGCCTGGGGGCACACACACAGGTCGGACGTCACCTCCGTCAGCGAGACCCGGCCGGTCAGGCACGCCGGACACATCATCAGCCGGCCGCTCCGGAATTGGGGGTGGATCCCCCAGGGTAGATGGAACATAACGTTTGAGCCGGGACGGGTGCACTATCCACTGCCGGCGACCGAACCGAATCCGGACGCATTGCGGCCGGCGGACCTCCACAACCTCCACAGGGCCCTGCCAAGGGCGATGCAATTTGGCCGATGTGCCAACGGGGACCTGGGGACAATGCAGCCACGCTTTTTGACCCGCTATCCACGGGAGGCCAGCTGCCTGGTGTTTGGGCAGCCGCTCATTAGCCGCCTGCCGGCTTGCGGAATTCTCGGCAGCGGCCTGTCGCGCCTCGCGCAGCCGGTCAAGCGCGACCTTCAAAGGGGTCGGCACCGCCGACCCCTTCTTGGAGGAGCCAACGTCCATCTGGACGTGCACCGGGGGCTCCGGTTCCCTACCGTACATCAAATAAAAAGGCGAAAATCCCGTGGAGGCATGAGGGGCCAACCGATACGCCGCCAAGACCCCCGGGACGAACAGGTCCCAGTCTGACTGGGACGTGTTCACCTGGTGGCACAGCATGGACGTAAGGGTGCGGTTCAAGCGCTCTACCATCCCGTCTGACTGGGGGTGGTAGGGCGAGGTGCGGATTTTCTTGGTGCCAAGGAGGTCACACACCTCCTTGAGCAACCTAGACGAGAAATTCCGCCCCTGGTCAGTCAACAATTGTTCCGGCGCGCCCTTGTCAAACACGTACCCCTGGACGAAGGCCTCGGTGATAGAAGAGGCCAACTGATCGACCAAAGGCCATGCCATGGGCCAACGTGTGAGGTACTCAACGCCCACCAAGAGGTATTTGTGGCCCCGTTGGGATGCAGGGAATGGCCCCAAAATGTCGAGCGCCACGAGCTCATTAACGCGAGAAACCCGGATGGACTGCAGCGGGGCCCGGTCCCGGACAACTGGGGCCTTCCTCCGCGCGCAGTCGTGGCAACCCTTTAAAATCAGTGCCACGTCACCTTCAACACCCGGCCAGTAATAGTCCCGCTTAAGGGTCAATAAGGTCTTGTGGTAGCCAAGGTGCATAAGCTTCTCGTGAATGGCTCGGGTTAATTTACCACCCAGGCTAGTGGGCACAACCACACAATAGCGTTCCAATTGGGCATCCCAACGCATGAGTAGTCCGTCATGCACGGCGATCTCCGGGGCAGCCGACGAAGCTGAGCTCCGGGCCTTATGTCCGACACGGCGCCGTAGCTTCAGCAGAGAGGAATCCTCCATCTGCAAGCCGGACCATACCTCCCGGGGAAGTCCAAGGCCGAAATCCGCGGGCGACGCCGCACCTGGAGGGGTGTCCGCCTCGGCCGACGCGACCAACTGGGCCGCGGCGTCCCCTGGGGCCTTGCAACGGCTAGAGCCCAGGGCGCAAGCACACCCACCGCCTGCCGGCAATCGGGATAAACCGTCCGCATTTCCATGCTGTGTCCCCTTCCTGTGGATTACATCAAAGGGGTAATCCTGGAGCACTTCGAGCCAGCGAGACAGCTGACTCGAGGGCTGACTAATCTTCAGCGAATATTGCAGGGCCGCGTGGTCGGTTCGGACCGTAAACAGCCTACCGTACAAATATGGTCTATACAACTGAACAAAATAAACTATGGCCAAAAGTTCCCTCCGGGTCACACAATATCGCTGTTCCGTCGAGGACAGAACGCGACTGCCATAGGCTACCACCCTCTCAACCCCGTCGACCACCTGGGCCAGGACAGCCCCAATTCCCGTGTCGCTGGCATCGGTATCGAGCAGGAAGGGTTTCGTAAAATCCGGGTACCCCAAGGGCGGCGCATCCGCCAAGGCCGTGCGAAGCGCCGCAAAAGCCGCCTCCTCCTCCGCGCCCCAGTGAAACCTTTGGCCTTTGGCGGAAAGGGCGTGCAGTGGCTTCGCAATGGTCTCAAAATCGCGGACAAACCGGCGATAGTACGATGCGAAGCCAACGAAGCTACGCACCTCCGCGACAGATGTGGGAGTCGGCCACGTCCGGACACAAGCCGTTTTATCCGGGTCCGTGGCGACACCTGACGTGCTAACAATGTGTCCCAAATACCTCACCGATGGTTGTAGCAAGTGGCATTTCTGGGGTTTGAATTTCAAGCCAGCAGCACGCACTTTGACGAACACCGCCTCAAGGCGTTGCAAGTGCTCGCCAAACGTACGGCCAAAAACAATAACGTCATCCAAGTAGATTAGACAAGACTCCCACTGCAGCCCCGCCAAGACCATCTCCATGAGATGCTGGAAGGTGGCCGGGGCCGAATGGAGACCCATAGGAAGCCGATTGAACTCGAACAACCCCTGGGGTGTGCGGAACGCTGTTTTGGGTCTAGAGGCCTCATCCAGTGGCAATTGCCAGAAGCCGGAGAGCAAATCTAAAGTCGAAAAGAACCGCGCGCCCGAGAGGGCGTCCAGGGAATCATCCATGCGAGGCAATGGATATGCATCAGCCACCGAGATCTTGTTCAATCTACGAAAATCGACGCAGAACCGGAGACTCCCGTCCCGTTTCTTGACTAGCACAATGGGGGCACCCCAAGGGCTAGTAGATGGGGAGATGATGTCCGCCGCCAACATTTCCTCGACAGCCGAGCGGACATGATCTTTTTCCGCTGGGCTAAAGCGGTGGGAATTAAGTCGAATAGGGGCCGCGTCGCCCGTGTCTATGTGGTGGTCCAAAAGAGTAGTGCGACCCAGATCAAACTTACTTTGGCTGAATACATCGGTGAACCGCTCGATGAGGTCGCGGAGTTGCCGACGTTCCCCGGAGGACAACGAGGCATTCTCGTCGCACAACGTGGCAATCCATGATGCGTCGGGGTCCCCCGTGCGCATCACGCCCGCCACGACCCCTCCATCCGGGGCAGCGCTCTCGGGTGGAGGAGCCGGGGTCGCGTGTGCCAAAACGGCGCCGGCCGGGACTACGACCGGCAAGGGTCCCGAATTGAGGACCTGCAAAAAAAGGTCCTGGCCCCCCGACACGGCTGTCAAGGCGCCCACCAACCCCTTCGTCCTTGAAAAGTAGCTTGACGGGGACAGGAGGATACCCGTCTCCGTGGAGCCCATTTCGAGCGGTTTGCGCAACCTAAGGGGTATCAGGATTTGTGACGCCGGTGGTACGGTCACCGGCACTTTATTCAAGGCCCGTACACCGGCGACCAAGGGAGACAGGACGGTAGGCGATTGTAGGAATTTCAGCCGCCTCCCTGACGGCATTTCCACACAGCCCTGGTCAACGAGAATTCGGATGGGCATCCTAGACAAAAAGTCGGTCCCCAAGAGGCATGGCACTGCCAAGGTCCTGGAGACCAAAATCGGCCCGGCCAACTCAATCTCGTCAACCCGAACCGACGCTACAACGTGGCCCAAGATGCCCAAACTGCCGCCGTTCGCGGCGACACAAGCCCCGCGAACCGGCCTTAACGGACCCACGCTGCGGGGTAGCAGCCCAAAAATGGCCTCCGAAATAATGGTGGCCGATGCCCCCGTATCCACCAGGAGGCGAACGTGCACCCCTTGCACATATCCTGCCACCGCTGAGGAGCCGGCAGCTGCCGCCACCATCCTATGCGCAAGTGCATCCCAGTGGCGGGTCTGTCTGGGCCATTGAGGGGGTGATGACGATGGTGCACCCGACCCTTCGAGGACAACCCCATGCCGATGGGTCCTAGCCCCGCTAGATGCATGAGGTGAAGGGAGCGGCCGCGCAGATGATGCGTCGCGACTCGCCTGGGGCCCCGGACCCGATGCCAAGGAGGGTCTAGGAGAAGGTGGAGTCCCTTTTCCAAAGGCCCCCGGGGCATTCCGGCAGCCCCGCTCAATGTGGCCCCGCTGACCACAGCGGAAGCAGGCCACCGTGTCCGCCTCCTGTGGACGGGAAGGTCCCGGCCGCCCCCGCTGCTCCGGACGGCGACCACCCGCCCCCCTTCCTCGACGATCGGGCACCGCCAGGGCCGCGAGGGTGTCCACCCCCTGAGAGGTGACCCCCCCGTCCGGCGCCGGGACCCCCGCACACGCCGCCATCTGAGGCCGTTGGCGGAGGGAGAGGTGCGCCTGAATGTTTTCGGCGACCGCCAAGGATGTGATCTGCCGATCATTGTTGATCGACAGAGCAATTCCTAGCTCCCTTGCCAGGTCAAGCAGCTTCCCCAAGGCCATAGAATCAAGTGCCCTGCCGTACAGGTCAGGGTATGCAGCCTGTGCCAGGGCCAGGAGCGAGCAGCGGAAGGCCAGCGGCAGTTCCCCCTCCTCCCGCCGCCGCAATGAAAACTTTAGCTGCGCGGTGGACGGCGGCTCAAAAACGTTGGCCATTTGGATATAGGCCGCCGGGAGTGTAGCCCGATTGGCCGGATGGATGGACTTGAAGGCCTGCAGAGCCCTTTCGTCCAAGCAGGTCGGAAGCGCCGGCAAGGCCTCCTCCATGGACCAGCCGACCGACATGTATGCCGCGTCGAACCGGTCCTGGAAGGCCGACCAGTCGCCCCCTTGCGCGACAAACGGCGCAACGTCGGGTAACCGGCGCTGCCATTGGCCGCGCGGCGCCGCGAGGTGTGGAAGCCAAGCGGCACCTGCGGGCCACCCGGCGGACGCGACGTGGTGCGGCGGTGGCAGCATTGCGGCTCCCGCGGGCCACGCCGAAGACGCGGAAAGGTGCGGTGGTGCTGCGGCTCCCATGGGCCACGCCGTAGGCGCAGCGAATTGTGGCTGAGTTGCGGCCCCCATGGGCCACGCCGTAGACGCAGCAAAGTGCGGCTGAGTTGCGGCCCCCATGGGCCACGCCGTAGACGCAGCGAAGTGCGGCTGAGTTGCGGCCCCCATGGGCCACGCCGTAGATGCAGCGAGGTGTGAAGGCACCTGCGCTTTCGCGACCCACCTGTCAGCGGCGGCGTACGAAGCCACGGCGTCGTCCCGCGACGCGGCGAGGGACCACGGCGTTGCCGAAGACGCGGCGGTATAAATCGGGCCTGCAGCGGCCCCCGCGGCCCACCCCGCCGGCGCAGCGAGGTGCGGGACAGCGGCCGTAGCCGCGGCAACCTCTCGCGACGCAGCGAGGCACCACGGAGTTTCGGCCTCCCCGGGCCACGCCGAAGACGCGGCGGTATAACACGGAGCTGCGGCGGCCCCCGCGGCCCACCCCGCCGGCGCAGCGAGGTGCGGGACAGCGGCCGCAGCCGCCGCAACCTCTCGCGACGCGGCGAGGCACCACGGCGTTGCAGCCTCCATGGGCCACGCCGAAGACGCGGCGGTATAACACGGAGCCGCGGCGTCATCCATGACAAGGGACGCAGGCACGGCGAGGTGCAGAGCCGCGGCATCGCCGGTGGCCGGCCCCGTGAGCGCAGCGACAGGTGGAGCCGCGGCAGCACCCGCGGCCCATTCCGGCGGCACGGCGATGTACGGGGCAGCGGCAGCTGCCGCTGCCCACCCCGGCGGCCCGGCGAGGACGGCACGCGCGTACTTACCCGGGGCCCCCCCGGCGGGCGCAGCTTGATGTAGAGCCGCGTCGTCGCCGGCGGCTGGTCCCGCAGGAGCGGCGTGCCGAGACACCCCGGCCGCGTCAGTGTAGAGACGCGGCGTCGCGGTCGCCATGGCAGCACCCGCGGCCCATTCCGGCGGCACAGCGATGTACGGGGCAGCGGCAGCCGCCGCTGCCCACCCCGGCGGCCCGGCGAGGACGGCACGCGCGTACTTACCCGGGGCCCCCCCGGCGGGCGCAGCTTGATGTAGGGCCGCGTCGTCGCCGGCGGCTGGTCCCGCAGGAGCGGCGTGCCGAGAAACCCCGGCCGCGTCGGTGGAGAGACGCGGCGTCGCGGTCGCCATGGCAGCCAAGTCCGCCGCCCGCCGCGTCGCAGCCGTAGTAGCGGCCGCATACGTCTCCCGAGCCAACATGGCCGCCGCGGATTGCGTCGCAGCCAACATGACGGTCATTTCCGGTGGAGCGGTCGCTGGGAAAACGGCGGCGCTTTCAACGTTGGCAGTTGACAGTTGCTCCCGTCTCGAGTGCGGGGCGGTTGGCTGCGTCCGTGCCTCCACCTCGGCCAACCTGACGGTCAGCTGCCCCACCGCCTGCAGGAGCTGGTGCAGCAGAGCTGCGGGGACGCTTTCCGTCTCTGGCGGCGGCGGTGAGCTGGCACTCCCCGCAGCCGAATCCTCCCGCTCCGGCCCGCTCGTTTCCATGGGGACCGTCACCGGGGTCCCGGGCTCCGGGGTCACTGCTGGAGCCTCCTCTCCGCCTTCGGCACCCTCCAAGTCATGTGCCGGTGGGTTCTTACGCCGTGCGCCCGCTTTTGACATGTTGGCGACGGTGTAAACTTCTGACACCAGTTGTTAAGTAGTTGTTGCTGTTGTAGACGGAGGTACTCGGAGACGGAGGTGAGTTAGGGGCTTCCGCCAGGGTTTATTAACAGGTATCACTATAAGGGTTCCCTCTTCACCCCTTCCACTATCCCCGTTCCTCCAGTGACCCCGCTTACGTCACGGGGTCTCCCTTAAATACCCTCTGAGGCGAGACGTCACGTGCACTGCCCGGCGCGTGCGACCCCACGTCCCGTGATGTCACAGCACCGGACAGCGCACGCGACGCCACCACTCTCCTCTACTCCTCTACAATTGTATTAAGCTGTCGCGGGGAGCGCGTGATTGGGGGGGGTTGTACATTAGCCGTGCAATATGTCGAGTAATTAGCCGAGGCCATCCACGTTTGACAACACGGCGCAGCTATATTTGACTTCTGATTGACTGCGTCGGGTTTTTTTTTCATTCAAATATTAACTTGACATTAATAACTTGACATTCATACTCCACCCCCCCCACCCGGCTCCATCCAGAAGGTTGCATGGTTGATGGGATGTGTAAAAAAAAGCATTTTATATGCTACGTTGAGAAACAATTATGGGAAGAATGCCGAAAATGTATTTGGTGAAGCGACGTTGAGCGATTACTGTGCGTCGTTTCTCGTATCGTTTTGCGTGCAGAATTGGAACTCATTACTCTGCAGAAAGCGGATATTGCCTCTTTACGGCCGGGAAGTTCGCGCGCATTGTCCCAGGCAAGGATGCCTGACTCTGTGTGTGGCTGATGAGACACCCACATGTCGAAACCGGTGTAAAGTTTGTTGTTGTTGTAATAATTGTGTTGCTCCAAAGTCGCTGATAGGATGCAATCTCCAGAAAGGAAGACCGGGTTGCCGATGGGATGTATAAAAAAAAAACCCCGCTTATATTTATTCTGTTATTAACATTCTCCTACAACGACGCGTCGTGGTTGCTTATTTCGTGCGCGGTTAGAACTCTCGGAAGGGGTTGACAAACCCAAAACGCAAAAGGTTAAGTGGGTCCCTTTCGGGCAACTGGCATGGAAAAAAAATGCCATGGATGTAACACCTCTGTCGTTTTCCCTTTCGGCCAAATGCAGCGGCTGAAGGGGGATAAGGTCAGCAATTAATGTCAAGGTAGAGTTGAGCGGACAGCGTTACTCTTTACAATTGGCGAAATGCAAAGGGGCATTTACGCCGGGAGAAAATGAAGGCACTTTAGGCGCTGCCTTCTACTTAACGAGCTGATGACAAATATTTCACCCTCCCAACGGCGGAGAGCCGCTCGTTTTTTCTCCGTGACACCGTTTCGGAACAAGCTGGGCCTTCGCAGTTTCAACATCGGAGTGCGTGATTTGTGTGTCTGTGTGTACGTGAGAGAGTGGGGAGTGGTGGTGCAGCGGTTAGCGTGCTGCACTATGAACCTGGCAGCCCCGGGTTCGATTCCCGCTCAAGGTCAACACCAGTGACGGTTATCTGAACCGGTCCTGGGCCTCCCCTAGGTCGACTCAGCCTCAAATTAGTACCCAGTGCGATGTGTAAACATCGCCACTAGGAAGACAAAGGCGGTCTGTGCGTGGTGCTGACCACCCACCCCCTCGTGTGCCGGCCTTCATAGGTGCTCGCTAACAGCACTTGCCCCTACAGGCTATTACAGTTATACGGGGGATCTTTGTCTTTTTGTGTGTGTGTGAGATAGAGTGCTCAATTGTATGTGATGGGAGTGATGGTGAAGTGGTTAATGTGGGGAGCGTTAGTGCAGTGGTTAGCGCGCTGCGCTGTGAACCCGGTGACCCGAATTGGATTCCCTAGGTCGACTCAGCCTCAAATGAGTACCTGGTGCGGTGTGTAAACATCGCCACCAGGGAGACAAAGGAGGTCGGGCGTGGTGCTGGCCACCCCACCCCTTCATGTCCCGTTCCGGCCGTCAAAGGTACTCTCTAACAGCACTTGCCTCTACAGTCTGTTAAGGCTACACGGGGGACATTTGCCTTTTGCTTGCTTGTATCGGTTAGTGAATGCAGCAAACCTGGGTTTGATTCCCCGCTCACGGCGACTATGGGTAGATACATATCTCAGCTGGTTCTGGGCCACCCCTAGGTCGAAGCAGCCTTAAGTGGGTGCGACGTGAACATTTCAGCACTGCGGAGTCGTCAGACGTGACCGAGTGCGCCGTTCCGACCTTAGCAAGTGCTCGCTAACAGCCCCAACGGGCTATTGACGGCGATACGGTGAGTGGATCTTTATACCCGATGTACCCTATAGCAGCGCATAGCGTTGTCATAACGTCTTCATCGCAAGACCGCTTTGCAGCCATAGTAATAGGTTGTTACCCTTTAATCTGGCACCAAAACTGACACCTTTATACAAGGGATCATGTTTGCAATAACCACAACACAATCAGTCAAAAATGCAAACAAAAAGAGACAACTCTGATAATGATATGCACTGTCCTTGAAATTGATTGGTCCACACCCGAGATGGCTTTTCTTAGAGCCTAGTCTCCACTTGGTGTTGGACCAGATGACGCCAAAAGGCCAGTTTGTGTAGCTAGTGGGAGTGCAGGCGGTGCAACTGCACCAGCGGCCCATAGATGCCCAGGCGAAGGGTGTACACAGAGGAGGCGGGGGGGGGGGAGGCTGGGGAATAGGACTCGTGCCAGCGAGGCTACTATGCCAATTTCTACAGCTAAATTCTCGCAATTACAATTATGCACGGGACTAATACTTCATAGAGCGTTCATCCTCGGAAATGGCTTTTCATCCTCGAAGTGGCTTTCCAGCTTCGACGGGAAAAGTGGCTTTGCACGAATTATCACCTGGGATTCTAATCGCTTTCGATGCCCATTGGCGGTCTGATTTTGACCGTTGTTTGAAGGCCGAATTCACACAAGGCTGGCACACACTCTGTGCGGCTCTTCCGATTGCCTACTGTGTGAGGCAGGCAGACGGATGTTGGTTGCTGTGAATCCGTCTGAAGAGCTGACCTGACTGTATAGCATCGGCCATTGACAGATATGGCATCAACAGCCCTGGGGGGGGGGGGGGGCAGGGGAATGGTATGACAATGTCCTCTCTCAGCCCAATCGCTGGGAAGACTTTTATTGTTCTGCTAAGATGAACTGTGCGAACACCGCTGCTGCTGCCAACATCAGCAGTGGCCCTGCATACCAATCGTCTACTTTCAATGCAATCTTATCCTCTCCCTTTCGCTGCATACCAAGGTGAACTTGATTCTAGAATATCGCAGATGTGCTACAATACCGCGTACAGAGAGTCAGCCAAAACGGCGGGTTACCCGCGTGCAGCATTGCCTTGACATTTTGTGGAAACAAAAAAAGGCAAAAGCGCAGCCCTGCAATTTTCTTGCTCATGCACTCTGCTTGAGGGAGCTCTAGAAAGCCCCCCCCCCCCCCCCCCCCCCGATATCGACTCTTCCAAACTGGCCCAGGCTACTGGAGATATGTGACAAAGAGCTTTGCAGCTCATCGGATTACTGAAGTCTAAATACATATTCTGATTCTGATTTTTGGAGAGGTGGTAGACACTGCACACTCTACCTTTACCACAGCACGCGTTACCTGCCGATCGACTCCTAACTGCGAGCGCGCCCATTTATACTGCATAAAACGTGTAATCACTCCGGACGCATGCATTGTACAGGGTTTGACCATTAAACAATGGGAGAGGGTTTTTTTGGCACCTGTAATTTCAACCAGCATTCTGTAATGGTATTATCTGCAACCGGTCAGGAATTAAAACTGAAGGCATGTCATTTTAACTGAGCACATCCATTTACTTTCCTCAATATGAACGTTTTAAAATGTTAATTATTCTTTCTGACATTAACATTTGAAGTCAAATTCTAAATACCGTGTTCAGCCCTGACATTTGTATTGCATTACATATTTAATAGATGTCTTTGTATTCGTGAGTTGTAATTTTAGCTGAGGTTTTAGAAATAAAGACTTGTATAAATATATGTACATGGCATTATTATTTAATGAGATGCTGTGTTGCGCATGTGTATTCTTTACAGTCCCTTGTACGTGACTACGATCATCTTTCCACATTTGGAACCAATGACATACCGCAATCAGAAGTCACAATAATCAATTTAGGCTCTTTTATTAAACATAGGTCAACGGATATTTCATACAAATTACAAGCAACATATTCACAAGCAATTTTATCACGACAGAATTATAGTGCAAGACACACAACTGTGACATCGGCATCGTTTGATGTCTTATATTCCCTTTGACACCGGCACATCTGAGCTGTGGCAGCCTGTGGTCATCACGGTACGGGTGTTTTTCCACTGTTCATGTTACTGAGCCAAGCCGGAAGCCGGAACTAAGACAGGCTGCATTGATCTCGCAAGACCATCGGGTTCAGATCCAACACAACGCTCGGGGCAGGGTTAATGACGTGCACAATGCGTCTGACGTCCGTCAGGCCAAGACTCAAAAAGACCATCACCGCGACATTTACGCGCGTCACGACGTCACGAATTGCGTGTGATGTCAGTGGCACAGCACGGTTTGTGCGATGGCAAAGCAACCCACGCTTCCACGACCCTGCTCTGCGTTGGCTTGGCATGGTCCCCAGCACGGATCAGATGTGCAAGTGGAAACACTATTTTGTATTTTACCAGGTAAGGCCCACTGAGCTATGTAGCTGTTTTTCAGAAGTCAACTGGCCACAAATGATAGCTCAACTAAGTGGCTTATTATTTGGGAATTTATAGCGGGCAAATACTCTAAACGCAAGTTTCTAAACGTGGAGGGAAACACCGGAGGGCCCTAAGAAAATTCTTGTGACCACGGAGACAACATGCAGACTCCAAATATACAGCAGGCGTCAGGGTCGGGATCGAACCCACGAACTCCTGTATACCAGGCGAGGTAGTTAACATCACGCCGTGGCGTCCGCTCGCCACCGTTGTTCCCACTGAATTCAGACATGCCTGAATTGTGCGTTGAAATGTTACCATTGAAATTACCACACAATCTGTCAGATGTATAGAATAAATATACATTTCCACACTTAACCTATTCATTCACAAAGGTGAATTGCTTAAAGAAATTAGTTTAACCGTTGACACGTTTTTAGGACAAATGTCCCCAAAATATATAAAGTCTGAGACCATTTCAGACGCGGCGTGCGTACGTAAGAATTGAACAGTTGCTCTAAAGCATGAAGGACGCTTTCAATCTGAAGCGTGCAAATTTCAAGGACAGCAACTGCTGATATCTGGCTTCTAACACACTTGGATAAAGAAGAAGAATACAGCCAGCACCTTGGGGGAAGAATTCCTAGGTAACCTAAACAGCGCGAAAAAATAAATTACAATAAGAAACAATATTTTTCCCATTGATGGTTGATGGGAGACCATCCATGTGGCTGAGTGAACATCGTGGAATTCTCGAGGCAAATGCTGCGTTTTCCATTTAAAAAAACATGTTATGCATTGTGAGCTGATACATATTTTGAAAATTAACCTTCACGCTTTGCAGAGTAATGTTACTGAATTTATAGCACAACAATACACTGTGTTTTAGCCGTAAATGTGCAGGCACACACATCTTAATCGCATTACCGTTTGTATTATTGGTTTATTTTTATTTCTTGATGATAACCATTGGCATCTGCCACCTTGTTAAATACATGGGTACATATGTACCAAACAGTGCTCCACTCTCTAGGGAAACATCAACTGGATAATTTTTTAAATGATAATTATTAATACGCGAACATTTAAAGGCAAACGATTAACGTGAAAACTGCAAGATGTATTCTGAGGCAAACATGAGGCAAAAACCGACTACTGTACTCCATGTTATTTATTTAGATGGGGGTTTTTTTTCAGATGCTTTTACCAGGAATGTTTCTTTCTTCAACAGATTAATAAAAGAAAGCACAATGCCTTTCGAAAACTCCGCACAAAATACAAATATACAAAGAAGCAAAATCAAAGAGTGCTTCGTTTCAAAGTATCTGTCTCCCCGCTCAATGACCAGATCAATGTCGAAAGGCAAACAGTATTAGATTTCCACAAATGTGTCCTTATTTTTATCTACCCGGGGGTGGGGGGGAGCTGAGTCAATTTCTAACTGGGACTTAAATTAGCGACTATCTCATTATGATTTGAGTTCTGCAGTTACAGAGCCATCCAGGCAGCATTTTTTAAACTCATATATATACTGCAATGGTTATCAATACAGTGGTGGTCCGTTCAACCTCCCAGCGTAGCAGTTGAAATGATAGGCAAGTTGATCCAATACGCCCCCCCCCCCACCTTTATGAACCAAGAATAAATAGGTACACCACAGTTCTAGGTGTGGTGGAGTAAAATGAGGGTACTTCCAGATCTTCCAAGACATCTGACCAGAGTGGAAAAGTAGGCCAAATACCCTCTAACGGGTCTCTCTAGAGAGTCTTTTACCATTAGCCCTTCTGCTAAGAGTGGTGTTGGCACGCCATTGCAGGGCTGCACCTTTATCTTTACTCATAATGCAAAAGGACATTACTCAAATGAAAACAACCCCCAACTTTTAAGAATAAAATCAATTACGCAGCTTTCTTCCTGTGTCCCGTCACGAGTTTTTTCGCACGGATTATTAGTCACGGTCTGAATTAAAGATTAAATTTAGAACCAAACTATAAACTTTTACATTCATATTCTTGTCATTCGCTGTCGCGGTTAAATCTATCATTAATAATTCATAAGCCAGGCTGTGAGCCACGTGGACATTTATTGAACGACAAATTTAGTCACCTCCTTGTGATTGGCTAATTCGCACGAGAGAATATTCACTCGGGTACTATGAGAAGTGCTTCGGTAAACTATCTGCCAGGGAAAAAGAGGGGCAAATGAACAAAAAACGATTATTGTCATGTCTTTGTAAAATAAACACATTGTATTAATATCCTCTGCTCTTAAGACGTAGAATACTATGTCAACATATCCAACTATCACGTACACACCCCCACAGAGAAGCAGTCCACACTTTATTTTTTATTGCACAGTAACACATTTTCTAGGGATGTTTATACATCTGACCTCATACCGGATATGCGACGTTATGCCGTACACCGTGAAGCTAAAAAGACATCAAACGCACAAGAGACAAAGACTCTCTGTCTAGACTTATAGACTGGAGGAGAAAGTATTATTTGATGAACACGTATTAAGGTCAGCATGGAATTTTGAAGGGGTGGTGTGGCCAGCCCAATGCCAGATACCTTGTGTCCCTACGTTATAGATGTGACACATCAAGTACACATTTAAGGTTTAGACGACTGTACGGGACACGTTCAGAAACCACTTTCTGCTGATGCTGGGAATATAACTCAGGCCACTGGTATCATGATATATTGTGCTAACCACTATACCACCGCTCCACAAAAGCAAAGCTCTCCTATATAGCCTACACAGGCTGCTGGGGCCAGTGCAATGACCACGCACAAAGGGGTGGTGGTGCCTTTCCAGTGCTGATGTGTACACACTGCTCCAGGCACTCACTTAAGGCTGAATCAACCTTGGGAAGCCCCAGACCTAGTTCACATATTTGCCACTGATGTAGACAGTGGCTGGGAATCGAACTCGGGTCACTAAGTTCGTAGTGTAGTGTGCTAACCACTATGCCAATACGCCACTACTACACACACACAGTATGCGTGGTAAAATAATGCATGCGTTCAACAGCTGTATTGGTATATGGGATCATGACTGAAATGTACGAGTAAATACATCCAAAACAATGACAGGCGTTTGAATTGATGGAGTATGATCTCAGATCATGATGACAATTTCCAATTTAAAATGTCACATTTCGACATCAGTGGTTCTAAAAAAGCATAACGAATTACGATTTGAAGGGGGTACATTACGCCCATGGCTATATATTGAGCCACTTTAGTTTTGGCGCAATCCTGTTATCCACGCTTGAATTACAGTTTATTTACTTTTAATAATGCTAAGAAGCCAACGCTCTGTGTCACTTTGACTTACAAAATAAAAATTTCAGTGGCCTAAAAGTAACATTGGCCATAGCCAAGTGGTTGTCTTAACAGTACGGTGCTATGTTTATCGTTAAACACTAGAATTACTGAGAATCTGGTTTTCCCATTTATGAACACACATTTCAAATAAAAAGTGTGTGTCTACCTCTTCAAACGAGCGTGGGGCAGGAACCATCTCTGTTGATGACCTTGAGCCAAGGACAGAAACTCCATAATTCTATAATGGGAGCCAATCTGTCCATAGGACACTCACTATTCATACTGCTCCCTAGGTTTTCGTGGTTGTGTTATATGGCTCTCCAATGTGTGTTTGTCGTTGTACCACACGTTGTTTTGGTATGATGTCCGACGTTTCGCTATACGTGCTGTGGAGCTCCTTCCGAGTCCTGGAGAAGCTCCCGGCACGTGCAGCTAAACGAGTTAATTATCGGACATAACGCCGAAACAATACGCGGCATAACCCCAAAAAACGTCAGACAACCATCAGCGGTTGACTTCCCACGAAGTGAAAATAATTGTTTTTTCAATCACGGAGGGAAGCTGGGCCGAGTTGACTGCTGATCAGGATTTGCAACCTTTCCATTGCGAGTTGAGTACTCTTAATAACAGTGTCAAATTGAAAAATATTACCACCATAAAATTGAGAGTCAAGGTGTTTTATCAGTGAAAACGTAATATTAATAACCAATTCCAGTGGTTGTTGGAAAAACACCACCCAAGATATGAATGAGGCACAGTGAATGATTTGACATTATGTGCATCAAATCATGAATGTAACAATAAGTGATTTAATATATCTGAATATCGTATGTAAAATATACATTTACATGCATGGGGGCTCCGATAGGCATTCTTCCCTCGACACGATGCCAAATTTACCAATCATCGTCTCATCTCTGCAGCCTTAACTACCTTTGTACTGAAGTCGCTCTTTATGATGTGGTGTGTTTTTTTCACATTCAGAAGAAAAATCTGAAGAGACAATTTTCTATTTGGGTCATGAAATTTGTGGGTGGGGCAATATCTTTGGACGTTTTGGTTTGTTTTTTAACCTAAGCCCACAAAGGTTTTGCATTTGGAGGATGTCACGTGTGCCGAATCCAAATATGACATCAGATAGTCAGTAACTCATCTTCTCAGTTACTTTTTAGGAGAATATGACACAAAATCCAAAATAATGCAGACACAGCCTTCGACCAGTTTAAAATATATGACTGCAGATTTGGCTCTCTGATGTGTTTTTGGCAGGCCCTACCATCTGTTGTTTGGCACGTTGTTTGTCATTTAGCTCTGCGTGTTGGTAGAATCGTTAGTAACTGAATTCAACCGAAGAAGCTACCAGCACTTGGAACGAAACGTCAGACCCCGTACCAAACAACATGACACGAAATCGCATAACTGTATAGCACAGCTGCAAAATCCTGTGCAGTAATGTTACTGTGTTGTGTACGTCTGTGAAAATAGTATCATCCCTTTACCTTGAAGTAGATCTTGCATCGCTCCAACAGCACCCTCCATTTCAGCTCTGTCTTCTGAACATCAGTCATTTGGGAAAATTCATCCACCTGCAAAGAAAGTGCCATTATGTTGTTATCACAAAAGCAATATACACTTTACATGAAAAACATGCTTTCAAAGGCCATGTTGCCTGATCTCATTAGACCTCGAAAGCTAAGCGGATTTTAGGCTGGATAGTGCTTGAATGGGTGATCACCACGCACAAAACTATTGTTTTAGGCCACTGTAATGGTTGCGTTGTTAGCAGGGCACAGTGCAGCAAAATTAATCGTTTGCTCAAACATCTTCACTCATCTCATTCATCAAGTCTCACTGACTAGCAGAGTGACGTACGGTCAAATAACCTTCACGACCCGCACAGCCTTGGAAGGTCCTCATTCAGCAGTGGATTGACAAAAGGGACATATATCTACATGTTTTCAAGAATCAAGTTCAATATTGATAAAATAGGATGATGCCGTAGCGTGTCACTGTTAGCTCATTGGACTTGTTTCTTTCATAAGCGGGCACGTTTATCAAATTTCCCCCCACCTCAATCCAACCAGCATCATAAATTGATACACCACAGTTAGCCGACCAGCAAGTCGCACGTGGTGGTGCAGGATGTCTGACCAGCGTGGAAGAGTGGGTCAAAATACCCTCTAGCCACCTACCTCTAGCTAGCCAAACAGTCACTTAGTTCACGATGGGTAAAGCCCATAGAGCTAAGTATATCTTTGTCAATGGCAATCTGGCCAAAACGGCTGTATACGATAGCAAGACCTCCCCTCAACTGTGGCGTGAGCATTCAATTGCAGGGTTTCACCTTTGCCACCTAATCGTGGCACAAAGTTTGTGAAAGATGCCAAATCCACCTCACGTTTTTGCTCGTCTCAGGCTATGCATGACGCCTGAATTTATTAACTGGAACGTGACTGCAGTGATTTCATCCTCAGCGCTTTCTCCAGCAGATGGGCAGATGCAGTCCAAGCAACCTCCCATGAGAACTGGTCTGCTGGGAGACTCAGCACTGGTGCATTAACATCGCCACATGCTGCCTCTGCGCTCCATTTATCAATTAATTCACCTGCATGTGTTATCACCTGAGACTGGACAACCTGAGGCACACTGTATATATTCCTAGAATTGGAGCAATGAGCCATCGATGGTTATAATAACATATTCTTTGGTTCTTTCGGTAAAGTCACCAAAAATAATATATCACGACGTTTCGATCGCAACACAAGCGGGTCGTCCTCAGGCGGAAAAAATCCGTCACCATTTTTTCTGGCCCACGCACATTTTTTTCTAATTTGAATTACCACCGCAGCGAGGGATAGTGCTGGAATGTGAATTTACAATTTAACACCAGACGATCACCAGATAACCCACTGATGAATGAAAGCTTCCCCACGGTTAGTCATGGTTTTTTTTTGTTACCATACTTCACCACACTATTCAATGCGGGTCGGTGAAAGAGGGGAGAGACCAAGAACAGTGGTAATGTCACTTAAATTTTGATTTAAAGCTTTCGTGACTGCAGGGATTCATCTTCTTGGTTCTTTCGGTAAAGTCACGTAGAAGGGAAGTAATAAAATAATAAAAATAAAACATACTAAAATTATTCTCACGACGTTTCGGCCACAACGCAAGCAGCCGTCCTCAGGTGAAAACCAGGTCCGTCGAGGCGACAGAGTCTGAATGACGGACCTGGTTTTCACCTGAGGACGGCTGCTTGCGTTGTGGCTGAAACGTCGTGAGAATAATTTTATTATGTTTTATTTTTATTATTTTATTACTTCCCTTCTACGTGACTTTACCGAAAGAAACAAGAAGGGGTAATGTCACTTGTCACTGCTGATGTTAGCTGTGGTGCAGAATAGAAATCATGTCGTTGACTTGATAGTGAAGTGCACTATTTAATTCTGAACAACTCCACCCTACCACCATTTGATAAATAATAGGGATGTAATGATCCATCTCTTTCACAGATTGATTAATTATCATGCTTCGCGATCACAATTCAATTCATGAAACAATTATATAATTCCCATCGTGGTGCATGCATAATCTATAGTAGCTGAAGGGTTTGGATGAGCAAATCATATCCGCTATGCAGCATACGAATTGAAATTCAGAAATAAATTATTCTCACATGCACGAGTTGATGTGTAAATCTTGAGCAAACAAAAATCGATATTCATTGCCAAATCAATGAATCGTTACGTCCATAGTAAATTTTGTTTTATCGTCCGAATCTGTATATCCAAAACGGCAATGCATGGTAATGAATCCCAAGGATTAAAACATATTTCAAAAAAGGTTTGCCACAAAGCGAGAATGCATCTAACATACGTGGCTAAAACTCAACACGTTCATCAAAACACTGCGGCCTTAAAATGGATATATAAATACATCGTAGCAAATGTTTCAGGCAATGGCCCTTTTTCAGACAACATGAAGAAGGGTGTTATGAAAAGGCCCAAAACGTCGCCTTTTATGCATTTCTTTCTCCAGTTTAAGGCCCCAGTGTTTATTCACGAACGTGTTGAGCTTCTTTTATTGCGCTTGTGCACCAGAATCAGCAATTAATTTTGTTGAATGTCCATAGCTGGTACATTTGCGAGCAGGTGAATGGCTGTTGCACATAAATGATGTTCTATTTGATGGGCTAGAAATCAGAATTTTGGCACAGATATAATCGAGACGATAAAAAACAAAAAATCCCAAAACGAAAATTATAAATTTTGTCTCTCCCCTTACAAATTTGGGTTGATGAAAATGCGCATATGGAGGCTTTGAAGGGAATCTCAATGCAAATGTTTTCAAACCTACACACGTTTGTACATAGGAGATGTAAAGGTGCCAAATCCAAATATGATATCACATTTTCTCAGCACATTTTAGACATCCTATCAGCCACATGGACTTGTGGGAGTGCATAATTCCAGCATCCTAGCTTCAACACAAGCAAACGCTGTACTAGTTTGACATTCAGTGTTTCATCAGCAGAGACAGACTTTCTTGAACCAATGCTGGTGAATTGCCAAACGTTTATAGGCATATTGCAGATGGGATGTATAAAATACCTTTACTTTTCACGTGAAAGGACAGATATGGGAAGGAGGCATATTGTGTGCTCATTTCATTTTGATACAATTTATCGGTGACATGACTCAGGGAGAAAACACATAACTTTACATTCTTAAACAGAAATATAGTACACCTTAAAGTAGACAGAGCTGTTAGGGAGTGTCGTCAGAGTGAATATGGGTTGAGACTTGGGAAAATGCGGCAGATCAAAGTTTCACTGGCTGTTGACAACGGAAATTATGAGTGAAAGTGTGACCAGAGACAAACGGGGTCGATGTCATCCAGGAAAAGGCAAGGTTAGATTGTGTGAAAAAGTGGACTGGTGTGACATATGTCTGGCTGAAGCAATAGGGGCAGTGAAGAAGTGACTGGAGAAAGTGCACTCTGCAAGTGGGTACCACAATCATCGGCTATGATCAATCCATAAAGGCCTCCAAAAGCCATCAACATCTCTCATGATTCTGTGATGTAATAATCCACGTCACCTGATATTGCTCCATCTCTGCCGGTGGACGGAACCTCGTTACATTACTTGGTCGCCACTGCGTCATTATTCTCGATACATTAGCCACAATCTCTTCTAGCAATGCATCTTGCGCAAGGCTGCTTACTTTTCTTAAGTTTGCATGTCACAGACCTGCGTGTGTTCTATAATCCACGTCTCCCTCTTTCTGTCTCTCAATACTATTTTCAAGCAGACATATCTCCATGCTCTTTCTTAGACTCTTCAGTCATTGTTCCGTGTTTTTTTTGCTATCGACCATGTGTCTGAACCTCATGTCATAGGAGGTAAGTACGCACTAAATTAAGAGGCTACCACAGTCTCTAGATAACGGATGAAGGTACTGAATTAATAATTAATATTGCCTTCTGCCCGACTAATACAAAAGGGTGGGGCTGATGCATTGCTCTTACCGTGCAGCCCAGCATCTTTTCGGCCACGGCCCCTGTGACCCAGCAGTTGTTGAGGCTTCCGGTGCAGTCGGCAATCTCCATCGGCATCTCGAACTTCCTCACGGTGGCTGTGTTGTTGAGCAGAGTGGCGTCGCAGTTGTCGTTTGCGCACATCTGACTGTCGGGATCTACCGAGCACTTGCACAAAGAACTGCGCGCAAAACCCGCCACCCCGCCGAAAAGAAAAGGTACATTGAAACATTAATAACGCTCATCACTCTCACGGATTAACTGGCCTCATCGCACAATAAATTAACAATCGTACCAGTATTGGAAATTTAGCAGCTGCTATAGTTTTGTTTAAAAAAAAAACAGGCAAAATATGGAAATATGACAAACTATCAATTGGGCTCTGGGTGTTTTGGCAGAGGTGTTTCGTTACGAAACACATTTGTATTTATGTGCTGTATAAATCCAAATTGTATTGCATTGCATATATTTTATGGCCGCAGAGATATGGCAGGGCTGGATTTAGGTATCTTTGCCCCTGGGACGCAAGAGCTAGTTTGGGGAAGGAGTTGGTTCAGCATGAGCACGAGACAATGAGGGAAGGACTGAATAAACTGTCCTATTTTTCTTAATTTAAAAAATTGTCCTATATGTTTTTCATAGGCCTCTTTGGGGTCCTGGGCACGGGACAAATGTCCAATTTGATGCTGCGATGAGTACGCTCGACTGACAGGCAGCCGCGCGTGAGTTCAAATTCCGGATGGGGGTCAACTCGGCTTACAATCTCTCCGTGATCAAAATGAATAGTATCACTTTGTGAGGAGTCTACATTCATTGTTGTAGAGGGTCACTGATCCCACCGTAGCAATGTGAAATGTACACCACCAGCTCAGGGCCACTGGAAAAAAGATGCCTAAATATCAGTGTATGCATTCAGCAGAACCTTTATATTAGATTAGATGTATCCACAATACCAATAGGTCAAATTGAAGGGGTTAGATTCATGTGTTGGTAAAAAGTTCCTTTATTTTACGTTTTTATCGACAATGTGCTAATGTCTCCAAATCGCCAAGGCTATGAGTGTTGGCCATTTCCTTAAGACGTGAATGCATCCAATAGTGTCTCCCTGCCCATATATAGCCATGGCATTCGTAAGGTGAAGGTGAACCTTCATTATTTTTCCCGTTTTCTTGGCTGATGCTAAGTGTGGTTGCCTGCTAAAGAAATGTGAAAGTCATATTCGGCCCTCGGTAAGGAAAATATTATTTACCCCGTACTGTACAGGAGTCAAAATGTTTAAAGGGCCGCTCATGTAGACTATTTTTGAAAGGGCTAAACATGTTTAAATATAAGGGTGCCAGATCTGAGCTTTGGTTGTGGATGGAGTAACACAGTGCACCCAAACTGTGCAATAGTGTCTGATGTTCTCAGGCTCATGTTTGACCTGGTGTTGTCATGTTGGGAGTGTTATCAAAAAGGTTCCTCATCCCCTGCCCTATCGCCACACTAGACTCCACCACATACACGGCAAGGGCAAACAAAACACAACACCCATCTGCTTATTGAACGCAATTGTGGTCCCGAGTCGTAACAGTTCATTGAGTCGTAGCGGGGCGTGGGGTGAATCGGTACATGTCTAACAGCATTAAATCTCAACTCCGAGTCACGAATCGAGACTAATGAATCCTTTGAACCAGTGGGCGTGCGGCTTTGCACAGGGGAGGCTTAATAATTACCATCGTACGCTCATGACTTTGCTGGCACTGTCGTCGACATTGAGCATGGAGATGTACATGCACCCGATGCCGCAGACAGGCATGGGCGATTCTGACGCTTGGAGAGACACCTGCTTTTCCTTCATCTGCTCAATGGTATAGATGTCCTTTATGGTGTTCACTGAGAGGGATAATTAATGACAAAAATTGCAAGGGAGCAGACACGCCAATATTTTACCGCAATTCAAATCCGGGGGAAAAAAATAAAATTAGGGGGTGGTGTTGCTGATGGGCTGTCATGCTCGCGAATTACACTTCACGCGAGCAGTACTCACAGTCAAGTGTTTTGAGGCCTTCCGGAGAAATGTCTTCCTCAAAATTTCCTGCTGCAAAGTAGTCATTTGCATAAGTAAAGAGAAGCTGCGCCTCCTGGGTATCTGAGACAGAGGAGGAATTTGAGATGATTACTCTACACGTTCATTAGTAGTGTCGGCAGCATGTACACATGGTGCACTCTGAGGTATCCTTGTTTTCATCATCAGCTGTGGTCGATTCACTGCTGGATGAAGGCCTCTCCAAGCTGCTACCACCTCTCACGATCCTTTGATGTAATAATCTACCCAGCACCTGCACACTTCATTACTCTATCCCCTCGGTAGACGTGTTTTCACATGCATTATTTTTCTTGGCTGTCATCATTCTGGTTTGGTATGAATGAATACAAACTTGTATGATTTCAAGCAATTTGAAAAGAATACACATGAGATAACATTGTTTTTAATTTACGAAACAGTTGCATATTAGAACCCGCTTCAAGGAAGCAGTTTATTTTCTTAAATGAAATATTTGATATAAAAAAAAATGGTTGCGTGAAACTGATTTATATAACTGTATTTCGTGTTGCCGTATTGGTTCAAATATAATACTTCACTTAAAACCCGGTGAGTTTGACTCCGGGTCACGTACAACATTAGTGGTAAGTCATTTGTCCTCCACGATTCACTAAACCGCACTTGACCAGCATCGTGAATTATGGTCATACAGTCCCCATGGCCGACACAGTGAGGAAAGCCTTTTAGCCAGCAGTGGGTTGGCAAAGGGCTGCACGTTATTATTGTTAATACTGTTTCGAGTCAAACATGGCAAGTGAAATTCAAGCACTATCTCTCACAGATTCAACAGCCAGAAAGAAAAGGCATGCAGGTCTAGAACAAAGTCTCAATAATAATCTCATCTTGATTTGAATAATCTCATGTTGGCATGTTAAGAATGCTCGAATTACTGTCATGTTTTGTTGTTGAAGACACCATCTAGTGTGCAAAATATAAACTACTATGACCAGCCAATGACAAAGTTACATGGAAGCTAAGCAGGTTGAGCTTGGTTTGGTACTCTAATAAAATCAGTGTTGTCGACGTCTGTGGGGATACTCTGTCAGCAGGGGGAAGGGCATCAAAATGCATTGTTGTACTGTGCTATGCCTCAATGGCTATGCTAG
Source organism: Lampetra fluviatilis (assembly GCF_964198595.1). Taxonomy (NCBI): domain Eukaryota; kingdom Metazoa; phylum Chordata; class Hyperoartia; order Petromyzontiformes; family Petromyzontidae; genus Lampetra; species Lampetra fluviatilis. Next base: position 3,500,735 of record NC_136309.1, on the reverse strand, counting down.
CCACCTTCATCAACGAGCACTGATCAGTGTGGTGAATTATGGCCATTGGATTGACAAAATGACTATGTATGTACATATGCTATGAGTAAGGGTGGGCTGGAACAAAACAAAATGGCTGAAACTCCAATGCAAATTATGAAACTTTATATCCTCATGTAACTGGCAGGTTTACAAATGTTATGATCTCGTTTTTGATCAGTGACCACAAGTGTCAATTTAGAAGCAAATCCATGTTGTGTTTTTTTTTTGCCACGTGGAAATTTCACATTCGTAAATACATGAAAAGGGCAAATGTTCAACACCACTGGCATGTCCCTCTCCAATTCTGTGGTGTAACATGCAATGACGTTTCTGCTTCTATAGCATTTGAAAGTTACATTTGGTGTTAGACACATGCACAAAGCCAGCCTCATTTTGCACAGAAATGTCAGGAAAATTCAAACAATCAGGCCATGTGGCATACACGTGCAGACTGCATGAAGTGTTTTAAACACACGCGATGGTATTTTTATATAATAAATAACGAAATAAATACGCGGTGAAGGAGCCTGTTTAATTGCTGTAATTACATTCAATATTTTTTTTTATAAAAGTGTGTAACAGTCCGTTGGTTGTGGCATTATTGGCAAGGGCTCTCTGTGAATATCAAAGCCTCAAATCACATTCAGTAGAGTACAACAGAATGGACTGTACAGTTAACTCTATATTATAATCCATCGGCTGATTAATCACACTTGTGAATTTTTTTTAATGAAATGTCCTTAAGAGCACGCTGGGTTCATTATTAGCTGCTCCTCACTCATGGAGGGACATTAACTTAGTGCACACGTGACTGTGAATATTGGCAAGTAAAACAATTTAACAGAAAATAAAAACAGATTATGCATTCTGCATCTTCAACTCCATTCTATGTGGGTAAGCAATACATGTGTGTGTATAGCCAATTTATGTTTTTCATTATCCGTGAATTTGTTTAATCTGGGCCACTCCTCCACCCCACTGACCCCATTAGCCCGGATAACGAAGTTGACTGCATTTGCTTTCATATATGAACTGTGCTTATATACGCCTGTCTGTTGTCCAGTCAGATGGACAGAGGTGTTTCCCAGCATTTTGTCAGTTTGATAACAAGCTCCATCGTTCATCGCGTGCCTTTGCTCTTACTTGGATTGGTAGTGATGATGGTCTTGGAGATTGCTGTGGCAACCATGGACTGACGATATTTGTCAAAATTGACCTTCACGTCAGCCGCAAATATCACTGGACAAAAATGCAATGAAATGTCTCGTAAATGTTACATATAACAAATTAGCATTGCCATGTTCTTCATTTTTATGTTTTTATTCCAATAGGGAACATTTGAATCAGGTTGGTAATGTAATGCATATTCAATTGTGTGTCCTCTATTTAAAAGCCTAGTAACAGCGAGATAAGAAACAAAGGGCCCAATTTACAAGTTGTCAAATGTGTTTGTATAAAAGCATATCAGTGCCTCCGTCACCAAGAAGAGTGAGACGTAATATCAGGTGGCTCAGCGGTAGAACGAGCGGCTCGCAATCAGAAGGTTTGCAAGTTCAAATACTGTTTGAAGGTTGACTCAGCCCATCGTCCTTTTGGGGTCGATACAATAAGTACTACTTCGTGGGGAAGTAGGGGTTGTCCTGAGGATAGACTTGCCATAGTAATATATTATTTCCACATCTGGCTCAGGGCTGTAAACAGAAGGTGAGCACCACCTCAATGCTCATTTAAATAAGGCATCACTTTAACTTGACTTGATGTATTTTGTCTGTTTTGGCGAGATGTTAATTTTGCCAAACATCTGCTTTTCAAGGAACATATAGCGGTAGCTGCACAAGGAAATAAATGTCATTAATCATAATTTCTACAACTGAATTGCAGAAAATTGTGACATTTACTCATGGAACTATGCCAGCGGCACACAACGACCTACCCTTGTGAATGATGTCACAGGGCTTCAAGATCAACCATCTTACAGCAAACAGAACCCGATGGTAACAATTCCCCTTGCCCATTACAGTACTAGGAAACTGTGGCCATGTAACCAGTGTTATACTCTGACAGAATACTAAATGTCCTCGTAGCAAGCCCGCTGTTCACTATGCTATGCAGCCTACATAGGTCAGAAGAGTCAAAGTGGTTGGTTTACCTCAAAGATGCACGGAGCAGTTGTCATCTTATTGTTACAACCCTGAGTCAGTGATGGCAATTCCACATTTCTATGGTGGGTGCTATGCCCACAGGGATATGTTGTCAGCGGAGGCCAGTGCGTAAAAATACATTGTTGTACTGTATTAAGCTCCGGCAGCTGTGTTCACTGCCATTACGAACTTGTGCTAACCAGCGTAGTGAAATATGGTCATATAGCCCCCATTACCCACAAGTTGTGGCTCAAATAACCCCCAGTGGACTGACATGGTGGGGGAAAGGCTATCCTTAAGACGATCGCTGTTGATGTCCCACAAACTGGTCGTCATTTTATCAGCACCAAAGAGATGAAAGGTTGAGTCAACCCCTGACTAGGACTTAAATTCACAACCTTCTTATTACAAGCTGTCCTCTTTAAGCAATGTGCTAACTGACTGAATATACATTATAGCTACCAAATATTCTGAAAGGCTCAACCAGGACACATAGTGAGCCCATTGTCAGCCCCGCTCAATTGTACATAGCTATGACTATTCAATCTCCAGTCCTGCACAAACAGTTCGTGGCCTTGCTCTTTCTGACGGTAGGCCCTGCCTACAGCTAATACACCCTTCCCACTCTTCTGTCAACCACATCCATAACTCACGCAGCTCTGCCCTTTGCTAATATTAGAGCCTGAGGCCAGAAAATGTTTTACTGTGATAAAAATCCCGATTTTCCCAAAAGTTTTGGAATACTGGGACAGCATTTTTTCAAGTGGGATCCTTTGTAGCTTTAACCTATGTGCAGTGAATGCAGGAAATACATCGCAACAAAAAAACCTCGAATAATTACTCACCACACTGAGGAACATTGAACAAACGAAGCAAACATTCTTTGATGTTAAGCCTTTTAAGAAAAACATTTCACGTTCAAATGGATTTCTAGACTTTTTTTTATCCGCGTAATGTACCAAAAAACCAAGTGACAGCACAATAGGCTGTCACTTAATAGGTGCAAGTTGTGACAGATGCTGAGGTTGCACTTACATTCACCACAACTAGAATGCACATTAATTTCTGTTTGCACTGCCATTTCAGCTGTCAACAGCTATATGTGGGTTTTATGTGAAGGCAGTGAGACTTGGATTACACAGCTACAGCAAATAATGCTGGCTATAACAGTAACATATAAAATATTGCAAGAGTATAACTGTATCGAAGTGGCCTGGTGGCTGAGGGTTCAAAGCAGTGAACTGGCATTGCTGGGATTCTGGTTTAAGTCAGGTTTCTGGTGCCTGTTATTCAACCAGGGTTTCAATTGCAGCAAGTTAAGGGTCTCAGCAGAGTCAGCAATGACTGACTACACATACAAAAAAAATTCAACAAATCTGACAAAATTCAAGTTTTAAGAGTAAAAAAAAATTGGTTTCACTGCCACCTAACGTTTCTTTGTCGTGTTCCTAGTGAATTGACGGACCAAAAGGAGGGACTAAGCTCCCATCCCAGTGAGACCTCGAATATTCGTATTTTATTGATATTTACCAGACATCAAGTTTAATATTTAAAAAAATATTATTAATGTCGGGTCCTATTTAAGAAAGCTTGTAATTTTAGAACTGCCCCACCTTGGGATGCTTCTAGACCTGCATCTGCCATAGTGTGGATAAAAGAGGTAATTTGATGGAATCTCATATATAGTTTGGTGATATCTCCTTCTGCAGGCTGTTCTCTGCACTGCTCTGGATGATTCATGAAAGGAAATTTCTTTATCTCGTGACACGATGCCAAATGCACAAATGTAATACTTATTCGGAAAATGGTGGACGAACAATGTATTGCTTCGTCTATGCATAAAACATATTTTGAATCACAATAGAATATTCTTGGTTCTTTCGGGAGTCACGTAGAAGGGAAACAAGAAAATAATAAAAACATAAAACCGCCACTTTTTTAAAATTTTCTTGCCGTGTTTTTCACACCTGATGATGATTGCTTGTGTTGCAGTCGAAACGTCGTGAGAATTTAGTTTTATATTTTTATTATTTTATTGTCTCCCTTCTACGTGACATTACCGAAAGAACCAAGAATATGAATCCCTGCAGTCACGAAAGCTTTAAATCACAATAGAATAGTTAAACAAACCTGTTTTCCGAGGTTCCCACGTCTGTGCAAGCTGGATAGCTTCTTTATTCCAGCTAAAATAACATCATAACATGTTTCATCAACAGAAATGAGTATAACAATGGCATGATAATAAACAATGTATTTTATCAATGAAACGCTCAGTCTGAAGACTCTCTTCAAGAGCATCCCTAAGTGAGATGGCTAAGTAAAATGCTCTGTCAATTCTTTAAGGGGTGTTTTTTTTTAAGTGGGCTAAAAATCGATAGCAAATCCACACGTGAGAGGATGTAGTACTAAAATTCCATGCAGGTGGGTTCGCAAACCTAGTTTCTGTACTCCCATCCTCCCAATACCTCACAGCCTAGGGGATTATAGAGTTTAACAAATCGACGCGATCCACAAACCGTTACCGGGTTAAAAGTACACATTGACAAACGCATTGCAAATCCCGCTGTGGCTGATGACAAAATGATACATGCTCTGCCTGACATCTTTGCAATTGTAAATGAGTGGAAACTAATAAGAGCCCTTTGCATTATTTAAAAGCTACGAGAGCACTGCAAACTGCACTTTTATTCGATTGGCCGGTCGCATGTGGTAGGGTAAAAGTGTGGCCAGCACGCCTCTTCTTCCAAGATGCTTTGCCAGCATGGAAGGGTAGACCAAAATACCCTCTATATAGGCTCTCTAGAGCTCCCTGTAGTGTAGGCCCTTCTGCTAGCAATGACATGAGTAAGCAATTGCAGGGCTGCACCTATTACCTATAGCACTGAAAGTTTTTAGGCTTCAAATGTGCAGATTAAACGCCGACACGGTAGATGGGTAATGTTCTTTACAGAGAAGGGCAAGTGTGGCATGCATTGTTTACATGGGGGATAGTTTTGCACAGTGTAGGAGAGTTTGACTTTTATTGTATTGTTTTGCACTCTAAATCTATAAAACTTACAGCACAAAATGAAACGAGTTGACAGTTTCATCAAAGAGGATCACATCACAGTTCTGTCCCGGCCTGTTGTCCTTGGTTACGAAAGATTTTGGCTCTGAAACCTGGTGACATGAGAACGTATGTAAAAAAAACTGTCGATAACAATGCACTTAGAACGAATGGTGGCACACGTGACAAATGCATTTCAGTGGACCTTGCCTGAGGTTTTTTTTTCTGTAAGCCAACAATTTCAGCCCGCTTGTCTCTCCAGATTGTGCTATTATAATCTATGGCTTGAATGCATGTCTCAGTGTTTCTGATATGTTGTGAGAGCAATGCTACTACTGACCTCCAGACTGTCATCAACGTTGTCTGACTGTTTGAAGATATCTAGCACACGTCACTATGTGCATCCATACGCCATGATGTGTAAGTGTGGTAAAATTTTACCATTGATTACCAGGGTACATGTCGTATTCGATATTGAACAAAAAACATCTTTCATGGTACGTGCAATGGATACATATGTTTAGAGTAAATGAATGGTAACATAATTGGTACCTGAAAAGAGAATAACATAAAAATAACAGGATCTGATAATTGTTTTTTTACCCTTTTATGTCAACAAAACTGACAGCTTTTTTACAAGGAGTCATGTTTGCATTGACCACACACAATACCTGCGGTCGGAATGCAAACAAAAAACACAACTCTGATAATGAATGCACTGTCCTTGAAATTGATTGGTCCACACCCGAGACAGCTTTTCTTAGAGCCTAGTCTCACATGGTGTTGGACCAGATGACGCCAAAAGGATAATTTAATATATCTGGCAGTGACAAGGCCCAGGGAGTGCTTTCGCTTCTTGTTGCATACAGTAGGTTCACGGTTCAAATCTGGCAGGCTTCCTTGGCTTACACTGCAGGTGTATTCACAGGTAAGATACATGCCGTCTACTTCACAGTTGACCTTATTAATCCTGACATCTTTTGAAAACAATAGACATTGTATGCTGGTGTCAAGGTCCAATTTACCTGAAAATTATTCAGTTGGTATCGCACATAGCAACATCATCCCCGACTGTGAAACTACTGCAGGTTATGTCTGTGAAGCATGGCACATACGTAATAACCTTGCACTTTAAAAATGGCGCGAATAAGAAATTCATTAAATTATTAATTTTACGGGTTTTGTTGTTGTTACATGGTCACTTAAAGAAAAATCTCGACTTTTGGTTGGATTGCCCTTCTTCAGGCAATTCTGAGGCTTGCCAATTTTTACTCGGAAATTATATTTGGCTAAAACCGCGTAGTAACATTGCCTCCTATTGCAGACTACAATCGTCAGTAAAACATACCACCATGCTAATAGCCTTGAATTAGAAGAATGGCAAAAATATCTGTGCTAACGATTTGATTGAGTCTTAATTAGTCTTGGTAGGTAAACATGGGTGGTGTCAGATTATGGACTCACTTAGGTGCAATGAGTCTTCAATGTCATATATGTATTTGAATGCATCGCAAAATTCAATATGCAGATTGCCCAACTGAAGTATAATGAGTGTTCTCATTGTGTGGACATTTAACAGTTAGCCAAATGTGATAGATTCAACCCGCTGTAATAAATGGCAATGTGAAATTACATAAGCATTTGAATATCAAAAGGTTTGCACAGTGTCCTGGGTTTTTGTACGTTTGAATGAGGCTATGTGAAATGCTAACTGCTGTGTTTTTAATTGTTGTTATTACGCCAAATGTGTGAGCAATACATAATCCATCAAACTATACACGCCTATATATATGACCAGCAGCATGTATGTAAAATACACATATGGACTAGGGTATTTTCACTAAACCTACATGTGTTTGCCTGTGAACCCAGTAACTATATGGGAAGGAAGCTTTTGTTTATCGTTATTAACATTGACGATACTTAATTATTATTTTGTGTTACGTATTACGTAATTTTGCGTCAAACTAGGACCTATTTCTTACAGAAATGGTCCATGCCCATAAACAACGGGCAATTCGCCAGCATAAATTTAAGCAAGCCTGATTGCTGATGGACACTGAATGTTGAAACTGGTCCAGAGTTTGCTTTCAGATCGTTATCGGAGGTCAAGCCTTGCATTAAGGGCAGGATAATTATTAATTCGAGCCTCAAAAACGTGTTGTATTTGCCTGTTTGCAAATCAATCGTAAAAGCTGGACAACAGACTATGTAGCATCATGCCACTGAGGCTGTGCCCTGTGAATATGAAATGTTCAGCGACTGGTTTTGTGTGATCAGCAAAAACCCAGGTCACCCTTGCAAAAAGAGGCAATGTTTAAATGGGTTTACATTATTTCATTTCCTGGTTAAATCAAGGATACAAACACACAATCATTGGCATAACCTCTCTGGTATTCCCTGAATCTGTCTGCTGGCCAGCTCTGGGTTTCACCAATGTGCATGGGCAGGGCATTTTCTGCATGAGGCGCAGTATGTACAGCACAATGGTCATAGAACACGCAAATTCACGATTTGTGTAGCTATTTTGTCTGTCATGCCAATTTTTTGACGGATGTACAGCAATTTCTGTGCAAAACTTAAACCCATTCCACCACTACTTTTCACTTAATTTACAGAATGCCCTTAACTAGGAGGTAGGGTTAGTAATAGTATGGGGTTAGGGTGTTATCTAATCATGGCATTTTCATCTCTCATCATTTATCATTGCCATCAACATCATTTATCCATCATCAACATCATATATCATCCTCATCTGTCATCATTTATCATTCCCTTAATCTTCATTGGCCATATTATTATAATCACTGCCTCATCATTGTCACCATTATCTGCATTCTCATCATGATCATTGCTATCCTCTTCATCATTATCGTTGTTTTAATTCGTGCTTAGCCATCTTTGGATTCGTGCCATATTTGTACACTTTGAGGGCAAACAGAACAACCCTCACGCATAAGCACATTATGCGTGTATGTGTTTGCATAGGTGCTCGTGAAACAGCATTTACCCCAACTGTCTGTGTAGGCTATACAGGGTATCTTTGTCTTTATGTGAGATGGACAGAATCTGATTGGTTAGCCAGGTCTGTTAGCAGGGCAAGCGTGTTGACGTCAACAAGCATGACTCCAAATCATTATCGACACTCCCCTTGGCTAATTGGGTTGGAGTAAAAAACTGCTCCACATATTTTTGTTACACAGTTGCTAATTGCAGGCCCAAAGGCCCAACGTTTCAAGCAGCCAGTAACAAACGGCACTATAAAAGTTGTAATAGATAACATTTAACACGTTTCTGGAAATGAGCAGGAAGATAAGAGCGTGGGAACAAAGTTGAACAGTGCGAGGAGAGAAAACAGAAAGACCTACAGTGTGGTGGTTGAAAGCAGTGTGGATGAAACAAAATGCTTAGTCTGGTAGACCGAGTTCTCAATATGAATGAATGGGTAAATAAATAAACTTCACGTGAACATTTAGCAAAGTAGTAGTGATAGAATAGTGATAAGGAAGCAACTGACCGCAACTGACTGGAGAGAATTGGCGAATGCCGGTTCAATCAATCTAAATGTTTGTGATTGCGATTGTGAAAATGTATTGATGGAACCATCTCTCGCTGTAAACCTCAATATTTCCTGAAGATGACCAGTTGGATAAAATGTTAAGATATTTCTTTCCTTTCAGTGAAAGTATACACAACACACTTTTCTAATATTTACTAAACTATTATTTTATGTAAAAGTTCACTGAAGCAGAAGCTTGATAATAGCCATGTCTAACATCTGCAGTTTCCAAAAATAAAATCTCGTTTTAGTATCACAACTGCAGTATTATAGCACTAAAAACGTTCTGAATAAATTTATAAATGGTGTTAAACAGAATATTGAGCAATGTATTCATTCTATTTCTGCTTTAAATATAATTTTCTGCATCAGATCAATAAATGAAAAAATTACAAACACTATCTGCCATTACATGCTTCATTTCTATATACAGATATTCATTAATCTGACTTATTACTCCTGGGTGTATAGATTTTTTTGAATGGAACCTAAATACATCCATTATAGCATTTTCCAGATGACTCATATGTTGCCAGAACCCCAGAAATGAAATGTCTTATCTCTTGAAATAATACTTGAAGCCAAAAATATATCAAATAAACAATAAATTAGCAGTTAAGTTTCGATTTAAAGCTTTCGTGGCTGCAGGGATTCATATTCTTGGTTCTTTCTGTAAAGTCACGTAAAAGGGAAATAATAAAATAATAAAAATAAAACATAATAAAATAAATGTTTTTGTTTGCATTCCGACCGCAGGTATTGTGGTCAATGCAAACATGACTCCTTGTAAAAAAATGTGTCAATTTTGTTGCCAGATAAAAGGGTCAAAAAACAATTATCATAATAAATTAGCGGTTATATTGGGGAAACGAAACGACATGTGTGTCTCTCTGTGTGTCTCTCTAGGTGTGTCTCTGTGTGTGTGTGTCTCTCTCTCTGTGTCTCTCTGTGTGTGTCTCTCTCTGTGTGTCTCTCTCTTTGTGTCTCTCTCTGTGCGTGGGTGTGCCTCTCAGTGTGTGTCTCTGTCTCCTTCTCTCGATGTGGTGTTGTCCCTCGTATGTTTCCCTCGTTTTCTAACCAGCTGAATGTCTCACTAGCACAGCCATCGCTGCGTTGGTTCATTTACATTGACATGCTAATCTCTCACAATACAATGGCCACCCCCTCAGCTCTCGCATCAAACACAACCCTTTCCCCCCCCCCATCTCGGTTCCCATCTTTGGATTTCCCTCTCACTTAGGCATAATCTCTAGCTCCCACCTTCTTGCCCGATGCGGCAACCCCCCTCTCCCTCCCTCTCGGCTCTATATATAAGGACTTGTTTCAGCAGCCTGTTTCTCTCTCCCACCTGAAGGTGATTGCTTGTGTGTGGCGATCGAAACGTCGTGATCTATTATTTTTTCTACCTACGTGACTTTACCGAAAGAACCAAAGATTCAGCATATAAAATGTGTATACAAATTCGAATGATTTATGTCTGACCACAGGTGCTTCCAAATTTGGTAAATAAATAAGAATGTAAATGTATTTTTCCGAGATGTAATTACCATGGCCAATAAAAAAGGTTCATTTGTGGCTTTTATACATAAAACAGCATGCGATGGCTCACTAGCTCTGACATTGCGGCGATGCAACTCTTTCACGTCCAGTGAACGGTGTGATTTGATAACGCTCCATGACATTACTGAGCCAAGGTCCGGTTCGCACCGCCAAACCCTTGCATTATGCCACTTCAGCAGCGACAATTAGGCTTAGCGGCTGAGCTATTGAATTTGCAGGTGGTGCAACTACATCAGAGTTCCAAAGACCAGGGGGGCCCAGGCGGTGGCATACAAAGAGTTGGGGAAATTGAAAATTGGACAGTGGGGGGCAATTACATTTCTTGTGGCAGGGTCCATACCAACCATGCTACGCCACCCCCTTTAGCATCGGGGAATGGGCTGGGGGGGGGCTTAGCCTTCTGCTGAAGTCTCAGCCCCACTTCTAAATTACAATAATCAAGTAAAAAAAATATCGGTACAATATTTAACACCATTGCTAGTTTTCCCTAATATACATATGGGTTGAGAGCTAGAGCAGAATGCATGAAAGACAAAACAAATTCATATCATTACTCATTCTGTCTAGCGTTTCACATTTGTTTAAAGTTTGTTTAACATTGACTTTGTCATTTAAACATCGTCACGCCACAGGGCTGCACTCCGCCACTAAACTAAGCTGCAGTAAAATCCTAGACCGCCGGCTACTTACAGTCCTGACACCAACGAGGATGTTGATGACTTCTCCTTGCAAGTTCTGGCCATTAGCGAGGATGTCAGAGAGTGTGTAGTAATCGTGGCTTTCCTTCGTGGGCAGGTGCAAGAGAGGCATCATACTCGAGCCTTCTTCTCCGAAGCACAAAGTCACAGCAGAGTGGTTTTCGCTGATAGTCAGTTTGTAGGGGCTGAAGATTGTTTAGCACAGGAAAAATAAGATGCATGTGCTATAATAAAATGGCATTCTTTTCAAAACGGCAACGACGTGACATCATTGCTATTCAGGTGTCACACTGGTTTAAAAATACTTCAAGCAAAATGAGTACCAATTATGATTACAGTGGCGACTATTATTTTTAAATGTAATTGTTAAGTGTCAAAGAACAGGAGTCCATAATTAAACTGCTATAATAACAAAATGTTATTTTTACAGCAGGAAATCAGCTAACACTGATAAGCAGAGGCAAGGCTGTAATTTATTTTTTAAACAAATTATGTAACGACGTACAGATTACGCAATGCTGCCAATCGGTCCTATTTTATGTGTCAAGTTTTTAAAACACATATATAACATTTGCTTAGCATAGGCCAAAAGTCCAAAAAACGCCAAACGTCCAGCAACAAACGGCACTACTGAAGGTGCAATATATGTAAAGAGTTTGTACACTGTATTTATTACATTGCACAAGGTTTATAAGAGATTGGGAAAAGAGATCATGGGAGAGAATTCCGAAGGCGAGCCGTGTTGGGAAAGATGCAAGAAGAGAAGTGCTTTGACTTGCAGTGGTTGAACGCAGTCTGGACGAGGTGGAAGTCATGAGTCCTCAACGTGGCGGAGGAATCAATGACTGAACTGTGACCCTGGTATTAGTGATAAAAGATTGATGAGGAGATGACTGACTGCCGGTGAGTGAGTGACTGGAACGAACCCGGTGAGTGCTGGCTCATCAATCGAGCCAACTGCTTTACGCTGGATCCCATCAAGTGCAGAGAGATAGGAACTGGGTGCGCCAGCCCATATGTGATACTTATGGCGATACCCCAAGGTACCAAATAATACAAAATGGCCGAGGCAATTAAATATTTTATTTCTGGGACACTATTTTTTCCAGGGGGTGTACTTGACTCCGCGACTGGGGTACCAATCAATCCGAAATCAGTGCTACTCCGCGATGTCGAAACGCAGCGAGGACGATTGCGCTGAAACCCTGAACACTCGTATGCACCATAGTGCATCGTGTACAGCTCGTTGAGATGAGTCGATTGCCGCATCCTCGACCATCAATAGACTAAAAATTACTGCATCACGGACATTGTGCGAGAGCCGGGGTACTATAGTACCCCGGGGTACCGCCATAAGGTTCATATTACAAAAAATATTCCAACTTAGGCCAACTAATGCTTTTTAGTGGCAGCAGTCATTGAAATACACAAAAAGGTAGCTTATGTAATGCCTGCTCATTAACATTTAACACACACTACCTTGGAGTCCATGGCCTGAACTTCTCATCCTGTTCGATATCCTTGTGTCGGACAAGGGGATTCTGGACTTTCACTTCACACAGAAACAAAAATAGCAATCGTTAAAGAATAAACAAATCCAACATACAAATAGCTATAATGTCATATACGTACTTAGGTTGTGTAAAAGCTTTCCAAATAGGTTTGAAGCTGTGTTAGTAAGAAAGAATGTTACATTGACTTTCAGGAACACTAATAATTCGCCCTTAATACCACAACAGTAACATATTAAAAGGTACACCGCAGTGATGTTCCCGGACTGTTCAAGTAATGAAACTTGATTTGAAGCTTTCGTGACTGCAGGAATTACTCTTTGGTTCTTTCGGTAAAGTCACGTAGAATGAAAATAAATTAATAGAATACGACGATTCGACTGCAACACAAGAAATCGTCATCTCTCTGTCAAATTTAGTTCTACCTGATGACGATTGCTTGTGTTGCAATCGAAACGTCGTATTCTATTATTTTATTTATGTTCAAGTAATGCTCTGGGAAAATCACTTGCAAATCATTTTTTCTTATGAACTGAGCTTTTTTCATCATAAAGAAAGCTTTGAATACGTGTCACAGTCCAGGTTACAAGCCTAGGTACATATATACATACACAAAATAAAGAGCAATGTTTTATTACTGTATTTTCCTTTAATGATTAAGGCACATTTAAAGTGTACAAACTATTAGTCTCATGAAATTTAAACGTATGCTTTTTTTTACAACAGTTACTTACCAACTTCTCCAATCTTGAAGCTTCTTGATAGGTTGTGAATGAATGTATCGTCGCCCCAACATTCCACATTAATAAAATAATTTGGGGAATCCCGCAAAACAAAATCAAAGGTGAATCGTTCTTTTTCAGGATCTGCAGACTCGCGCAAATCAAACAAAGCTTGACGTGAGCACTGCGAGATTTGAACTATACGAGTAAATCATGTTTGTATTTTCCCCCCCGATTATATTCCAATTGCGCTGCTATCGACGTCAGATGAAAATGTGTCCAGGGCATCACCGCGTGCTCGTAAAACAGGCTCTGCAAGATATTATCATGGAACTACTTTTAAGAGTCCCTTCAATTACCGTTTAGCCATGCTAGAGGTGCTGCATTTGATCACATACACTCATATTAATATAGTATAGAGATGTTCCTCGCATAGCAGCGTACTGCATGGGAGCCGAAATGTAAATCGTAAATGATGATGGCAGTCAAATGGTGAAAGACAATGTGAATTCCTATTGCATCTAAATGTCACCGCATCTCAAGATGCTCTACAGAAAGTAGACATATTTATTTGTAGAAATAATTTGGCAGTCATAGGCAGAGTAAAAAAGGAAGGTCTTGAACTTGAACATGTGCAGGAAGTTGACAGCACGAATGGCTGGGGAAATAACATGGTTAACAGTAGCCTTGTTACCAAAAAATACTTATTTAAAATGACTTGAAAAAATACGAAATAAAATTAAACAAATGTAATATGCTTGGTTCTTTCGGTAAAGTCACGTAGAAGGGAAATAGTAAAATAATAAAAATATAAAACAATTAAATTCTCACGATGTTTCGACTGCAACTCAAGCAATCATCATCAGGTGTGAAATCAACAGCAATCAAATTTGTGGATTTCACACCTGATGATGATTGCTTGTGTTGCAGTCGAAACTTCGTGATAATTGTATTGTTTGTTTATATTTTTATTATTTTATTATTTCCCTTCTACGTGACTTTACGGAAAGAACCAAGAATATGAATCCCTGCAGTCACGAAAGCTTTAAATTAAAAGGTAATACGATGGGTTTTTTGTGTGTGTATGTGCAGCCATTGTTGGCTAGGGTGTTACTAACAACTCACTACACAAGAGAATCAAGATTAATCATGGGTGGGTGAAATCCAGAGTCGAATCCAGAATCTGTGGTGCCATCTCAACGCAGTTTCCGCCCACTAAGCCATTCTGTCACCTCCATGAGTACATTTTCAATAATGCTGTTATGGTCATTGTGAAAAGTGTTGCAAATACTCAACTTTTTCGACTTCGACATCCTTTTGGATCAGTTTTCCCAAGAATGACACCTAGAATTGTCTAAAATTAAAACAGTACCATTATTTTAAGGATGACTGCATTCTGCACTGTTATACATATTTCAGTACACGTGAAAATGCAACAGACATAAATGCAATTGAATGTTTCCTTATTCTTCGGGTTGTTGGCATTTTCTGGCAACACACATCATCATGGGTGACAATGGCCCATTCACACACAAACAAGTAATCACAATGATTTATGTAAGATAAAGTGATATAGCGTCATTACAGGTAGAACAGATACAAATGAACCCACGTACTACATTGCCATACCCTGGAAAACTAGGCGATTGCGACACTGACGCTCACGGGAAGGGAGAGAGTTTCCCAAATGTTTGTGTTCCACCAACACTCGCTGCCAAAGTGCTGGATTACACGCGTGTGCCACCACTGCCAGACCAATACATATATTGGTTTATGCAGTGAGGCTTCACTTGGTGTGTAAGCAGTTTGGGTACGTGAGGTAAAACCTTAGTTGATTACCATATTAATAACATTTGCTCATGTGCGTGTTGGCCAACTTCAACCTCTGGCAACTTTAGCCATACCAAATTTGCAATAGATCAGAATTAAATGTGTAAACCAAATTATATTATTGGGAATGTACATATCAGCCTAAATAAAGCCTATATTTATTAGAGACATCAATGTACACTGGCATTCAGACAAATAATTTGAGAAAACCTTTGATGGCCGCTTGTAGAGTAAGCGGCTCATAATCAGAAGGTTGCGAGTTGACCTTGCCCATCATCCTTCTTGGGTGGATAAAACAAGTACCAATTGGTTGGGATGTCAACAGTGGTTCTCCGATTGAGACTCGCCCCCGCTGAAGGATTGAGGAATTTCCACCACTGACTTCAGACTTAAACAGAGGATAAGTACCGCCTCAATGCTAATTTGGGGAAGAAATCACTGACTTTGAGTCACAGACCAGCTGTGCACATTGTACACGCGACACTGGCTGTATCATTTAAACTCTGGAACTAACCGAATTACTCTATAAATCGTCCATGATTGAAGATTGTCAAGAGCGCATCGGGTAAGTAATAAATAAATGCATTTTGGATATGAGAGTATGGATTTCCACATGAAATGAAAGTGCACTGGGCTTAGTTACCCTTCCAATCCACACCGTTATCACACCGTCTCAATGTTCCAGCATACCCCCCCCTCCATCCCATGATTTATAAACCCAAGGTCCTGAACATACCAACCCGTGCGGTGCCCAACAAACGTAAATTATAATAAACGCGCGAGCTTGCTTACAACATTCATTGCACTGGGGTGCAGTTCTTCAATGGTAGTCTTGCTTGAAGGTGTTGGTCTGTAAGTCATTGTGCTGTCCATCACCACCGCCACCACCAACAACCTCTCCTCCACTTGCAGTAGAAGCAATCCTAACACCTGGGCCATATGAAAGTGAATATCACAATTTGCTCGTCATTAATACTGCTCTAAAGAGGACAACGCACTGGACCGTAATTACATACAGATGCAGGACCATATATATTTTCCATCTTTTAGTTAGACATTTTTTTTGGCGATACTGTTGTTGGCAGTGGCGCACAAATAACAAAAAACCGTAATACATGTCACTAACAGGGCCAGAAAAAATATGTACACCGTATATAAAAATAGGAGACATTTCAAGCAATGGTCCTCATTAATAGTAGAGAAGTGCCATCGCCCGAAACGTCGGCTATCATGTTTAGTAAATACTTTATTATTTAGGGCATTGTTACTACCAAATGTGGAGGGTTTTTTTTGTAATTCGTGCATTGAATTGCACTTGAACAGTGGCCCCGTTTCGTCAATGGACTAGCGGACGAAGCGGTGTCTTACCAACGCTTTGCGAATCGTTTGACCATACTTCACCACGCTGGCATTACCTGCCAACCCATACGATTTACTCTGTATTCTTGCACAGGGAAATATAGTTTTCAGGTCCATACGGCGTACGGCCGTTTCAATTGCGGGCATAAACATTTTTTGTGTCTATTTCTTTGTGTTTCTACCCTTATGATGGGGACTTTGTAGGATCAACGTTGAGATTTATAAGGGTCACGGGGTAACCAAGAATGTCTAATTTGGTCTGTAATAATGTAGGGCACTGATAAGGGGTTGACAGGTATTTAGTGGTGAGTGTCTATTTGTGTTTCTCCTTTGTGATGGGACTTTGTAGGATGCACATTGAGATTTATAAGGGGACACGGGGTAACCAATAATCTCTGAATTTATCTGTAATAATGTAGGGGCATTGATAAGGGGTTGACAGGCACGCTTTCGTCAATAGACTACTGGACGAAGCGTTGCACAGACGATTTGCTAATCGTGCAATACTTCACCACGCTGGTCATTGCGTGTTGAGCGCGGATACGAGAGCATAGATGAGTACGGTACAACGATGGACCTTTGCTTGTACTGCCCAACACGTAGAAGATGTGCAATTGGTGGTTGTACGGATCGTTTAGTCATATAAATCAAATATAACCAATATAGTAAGCCTTATAGATTACAGAAAATGCACGTCACATATATTATTCGTATAGGCTATAGTTATATATTATATCTTACTTATTGTGTATACACACAGATGCCATTCGCCACCACCAAGTGGGAATGACGGTGCTTGTGCCAGGCTAGGTGAACAAGAATGCCACGTTTAAGAACGAGCTTCAGAAAAGTTACCTCAAAGTGCTGTCGAGACTTAAGTTTAAATTCGGTTACGGTAGATGCACTGCTGTTGTGAGGTAAAAACATTAGCATTTAAAGTGATTTGTCCAGCTGCATAAAACTCATGAAGGGAAACGTCCCTTTATATTTAGAAGTAAAAATGAGGAAACATTTGTTTAACGACCACCGTATTAAAATGCAGCAAGGTTTAAAGTACGTATTGTCTCCAATATCGTAAAGAATAGTTTTTAATATGCTCGATACTTACAACAGCCAATGTAATTGTATTTACAGCTTCATATACAAACACAGCTATGGAAAAAAATCTCGCCGTTTATAACTTACGACATACACAACAGAGTCACGGTATGCAAACACTAATAATAATCACAAGATTACTTCATAAATATTTTGTTGTTTAAATTGTTTTCATGTAAAGGAATGCACGGGGTTAAACGCACGTCCGTTGCCTTGGCGACAGCTCTCGCGTTTCCCGCCAAACTGAGAAGACGTGGCTCGCGCGAGTGACGTCACCGCCACTCAATCAATCGGCCAATCACAATCTTTCATTTAAGACTGCGGGAGGAATCCGATGAGCTATGAAGCTCTTAAAAAAATATATTCCAGTATGGGGGGGGGTCAACAAGTTACGACAGTAAACAATACATGAAGAGAAAAAAATGATAGGAATGCTAAAAAATATTAGAGAACATGGTAATCAATTCCTTAAATCAATATAAATAAATACATGATTTATATAACATCGATTTATCACGATCGACCAAGGCGGCAAAGATAAAGAACAATAAAACAGTCCCAGACCCACAGCAAGATAACAAACAGCCCTTCAATATTCTTGGTTCTTTCGGTAAAGTCACGTAGAAGG
This sequence comes from Lampetra fluviatilis, assembly GCF_964198595.1. Taxonomy (NCBI): domain Eukaryota; kingdom Metazoa; phylum Chordata; class Hyperoartia; order Petromyzontiformes; family Petromyzontidae; genus Lampetra; species Lampetra fluviatilis. The sequence goes on along the minus strand of NC_136309.1, from coordinate 3,482,562 downwards.
GAAATAATAAAATAATAATAAAATAATACTTTTTCATTAGTATTTTATTATTTCCGTAATAAAAATAACATAATAAAATAATAAAAATAAAACATAAGCATGTTTTATTTCTTTTGGGGGGGGGGGGGCAGAGCTTTGTGACGTCATATTTGAGGGGGGGGGGTCTGACTTTTTGTGACGCCGTGTGACTAGGGGAGGCGGGTCCAAAACAGTCTAAAATCGCGTGACGTCATTTATGGACGGCCCCTAAGTTAGAAATCAAATTATTATCAGTGCCATACCTTATTACAAACCAATTCAGACCAAATGGTCATCCCGTTCCACTTATAAATCTCAACGTTCATTCTACAAAGTCACATCACAAGGAGAGAAACACATACAAATAGACAAAAAAAGCTTTACTGTTGTAAAACAGGAAACGTGACACATATTTATGATCGCTTTATTTTACAAAAAAACATCGTTGCAAAATGCTCATAAAGTAAGACACACCCAAACACTTACAACCGGTGTCAGTAAGGTTTCACAATTGTGGTCACACACCCAAACCTACCAGATTATACCTCACCCCCCAACATCCGACAGGAATGTGTGTACTTATGCAATACTTAAATACTTTCTTTATTTATGTTTGGTGACTTACTGACTACCTTTTTTCTTCTTTGTTCTTTCGGTAAAGTCACGTAGAAGGGAAGTAATCAAATAATAAAAATAATAAAATAATTCTCACGACGTTTCGGCCACAATGCAAGCAGCCGTCTTCACCTGAGGACGGCTGCTTGCGTTGTGGCAGAAACGTCGTGAGAATTATTTTATTGTTTTATTTTTATTATTTTATTACTTCCCTTCTACGTGACTTTACCGAAAGAACCAAGAAGATGAAACCCTGCAGTCACGAAAGCTTTAAATCAAAATTTAACTACCTTTTCTCTATTTTGCACTCAAATCGTTGTTTGTATTGTTTGTTGATGTAACGTTGTTGACCCCTTGACCCTACTGGACATGTGTGGAAAAAAGCTTCATAGCTCATCGGATTCCTCCTCCAGTCTAAATGTGTTTAGTTTTTTGTTCTTCCCACGCACCTCTGATTAGCACGGTAGGCTATGTACGGTATAAAAAAATACTTGAACATCCATACATTCCGATTCTGAATCTTACAATGCAGACAATATTGGCTGTAGATTTAACTGTCACGCTCAAAATACGTCGCATCTGATTGTGCGCGAAATAATTATTCGATTTGTGCAAGTTACGTGAGAATAATGTAACGCGATAAAACAATACCAAGACAATGAAAATGGAGTTTACAAAAGAGAAGCAGGTTCGACATGGCCTCTGGTCCAAGGATTTAAATGGAGTCCCCCAAATATCCCCAAGTTTTCGTAGTCCAGGGTCTGGGCCCCTTCTAGCCCAATAGGCCCTTGTGAATTTGAATTTCCTGCACACTCCAATTTGCACGGTTGGCTTACGCACGTGGATAAGTTCAACATACAATACATACATAAACTCATTATGTCCACCACTTGGGCTGAATTGTTTCAACAGGTCTCTTTCGAGTAGTCTGGATTGCAGGTTTTTCCTTAACATCAGAGCATCTCACGTTCCGAAGATGAATAAAAAAAAAAAACGCGGAATCTTAATTTTACCATGATTTATTCAAAGTACATTACGCACACACAAAAGCGGTATATTTTAAAGGGAAATACCATATCCATACGGTACACTTGATATTTTACGCAAAATACTCATAATAAAAGATTGCTAATGTTAAATCAATGCGCTCGTAAAAATCTAAGTGACCCAGCGTGTTCATACATTTTCAAGGGTCATCAATTCCTGATGTGTATGTGTTTGTCAATCCGCTGCTAGTTGAAGGCTTCCACACACCGTGCATCATGGGGATTTGTTTTCACCAGACTTCACGTTGCTCGGTGCGGTTTGGAGAAGGGGGGACGGGGAGGCTCGGAATATGTTCAAATATCACTCGCCACCGATGTTGCAGACACGGTTCCTTGTAAAAAAAAGGTTTCAGTTGTGTTGCCAGAAAAAATGGGGGAAAACCCTATTCCCAACATAAATCATGTTAATTACATATGTTTACACTGTCAACTACACCCATTAAACACCACCACTTTAGAATGTGGCATAGAATAATAATCATACGACTAATCTTTGACAGCACTTTGTCAATCCAATGCTGGAGGAAGACTTTTGCACGGTGTTTGTCATGGGGGCTGTTTATAGTCAGGTGGGGAGCGGTAGTGTAGCGGTTAGCGCGCTGCGCTATGAACCCGGCGACACGGGTTCGATTCCCGCTCACGGCCAACACCAGTGACGCTTATCTGAACCGGTCCCGGGCCTCCCCTAGGTCGACTCAGCCTCAAATGAGTACCTGGTGCGGTGTGTAAACATTGCCACTAGGGAGACAAAGGCGGTCGGGCGTGGTGCTGGCCACCCACCCCCTCGTGTACCGTTCCAGCCTTCACAGGTGCTCGCTAACAGCACTTGCCCCTACAGTCTGTTAAGGCTATATGGGGGATCTTTCTTTTATAGTCATACTTCACCACACTGGCCATGACTTGGGATCGAGCTCATGTTGCCGGGTTCACAGCGCAGCGCGCAATCTGCAGTGCCGCTGCTCCCCCCCCCCCCCCCCCACATACATTACCGCAATAATACTCCCGAGCAAAATGAGCAAACGTACATCAGAATTACCTCGGGGTTACATCTGCTAGGCTCATAATCAACGTTTTTGGGTTTAGATCGCGTTATTTATAAATGTGTCGTAACCCTCCACCACCCGACACGGCCAATCAGTAAAAAAGTGTCACGTTGACAAAAGACAAATAGTTCACTGCTTTAGCCCACCGGTGTGTTGAAGCGTGAAACCACAACATTTACAATTTGAGTACGACGTTTCGCTGGTAATTGCATCCAGCATCATCGGGCAATTCGCCGTGTCGGGTGGTGGAGGGTTACGACACATTTATAAATAACGCGATCTAAAACCAAAAACGTTGATTATGAATAATATTGGTCGCGAAAGCCTACGTGTTAAACTGATCTGCAAGGCTGTTGAACGCATTTCTAAAACTCTTAAAATCAGACGATAATGTTTCCACAGCAGTCGAATTTCTCCAAAGGTTATTACACAGTTGATGATGACAAAAATAACGCTGCCAACATCACAGCTGCGTGATTGAGTAAACAGTCAGGCCTACCAGCTAGCTACATTATCACAGCAGAAGTGCCTAATTGAATTTCCATATCACGGCCAGAGTAATCAAGTCTATTATGTAAGTTAATAAGAAAAGCTATTCTGTATTAAAATTGGTTTCCTTTTGAATAAACTTTTTATCAATCTTGATTGGTCTTCTTTCTTTCAGCAAACTTTAAGATGATGGGTTCTTTCGGCTCGAGTAGTCCTCTTATGCCAATTTCAGCCGGAATCTGCAAGAGGCGATAATGAAAAACAAAGCAGAACACACTCGCAATGAATTCACTTGGGCCCTGTAAAAGTAGGAGTGTGTGACTGTACGTCGAAATTGTCTGCGCGACTGAAAGAAAACGTGATCCATTTATTTTAGATCACAAGATGTGTATATGTATTTTATGAAGTTGTTTCAGATTGGGGTTGTTTTCGGATACCAGATTTGTTTAGATTTTTAAGGCCGATTTCAGACCTTATATCAGATTCAAATGACACTAAATGAAATAACTGGAGACGTTAATCGTTCCATTTAAAAATTTAACACAAGGCTTGCTCAGTAAAGCAATAATCTCAACGTCAACATTTTGTACATTTAAATAATTTTGACAACATTTTGAGCCATGTTTTGTCGAAATTATGTTGCGAGAGGGCAGTTTTCGGCAGGAAATGCATCATGGAAGTAACACCACGAACGTGACATCACTTCTTGTGTCGTCATAACTTCGGATCAATCCAAAACCAATTATTATTTTCAGATCGTCCTAAATTTAATCTGCAAACCCGATTTTCAGATTTTTTTTTTCTCGTAAATCCAAATATCAGGAACTCGTCCCAAAATATCTATATAATCCTGTCAGCTGTATTCCAACACAGCGGCAAGTGAAATTGCATTAGGCCGTCCGTAGTTCATGAAAATTGAAAGTGTATTTTTTGCAGATTCTTTTCACGCCCGTGAATGTGTGCTGCTGCCCACAAAGGTGGGGGCGGTGGCGGGAGCGGGGGGGTGTTGAAATTTTAGGTTATATAACTGGCAAAGTTGCATGTGGTCTACAACACTGTGGTAAGATTTAACTTGTTTAAAATCGAACTCTTTCTTACCTTTGTCTCTGGGCAAGTGACCAATGTGAAACGCCTCAGCAGGCTCACGATGGCGATCTTGACGTTGATGAGAGCAAAACGCATCCCAATGCAGTTTCGGGGCCCAGCGCCGAATGGCAAATAGCAGTACTGATCCCTCTGCTCTCTGGCCTCCTTGCTGAATCTGTCCGAAATCGAGATCAACAACATGGCAGAGGCTCGGTCTCATTTGCAGCAGTTTGTTATGTAGGCTAGCCGTAGTCTCAAGCCGCACCTCACCATAATAAAGGCTCAGTCATTTGTTATGTAGTCTAGCCGTAGTGTCAAGCCGCACCTCACCATAATAAAGGCTCAGTCATTTGTTATGTAGTCTAGCCGTAGTCTCAAGCCGCACCTCACCATAATAAAGGCTCAGCCCTTTGTTATGTAGTCTAGCCGTAGTCTCAAGCCGCACCTCACCATAATAAAGGCTCAGTCATTTGTTATGTAGTCTAGCCGTAGTCTCAAGCCGCACCTCACCATAATAAAGGCTCAGTCATTTGTTATGTAGTCTAGCCGTAGTCTCAAGCCGCACCTCACCATAATAAAGGCTCAGCCCTTTGTTATGTAGTCTAGCCGTAGTCTCAAGCCGCACCTCACCATAATAAAGGCTCAGTCATTTGTTATGTAGTCTAGCCGTAGTCTCAAGCCGCACCTCACCATAATAAAGGCTCAGCCCTTTGTTATGTAGTCTGGCCGTAGTCTCAAGCCGCACCTCACCATAATAAAGGCTCAGTCCTTTGTTATGTAGTCTAGCCATAGTCTCAAGCCGCACCTTACCATAAAAATAAAAAGTGGGCCATTCCTGGCCCATCCCCCCCTCTCAACCAGTATATATACGGAGTAGTATCTCTTGTAATCTCTCATTTACTTGATACAGCTATCGTGCTGTGACGGTTCCACCTGAAGACGGAAGCTTGTGTTGCCTCCGAAACGTCGTGATTTAGATTTTTATTTTATTTTGCTTTTATTAACTTAAATTTTTTACCTACGTGACTTTACCAAAAAAACCTAAGAATATGAATCCTTGCAGTCACGAAAGCTTCAAATCTAGAACAAAATGGGACTTGTTTAAAGCTTCCACTGTAAATTCCAACGTGATATCGTTTATTTGTTCCTTCATCACAATGCTAAATTGTGCCTGTGGTCGACACGTACATTTACGGTTTGTAAAATCAAGAGAGATTTCAAAACGGCATTGAGGGGGGAAAAAAATAATGAAGACCTTAGTGGTATAGGTGAGCTCCCGATAAACCTCGCCACAAAATACGTTGTTTTGCACTCGCAGAAGAAAAACAAATTGGCCCACACACTTTGCTGCAACGCTTCATCCTTGGGGGCCGGTGTTTCACAACATCCATGCGGAGTTTCACAACATCCGTGCATGACCCACCAAACCTCGCTGCTGCTGCTGCCTCCACAGCACCGGATCACAGGTTAGCCACGTTGCAGGAGCGCAGCCAACACCGCCGCCCGGCTAAACCGACAAAAACTACGCAGTCGGACCGGCGGCGAGTTATTACCGTTCAGGCCGGAACGCCGTGGGGTCATCCCAGTGCTCCGAGTGACGGTGAATGACAAACACGGGAATGCCGATGACCGTGCCCTTGGGAACAGGGATGCCTCCCAGCTCCACGTCCATCTTTGCTATACGTTCCAGCCTCCCGGCTGGCGGGTACAGACGCAGAGACTCACTAACCACCATGTCCAGGTAAGGCAGCTGGGACACCTTCTCATAGGTGACCTCCTCCTGTAAAGTCACAAACAAAGTCAAATAACCCCCCACCCAATCCCCTGTATAGCTTCAACAGACTGTTGGGGCAAGTGCTGTTAGCGAGTAGCACCTATGAAGGCTGGCACGGCACACGAGGGGGTGAGTGGCCAACACCACGCCCGACCGCCTCTGTCTCCCCAGTGGCGATGTTTAACGCACCGCACCAGATGCTCATTTGAGGCTGAGTCGACATACGAGAGGCCCAGGATCGGTTCACATAATCGTGACCAGTGTTGGCCATAGGCAGGAATCGAACTCACTACCGCTCCCCAAACATGAGCACAGGCCTTCCACTGGTTAGAGAAAAATTGGTACGACATGAGGTAACAAAGGAGATGATGATATATGTGGAATTTCTTTCACACCATACATAGCCAACCGTGCTAATCGGAGGTGCGGGGGAAGGACAAACTAAACACAAAAAGCAGTTCTAAAGAAATGACTTTTCAATCTATATTTAAAAGCGCATAACTCCAGTGGCTTCCTGATATCGGAAGGAAGAGCGTTCCAGACGGCCGCAGAAGCGCATCTGAAAGCGTGTGATGCGGTGACCATCTTTGTTCGACGGCTAGCCACAATCCGCTGCAGCGAGTATGACCGGAGTTTGCGTGATAGTTTATGTTTCTTGACAAGGTCAGCGAGGTATTGTGGTTCAATTGTGGCAAGCACTTTGTGTCTAACGAGCGCAACCTTAGAACGTATTCACAAACACGGTGTCGGATCGTGCAGTGCCCGTCACGACACGCGCCGGATGAATGTTGTACACAACGCCGCAGCTGGGCAATGTTGTTTTGATGACCGACCTCTGGCGGCAACGTGGCATCGATCTCCTCGAAGAGCTTGTCCTGCACGTCCGCGTGCACGGCCAGGTTGTAGGCGATGTAGGTGAGTGTCACGGCCGTCGTCTCGTAGCCCGCCAGGAGGAACACCATCGCCTGGGACAAGATCTCGCTGTCCGTCAGCGCTGCAATCCGCCAAGGCACGACGGACAGACGGACGCACGGACGGACGGACATGCCGGGTCACGTGGCGTAACCGTAAATTCGTACAGCCGCTCGCAAGTCCGCTCGTATCGCACGCCGCCGCTGCAGATCCACGCGCGCTGTTAGTGCTGTCCGGTAACTTACCTGCGCACCGTGACTTTGTACAGGCGTACACATATCCGACTATGACCACATATCCGCCAGTTCCCAGCGAGTCGGAATTATGCGACGCTGCATGGCACTGTACATTTCAATGAAAGTAAAAAAAATATATACATATATTTTTCATGTTTGCTCGATGTTTTGCTTTCAAATTGGACATGGCCGTTTTACCTTTGTACGGGATGATGCCACCGTGCTCGTCCAACAGCGAATCAGAAATCTGAGCATCGACCATGGTCTGTAGGAAGTCCACCCTGTCCTGTGGGGCGGAATCACAGAATCACAGCCACCGATGGGTGTCCACACGTGCACAACATGCGCGGGGCAGATCTCCCGCTCCGTGGCTTCCACATATCAAAATTGTAATATTCGTCGTGATATCACATCACTACTGGTCCCCCCGCCCCGCTGACTGGGCCCTCAAAATTACGGGCACGATGCTGCTCCCCGTTCGTGCAGTTACATCCACCCTCGATATCGCTTAATGCCACACTCGGGGCAATTTACGTATATCGCGCAATTGCAGCCGGGTCTTCCCTTTGCAGCCGTATCTTTAAGATTTAAAACGTCGGCACACAGCGTAGCAACGGGAACGCGTGCGCGCGCGACGATTATTTGAATTCCGACCTCCTTATTAACGTTTGCAAACTGCACCGTGGAGATTTAAAACAAAAAGCATTCGAAATGCGCGATGCGTTCCGTCGCGCTACGCTCGCGGCGCCTAATTAATATTACAGAAGAGAGTTTTGCCGCGCCGCGTACAAATGAAACGTGAACGGCCGTTTGTCTTCGTTGACACGGTGCGGATTTTTCAGTGCACAATTGTCATTAGTCTCTCGTGTTGAATGTAGTCGTGCCGAGCTACGAAAGGAAAATTCACGTGGACAAATGTACGGCTGTGCATTTAGAGCGTGCTTAAACGATTCACCGCGAACTCAATGCATCATTACGTCACATCTCAATCATTCCTCCGATGCCCTGCTGTTTGTTAAGCCTAGGGGACTCCCATGTGGCAGCTGTCGTTGTGCAGCACAAGTTGAACTCAGCACTACTATGTGGGCATTATGTATGCATGTTGAGCTTCTTTCGGACCGTAGGTAGCCAACCCAACGTTGACCCAACGTTGACCCAACGTTGACCCAACGTTGACCCAACGTTGACCCAACGTTCCATTTTTAAAAAAATCCTTTATATTAAGTTCGCTTGCTTGCTTGCGTGCTTGCTTGCGTGCTTGCTTGCTTACGACCGTGCAAATCTTTCGGTCGTTTTTTAACCCACTTCCCGTGATCCAATCGAGCTGACATTTTCCACACAGACTCGTTGTGCGAGACAATTAATTTTCGTGAAAAAAAATTCCCAAAATTTTACACTTTTAGGCAAAAAAAATTAAATATTTAATGACCAATTGCTTAATACTGGCAGACAATCATCTGACCCATAGGTGGCAGCCATCTCAAGCCAGAGAACGAGAAGACTCTAGCCGCCACGCATATAAAGGATTTATAGTGAAACACTTTGTTTTTACGGGTTTACTTGTTTTCACTGGGCTGACCCATGACGTACCGTGTGCTCGCCCTTGCGACGTTCATTCTTCAGGCGTTGCAGGTTGGACATGAAGAAGGATAAGACGTCATTGGGAAACATGCTGACGTTCATCCGGACCAGCAGCGGGGTGACGGCCGGGAAGAATACTGCGCCGCGAGGGGATAAACGCAACGTGAGAAAGAGCATCGCACCGATGCACGCGTATGCACAGTTGTACCTCCTGGTTATCGATCCAGCTACTGGGGCACCACCGTGGCGAGATGTTAACTTTCTCGCCTGGTGTGCAGGAGAGTCGTGGGTTCGATCCCGACTCTGATGCTTGTATATTTGGAGATCACGTGGATTTTTCTTCGGGTCCTCCATTTCGTTTCTCCACATTTAGAATTGGCGTTGCGTTTAGAGTGCTTGGCTGCTAGAAATTTGCACGTGATGACAAGCCACTTCATTGAGCCATCATTTGTGGTGGCCAGGTCGCTTCTGAAAAAGAGCCACGCAGCTCAGTGTGCCTTACCTGGTAAAATAAAGAAAATAGTTTGAGTACTATTATCAAACGTGACGGCCGATCCCCAAAGCACAGACAACGTGAATGAAGAGGTAAACGTGCAGCCCTGAAAGTCATTTCTGGTAGAAGTGCCTCCACTAAAAGGCTAGTTTGGCCTACACTTCCACTCTGTCAAGACGTCTTGTAAGAAGCGTAAGTAGCCAACTTCCTTGCCCCAACACATGCGACCTGCCGATCATGGACGACCTGTGGTGTTACCCATTTATAGCTGCCGGGTGGACGGAGGCGGGCGGAGGGATTGAGAAACTTGACCCCCTTTTGTTTCAACGGCCACGCCCGTAGTGTGTATTAGAACCGGCGGCCGATTCCACGTGCATCGGAAATTCGAGGGGACCCGAAGCATGTATGGAACATACGTTGAACTTCTTTCGCACCATACGTAGCTATCGCGCCAATGGGAAGTGCAGGGAAACGACAACAAACTAAACGCAAAAAAAAGCCGTACGCATTTAACGTGATTGGCATTTTACATCTGATAACTTTGCTATTCCCAATGAGATTTTTCTATTTTATTTCTTTAACTTCCAACCTACCATTACCATTATTATTTCATTTTAAATCCCGTGACATCCACAATGGCTCAGAAGCTAATCAGACCCACAGGGCTGAGCCAGGCTCCTTGGTGAAAATAGTCAACTAACCATTGGCCCAACAGCTGTTATGGTTTATTCGGCATACCGAATATTAATTCATTCTGCTCCAAAGGCCATAATTTTAAGTCGCTGATGTACGATCGAATTAGCCGATTGCTACAGTGGCTTTTAACGGGCAGTACAGTTGTGCCAAACCTTTCTCCACTGTTTGGTTAGAACCCATTTCAAATCGGTAGCTGTAAACAAAACAAAACATATAAATAGCACATTTGCTTTAATGACACAGTGCTCCCCGGCAACGCATGAATGAGTTTGCATCGGATTCATTGCTTATACGGAGTGCTCTTGCTAAAAACATCTGTTGTCCCAGCAGCATTTGTTAAACGAGGCCGACTTTGCTGATGAGACTCATTAGAAGCCTTGGAAACCGGACCAGACTTTTCTTGCTTTAACAAATGCTGCTTGATAATACTGGTCGACAGACCCAACGGGCCGATGGGACTAAATACATTCTAGATTTGAAGTTTTCGTGACTACAAGGATTCATACTCTTAGGTTTGTCGGTAAAGTCACGTAGGTAAAAAAAATAATAATAAAAAATAATAGAAATAATAATAGAAATAAAATAATATAAATCACGACGTTTCGGAGGCAACACAAGTCTCCGTCATCAGGTGGGACCGTCACAGCTAGATTTACTGTCTTATTATTATTATTATTTTTTTCCTACGTGACTTTACCAAAAAACCGAAGAGCATGGACGAAAAACATATTTGAATTTTTGAGACGGAAATACGTTCTGGACGTAAATATAGGCCGACCTGTGGGAGAAGCCTCGGGCCTGCCATGAGAATGTGGAGTTTCTTTCCGATGACTCGGGGGCCAATGGGAGAAATGAGCACTACACGATGCTCATCTAAGCATGAGCATGGGGACACTTAAAAGACGTTGGCCTTTTTTTTTTACTTGAGCCAATGTCAGTGTAGCGTACCACAGCCTTTCTTTTTTTATGTTTGCCCCTGGCTACCATTGCGCTTTATGACATTGCTGGTGCACTCATCTTGGATGATGCAATATTCGTTCAACGTTTTCTTGTTGCTGCACGATTACTTCAGGGCCCTATGTAGAAAATCTGGAAAAAAATGTTTTAACACCGCCAACACCCCCCCCCCACCACCACTACTTGGGAAATTTCCAGATCCGCTTCTGACGCAACATGACCCTTTCACCGAGAGCCCAACGCCTGACTTTTGCCTCACCTCGGCTGCTTGTGAGCGGGTCATGCTAACAAATGAACCCCCCCCCCTCGCCAACAACAAAGAAAAATTTACAGCCACAGCGCCGCAAGCCCAGGCACGGGGAGGCACGATGCAAACAGATGGCGCCGGAAGTATTTTATCGCGTGGAACTTGCAACGTGGGCCGTATTTTGATAAGAGAGCCGTGCGGCGAGCGCACGGCAGCGAGGGTGTCTGCCTCCCCACTCGGCACTGTCTCTCTCAAGCCCTTCCGGGGATGGAGAGACGCCGGCCCCCGGCTGGGATACCGCGCGGGGGCAATTTTGAAAGGTGGTCGGCACGCGAGGGTCCGGCGGTGGTGGGTGGGTGGGTCGGTCCAGGGGGTGAACGTCGGAGCCACGTGTGTGGCCAGCCACCCGGTAACGACGCCTTGGGCCTGTCATGAGAATGTGGACGCAGGCCCCGGCTGGGATAACGCGCGGGGGCAATTTTGAAACGTGGTCGGCCCCACGGGGGTCCGGTGGTGGTGGTGGGTGAGTGGGTCCAGGGTGTGAACGTCGGAGCCACGTGTGTGGCCAGCCACCCGGTAACGATGCCTTCTTCAGGCCCCGAAGCGGGCAGCACTTTCGCTCGAGGTAGGAGCTTCCTGCTAACAACCTGACCGATGGCGGATGTAAATCTCCAGCGAAACGTGGGCACCCATTTGAAGCTTTGCGAGATTGCTCTCCAATCATGCCGGCGATGCTGCTGCTGCTTGAGCGGCAATGAATTAGGCATGTTTTTGATTCATGTGGAACTTTTATTGCTGCTACTCCCTGTCCTGAGCCCTCCAGCTACGAACAACCTCTATAACTACTATCACTACCCCTATCACTATCCCAACCTCTATAACCACTATCAATATCACTACCCCTATCACTATCACTACCCCAACTCCTATAACCATCCCCATCACTATCCCAACCTCTATAACCACTATCACTATCATCACTACCACTATCACTACCCCTATCACTATCACTACCCCTATCACTACCCCAGCCCCTATCACTACCCCAACCCCTATCACTATCCCAACCCCTATCACTACCCCAACCCCTATCACTACCCCCAACTCCTATCACTACCCCAACCCCTATCACTATCCCCAACTCCTATCACTAACCCCAACCCCTATCACTATCCCCAACCCCTATCACTATCCCAACCCCTATCACTACCCCAACCCCTATCACTACCCCAGCCCCTATCACTACCCCAACCCCTATCACTATCCCCAACCCCTATCACTATCCCAACCCCTATCACTACCCCCAACTCCTATCACTAACCCCAACCCCTATCACTACCCCAACCCCTATCACTACCCCTATCACTCTCACTACCCCTATCACTATCACTACCTCAACCCCTATCACTACCCCAGCCCCTATCACTACCCCAACCCCTATCACTATCCCTATCACTCTCACTACCCCTATCACTATCACTACCTCAACCCCTATCACTACCCCAGCCCCTATCACTACCCCAACCCCTATCACTATCCCCAACCCCTATCACTATCCCAACCCCTATCACTATCCCAACCCCTATCACCACCCCCAACTCCTATCACTAACCCCAACCCCTAACACTACCCCAACCCCTATCACTACCCCAACCCCTATCACTACCCCTATCACTATCACTACCTCAACCCCTATCACTACCCCAACCCCTATCACTGCCCCTATCACTACCCAAACCCCTATCACTACCCCAACTCCTATCACTTCCCCTACCCCTATGTAGCGTCGTTCTACGAGAATCTTTATTTTTCAGTATCAGAATATGTAGACTGTAGGAGGAATCCGATGAGCTATGAAGCTCTTTTTCACAGATGTCCAGTCGGTTGCGGGTAAGAACATTACAACAACAACAATACAAAGACACGATAGTCGTGCAAAGGGCTGTCGGAAAGACGCTGTCTTTCCGACGCTGTCTTTCCGACAGACCTGTTCTTCACCTGAGGACGGCTGCTTGCGTTGTGGCTGAAACGTCGTGAGAATTGTATTTATTATGTTAAATTTTTATTATTGTATTATTTCCCTTCTACGTGACTTTACCGAAAGAACCTAAAAGGATAAATCACCCAAACACATAAAATACAATTAAACCACCCCCATCCTACCAGGCAAAGCCCATCGAGGTATTCACTTATTTTGTTGAAGCGACCTGACCACAAATGATAGCTCAACAAAATGGCCCATCACGTGGACATTCATAGCACCAAAATAATCTAAATAATCTAACACAGCTTCAAACGTTATTGGAACATTTGGAAATCGTTGACACAACCCAAGTACAGATAGTACCCGAGTTACGACGGTCCGACTTACGATATTTCCATCTTACGATGGTGATAGCGATACGACAAAATTGTTAAATATTTTTTATTTCGCGCGGCAGGCAAACGCAGCAGCGTTCGAGGTACGATACTGTACGTTGGGACGCTGGCGGGATGTACTGTACGCATCTCCCGGCTTTATATTAAATTGCAGTTCATATATATAGGTAGGCTAATAATTTACCTTGTTTTTTACTTTACATTTTACTGTGCAATACAGTATTGTAATTAATAAATACACACAGTATATAGTTTATACAGTACGCTACTATAAATTGCTCTGTTTTGCTAAATTATCGCCATTCTTTAAGACTCCTGGGTAGGCTAGGAACATCTTCGACTTACGATATTTTCGACTTACGATGGGGTTGTCGTAACGCATCCACATCGTAAGTAGAGGACTGCCTGTACATTGTTTCTGTGTGAAGTGAACGTCAAGAATCCCTTTGTCCGAACCAAGGATATCGAACAGGATGAGAGGTTCAGACCATGGACCCCAAGGTACGGGTGTGTACAATATCAATGGGCAGGCATTACATAAGCTACCTTTTTGTGTACTTGAATGATTGTTACCATGAAAAGCATAGATTTGACCGAAGTTGAAATAGTTTTGCTATATATGGTGGCGCATGTATGTGTGTGTGTACCGGTGATCATCAATTATCCGTCGGCTTCAGGGAAGAGAGGGCTCAGGATTTTCAAAAACGCCGGATAATCACATCATCGTGGTTTAAAATAGCTTATTTTTGCACGTTATTCCGTGAAATTAAGTTTTCAGGTGTTATGTTTTTTGTGTTTTCAATTCGTTTACTATCTGCAATTGGCATGAATAAATATACAAATAGACAAAAATAAATATCCTACTTTTAAAAGTTACTGTTTACCAGAGGTGTGGACTCGAGTCATGTGACTTGGACTCGAGTCAGACTCGAGTCATGAATTTGATGACTTGCGACTCGACTTGGACTTGCATAACAATGACTTTGTCCCACCTATGAGATGTGGACTCGAGTCATGTGACTTGGACTCGAGTCAGACTCGAGTCATGAATTTGATGACTTGCGACTCGACTTGGACTTGCATAACAATGACTTTGTCCCACCTCTGCTGTTTACTGTACCGTACTTACCACTCTAATCTCGAAGACTGCATCACGGGGTGATGTATATACGTGCCGTATTTTCACCGTTTAATTTTTATGTAGTGTATAATATACTGTATGTAATATTTAACCCTGATAATCGAGCATAGCTACTCTGTTTTGCCACGCACACGGTGCCGATCGCCGGACCGGTTCCACCATTTGGAGCGGTTTTGTAAGCCGGATAATCGCACGCCGGATAATCAATGACCAACGGTACGTTGAACTTCTTTCGCACCGCACGTAGCCAACCAACCGCACCAACCGGAGGTGCGATTTCACCCAGAGGGCGCCGGTTAAAAGAAACCCCCGCGGCTTTCGGACCGCCAACGAGACGCTGGCCGCTCCCCAGAGGTCGCAACCGGGAACCCGATACCCGTACCCTACCCGATACCCGGCTACCCGTACCCGGCTGGGTACGGGTACCCGTTTGCGACCCTGGTGCGGCCGGGTACGGGTACAGGTAGGCCGTGAGTCACTGGTGAGTAACCGTTTGTCACTCATTTTGGGTAGGGTACGGGTAGGGAACGGCTACCCGTACCCGGCCGGGTACGGGTACCCATTTGCGACCCTGGTGCGGCCGGGTACGGGTACGGGTAAGGAATCAAAACCCGTTTGCGACCTCTGCCGCTCCCTTACCGACGAGCAGCAGCAGGGGGTTGAACATCCCCAGCTTCGTCAGCTTGTTGATGTAGGCGACGAAGGGGTCGTGCTCGTTGCTCAGCGAGTTCACGTCGGCGCTGAACGCGGTGCTCGTGATCACGTCCATGCTGTACGCCCCCAGCAGCCTGCGGGGTGGGGGGGGGGTGAAAAACAATAGACAAAGATACTACCCGCCCCCAGTGAGCCTTACGTGGTAAAATAAAAAAGCCGAATAGTTTAGTTTAGAGTAGCGCGGTGAAGGATAATAAATAATAAGTACGGGCAAATATCCCCCATGAGCCATATGGATGGTGGGGGGGGGGGGTGATGGGGAGCCCTCAGCCAGCAGTGGATTGACAGAAGAGCTGTGCGTAGGAATTCCCTAAATAGAGTTTCGATATTGTGATCTGGCTGGGGGGGGTGATCAAATACACTAAAAATAAACAATAGTTTTTTTTTATTTTACCAGGTAAGGCCCACTGAGCTATATAGCTCTTATTCAGACGTGAAGCGGCCACAAATGATGGCTCAACAAGGTGGCTTATCACGTGGAAATGTAAAGCAACCAAATACTCTAAACGTATGTTTATAACGTGGAGGGAAAAACCGGAGGACCTGGCGAAAAATCCACGTGACCACGAGGAGACAGACAACGCAAACTCCAGATATACAGCAGGCATCATGGTCGGGATCGAACCCACGACCTCCTGAATACCAGCTAAGTTCAACCCCCAACCGGGCCAGAATCTCAACCCCCGCACGGTCCATCTCGTGAGGGCTACATTGTGGGGCGTCAACAGTGCTTGTGGATTCTATATTTGAAGCTTTCGTGACTGCAAGGATTCATACTCTTAGGTTGATTCGGTAAAGTCACGTAGGTAAAAAATAGATAATAAAATAAATAAATAAAAATCATAGAAGAAATAATAGAAATAAAATAATAAATCACGACGTTTCGAAGGCAACACAAGCTTCCGTCTTCAGGTGGAACCGTCACAGCACGATTGCTGTATCAAGTAAAGAGAAATCCCAAGAGACCCGACCTTGTATATATACTGGTTGAGGGTGGGAGGAGCCAGGATGGCTGTGGATGGTTGTGGACTATGGAAAGACAGGCCTCCACCATAGCATTGTGGAATTGACACCGCCGCCTAAGGACGTAAGTGCTGCACAATGCTCGTTTGAGCACTTTTACTTGACTTAAAAATTTTAAATCATCATTTCAATATCGATTTGCATGCGCCGCGCTGAACACTGAACGCCAATTTACGTAAACGATTGGCACAGGACTGGGAGAAGAAAAAGAAAACCAGGCTATCAAAATATTGGCACACAATATTTACATGTCTTCGTGAGGTTCACTGGTGACGTGTGAGCAATGCATGCTAATGTGTCAATTTTACAATCTTTTATTTAAACAACTTTATCTCGCCCACGGCATCACAGGCACATGGCAAAGTGCCCGTAACAAGGTTGCTTTCTGAAATTTAAATTAAGCGCTTGGCAAGGAGAGGCTGTGTAACGGCTAAGGTGCAGTCCTGCAATTGCTTACTCATGGCACTGCTGGCTGAGTAAGCATCCACGAAGTGCGTGCCCACAGAGGGCATTTGCTCCACTCCACGGAAGTAAACTATTAAACAATTTGTTATTCTACCAGGTGAGGCCCACTGAGCTGAACAATTATTTTTTAGAAGCAACCTATCACAAATTATAGCTCAATGAAGTAGCCCATCGTGTGGTCATTTATTGCAGCCAAATACTCTAAATGTAGGTATAAAATAAAATAAATCACGACGTTTTGGGCACTCGAGTATGGATTCCTGCAGTCACGAAAGCTTCAAATCACTCTAAATGCATGTTTATGAATGAGGAGAAAACCGGAAGCCCCGGAGAAAAATTCACGTGACCACGGGGGAGAACATGCAAACTCCAAACACACAGGCATCACGGTCGAACCCACAACCTCCTGCATACCAGGCGAGGTAGTTAACATCTTCCCACCGTCACACACCTACCACGTTGACCAGACGTGTGGAGAGAGTTGGGTATACCCACACTTTACCCCACCACACGCGGATTGCCGATTGGCTGCGGTGAACACTGCCGGGTGAGGGGGGAGAGATTTGAGAAATGCGCGCCATCGTTTCAACCGCCGCGCGGGGAGAAAGAAAATCGAATCGGCGAACTCCGGATTGTGAGCCCAGTGCACTAAACCATTTCACCACCGCTGTGGCAGCCTCCCTAAGAGGCCTGGGGAGCTTGAACTCCTCGATTCACTCACTTCTTTGCATCGAAGCTTTGGCCGGCGTTACACTTCAACTCTGCCTGCTGCACGAGCAGGTCGCCATAGTGCTTGACGATGGGGAACACCTGAAGCAAGACCGAAAAAAGACCGAAAAAATTGGTGGCAGCAGCACGTCAGGGGGCCGATTCTTCCGCCGATGAAGACGCAGAGAGAGAGAGAGAGAGACACGTATAAAGAGAAAATAATAAATTAAATACTAGCATAGTAAATTAAATACTAGTATGCTAGTATTTAATTTATTATTTTCTCTTTATACGTGACTTTACCAAAAGAACCAAAGAGTAATTCCTGCAGTCACGAAAGCTCCAAATTAAGTATATAGAGAGAGACGTCTACCTGCACAGCGGTCCAGAAGGCCCATAGCTTGTTGGACAATAATGTTCACAAGCATATGTATATGTCCGTACAGGGACTCCTCTACTTATGAACGAGTTAGGTTTCAGAGATCTGTTCGTAAGTCAATGTGTTCGTAAGTCCAACTTACTATCGATTCCAAACATGTTCTACGGCGTGTACACTAAACACAGGGAATGGCTTTAAAAATTGTATGACCTCCTGTAGATGTAGATGCCGCTGGTTCTTCGTGTTCTGCAAATGTAGATGTCACCACCACCATTGCGCGGCGGTTGAACTTACAACTCTCGATCCGAACAGGCAACTGGACATACGGACAGATTTGTTCGTATCTCTGAAAGTTCGTACGTGGAATGTTCGTAAGTAGAAGAGTCCCTGTATGCTGAACTTCTTTCGCACCGTGCACAGCCGGCCGTGCTGATCGGAGTTGCGGGGGAAGGACAACAAACTGTGCACGACGGATTGAAAAAGAGAGCGCATGCCTCAGGCGAGACAGACCTTAGACCCTTGTCTCTGCGTAACGAGCGATTTGTTACAAACACTCCACCATGTTAGCGCACAACGGGCGTCCTGCGAGTTGACAGGACCACACAGGAAAGTGAACACGTTCTATAGGTAGCAGTATTTGTTCGGCGTTTTAAAATAAAAATGTACTTATACCACCACACAATATTACGCGTATGTGTTCGATGACGGGGCTTGTTTTGACGATACTTCGCAATGCTGGTCAGTGAAAGTTGGAGAAGGGGGCGGGGGAGAGGGGAGGGGAGGTGACCCAGGCCTGGTTCAAATAGTTGACCCTGGTGTGAGGCACGGCGAGGCCTTCATCCAGCAGTGGATAAAGGGCTGTGTATAAAAATCACTGTGAGTCAGTCTGTTCTCCGGCGCTACGCGATGGGTGTATTCTCAGCAAACGCAAAATGTATACATGGGGGATGCAAGTGCTACGAGATCAAATTTTCACATTTTTAAACGAGCAAACATTAATTGATTGATTAAAATGTGTCACCGCGGAGAGTGCCCTTGAGATGGAACGCCTCGTTTGCAAATGCGCCCCACAGTGTCAACTGAGACACGTGCGGCAAATGCGCGGCGACGCACACCGTGTACACAGACGTTTTAAAACTGTCAACTTGTGCGGTAAATGCATTTGACATGATACAAATTATCCGGTGATTCTGCTGCTGCTGCTGCCGCTGCGTTCAAGGCGGTCGTGCACACAAGCACAGTTAACAACGACAACTTAGCACGTTAGTCAATAACAACACCGTGGCCTTAAAAGGAAACGTATATAAAGTGGCACATTTTTTTACGGGCTATGAAGTAGGCCCATTGCCCGGAACGTCACCTGAAAGAAACACCGCCTGTGAAATATAGGTTTTTTTTTACCTTTTAAAGCTGTCAGTTACACAAATCATAATACTCTTAGTTCTTTCGGTAAAGTCACGTAGGTAAAAAATGAAAAAAAAAAATTATAAAATTTTATTTTTTATTATTTTATTTTGTATACATTTTTATTTCATTTTTTACCTACGTGACTTTACCGAAAGAACTAAGAGTATGAATCCTTGCAGTCACGAAAGCTTCAAATCTAGAACAAATCATAATCTTTGTTTATGCTGGAGAAATCCGATGAGCTATGAAGCTCTTTTTCGGAAGATGTGCAGTCGGTGGCGAGTTTCCAAATGAGTGGCACTCACCACCGGTTCGTATGGAATCTTCTATCTGCCTCTAAGAATTGCAACAGCATGTCGCAGCGCTACGCACCCGTTGCATCAGTACTACATCTCACACCGCCAAATGCACCTTTCAAAATTAACCACTTCCTACAGGAGAAATCCTCTTAATTGCGGCCCTATTATCCGCGACTCCTATTTATCCAGTAACAGCTGCAGGGTCCGATACGTTTCCCCATACGTCTGAGCGGAATGGCATTCTATCATCCGCACTTTTTTTCCCGTCAAGACAAATTCATCCTGTTATCTCCGCGGGGGTGAATCACTGCCCGGTAATTTTTTGTTATTTAAAAAAAAATTAATTCGTTGCCTCCTTATTCGTGGTGGAGAGAGTAACTGACGTCAGCTGCCGTTTGTGTAAAGATAAAATACAGGTAGTCCCCGACTTACGATATTTCGATCTTACGATGGCGATAGCGATACGACAAAATTGCCATCAACAACCTAACATCGTTCAAGTGTGCAGACGACAGACAGAATCTTGGTGAGTACAGTACAATATGATACGTTACGATACGTTCAATGCATGTATGATACGTAGCTTTAGCGATTTCATTTTAAGGTTACCACGATACGATACGTTCCAATGCATGTTAAAAATTTTTTATAGCAGATAGGATTGTTTCCTGAAAAAAACTTTCTATTAAATTGCAGTTCACATAGATAGGCTAAGAATTTACCTTGTTTTTTTTACTTTACATTTGACTGTACAATACAGTATTGTAATTAATACATACATACAGAATATAGTTTATACAATACGGTACTATAAATTGCTCTGTTTTGCTAAATTAGCACCATTCTTTAAGACTCCTGGGTAGGCGAGGCCATCTCCGACTTCCGATATTTTCGACTTACGATGATGGGGTCGTCGTAACGCATCTCCATCGCAAGTCGGGGACTACCTGTATGTAAAAATGTTGAATCGATATATTGCGGCCAATGATATCATCTCGAGTGGCTGCTGGCACGCGGGCGGGCGGGCGAGGTGACACGAACCCATTACGTACGACGAATATAAAACGGCGGCGGTTCTCGCGCACAAAGCTTGTCGACGCACGTGCCGCAATATTCAGAATGCGAACATGCACCCCCTCCACTGTTCACCTCCTTGAGTTTCCCCGTGCTGAACACGGGGCTGAGCACGCTCCGAATTCGCTTCCACTTCTCGTCCTCCACCACGGTGAGGGCGTCGTTGAGAGGCCCGTTGAGCTGAAAGTTCTGGGAACACAGCGGGCAGGCGGGCATAAAGGTTTGCATAATGGATAAGGAGGTCTCATAGTGTAAATGCTTACCCCGAGCTCTCAATACTCTGATGGTGCGCTGTCTTTGAGTTGTACGCCTTTTGGCGTCATCTGGTCCAACACCAATGGAGACTAGGCTCTAAGAAAAGCTGTCTCGGGTGTGGACCAATCAACTTCAAGGACAGTGCATATCGTTATCATCATCAGAGTTGTTTCTTCTTGTTTGCATTTTGACTGCTTGTGTTGTGGTTATTGCAAACATGATGCCTTGTATACAGGTGTCAGTTTTTGTACCAGTTGAAAGGGTAAAAACCTATCACTATGGATAGGGGTGCCGCGGTGACGAGATGTTAACTATGTCGCTCGGTATACAGGAGGTCGTGGGTTTGATCCTGACCCTGCCGCCTGCTGCTGCACATTTGGAGTTTGCACGTCTCTCTCTCTCCCCGTGGTCGCGTGGATTTTTCTCCGGGTCCTCCGATTTTTTCCCCTCCACTTTTCGAAAGCCTGCGTTTAGATTATTTGGCTGCTATACATTTCCACCTGATAAGCCACTTTGTTGAGCTATGTAGCTCAATGGGCCTTACGTTTGTAAAATAAAAATAGCTTCGTTTTAGATTTTCACGTGCCATCTCTTGGACTACTCCAGCCTCCCAGCGACCCGGAAAATATTATTGGAGAGATTAAGCCCTGTGCTTGTGTTCGCACGTGAAAGTCGCAGCGAAAAGGTACAGAACTTTCTGATACAAATGCCCACTCTGATCAATGTTCCTTCTGATATCAAAGCCCCCTTTCCCCCCCCCCACTGCCCCCCCCCCCCCCACTGGCTCATAACTCATTTGTGAGATAAAGAGCTTTACAGCTCATAGGATTCCTCCAGTATGAACATTCAGATTCTGATTCCTGGTCGTTGAGCCTCCCAGAAATATTTCGATTTAAAGCTTGAGACGCTGTCTTTCCGGCAGCTCTGTTCTTCACCTGAGGACGGCTGCTTGTGTTGTGGCCGAAACGTCGTGAGACTGTTATTTGATCGTGTAAATTTTATTATTATTTAATTATTTCCCTTCTACGTGACTTTACCGAAAGAACCAAGAATATGACCTCCCAGAAATGCCGTAGATTTTTTTTTTGTTATGAACTCTGCACGTGAATGTTGAGCCTGACCCTGCGATTGGTGAAGGTGCTGTAGCAGTCTTTGACCAGGATGGTCTTGTAGAGGCTTGGGTCAGCCACCATCAGCACCGGAGACCTGCCGTCGTAAATCCTGTAAAAAAAAAAACATTGAAATAAAGTGCTTAGCCAAGGATTTTTATTTTATTTTTTTACAGCTGTTCCCTTTTCCAACTGACAGCATTTTATTTCGTGTTAAGTAAAAGGCATGAATATTGACCGTTTCTTGTCGCATTAGTATGACATGAGCAGGCGATTTGGCCAGCCGCTGCACTTGCGTGCGCACGGCCGGGTCTGCATTGAACATGGGTACAGTAGAATATTGATTTGAAAAGCGTTTGAATGAAACCACACAGCGGGCCATATATCATGCCAGCCACATGCCGCTCCGCACAAGACTCATTACATACACAGCGGTGCGAACGGTGGATTTCCACTCTGAATTTGCGACAATGCGGTCCTGTTCTATCACAGCAAAGAAGCATGGTTGCCTTGAGCGGGGGGGCATGGGAACGATTTTGAAATTACGTGAGCAAAGCAATCATGCCTTGTAGCCGAGGAGGACCCTAATCAAGGCACAATGGGGTCCCATGAAGGTCATTAATTGAAGTTCGCAGAAAAAAAAGTCTTGCCCTCCCGTCCAAAGGTTGGAGGTGGCTGTTGCTGACCCGCTCCCTTCCTACCCCACCCAACACGTGTTCGCTTTGACAATAAACGTGCAGTAAAGAGTGCAAAGGTGGAGTCCCGCAGTTACTTTGCTCATGGCACAGCTGGCAGAAGAGCCTCGACTAGTGGGAGCCCTGGAGAGCCCTGCTAGTCCAGAGGGTGTGTTTGGCCTACTCTTCCACGTTGGCCAGACGCTTTGGAGGAGGTGGGAGCACCCACACTTTACCCCACCACACGTGACCTGACAATCGATAACTAAGTGTGGTGTAACCCACATACTGTACACTGCTCTGTGTGTGCGTACCGAGGCGGGGAGGTCTAAGAAGCTTGCACCGTCGATTCAACCGTCGTGCCGGGAGATCGAATCGAACTGGTGACCTCCGGATTGCAAGTCCAGTACGATGAACTTTACACTACAGAGGCATTGCGAGATGTTAACTACTTCGCCTGGTATACAGGAGGTCGTGGTTTCAATCCCGACCCGAACGCCTGCTGTATATTTAGAGTTTGCAAGTTCTCCTCGTGGTCGCGTGGATTTTTCTCCGGGTCCTCCGGGTTTTCCCCCTCTACATTTAGAATCGTGCGTTTCGAGTGATTGGCTGCGATAAAAATTCACGTGATGATAAGCCACTCCGCTGAGCTAGTATTAGTGATAGCCAGGTTCCTTCTGAAAAGAGTGAAATAGCAGCTCAGTGGACCTCACCTGGTAAAAAAATTAACCCGTAAAAACAAAGTTTTTCACTATAAATCCTTTATATGCGTGGCATCGGTTATATTTTATTATTCATTTCTGTTTTTCTTGAGTAAGAGTTTCATTTTTATCACATTGATATTTTAAATGAAATATTAATTTTTTTTTCCTAAAAAGTGGAAAATTTTGGAAAAATGTTTTCACGAAAATAAATTGTCACGCACAACGAGTCTGTGTGCAAAATGTCAGCTCGATTGGATTACGGGAAGTGGGTTAAAAAACGACCGAAAGATTTGCACGGTCGTAAGCGCGCAAGCAAGCAAGCAAGTGAACTTAATATAAAGGATTTAAAAAACTAAAGTTCAGATTTTAATAGTTCTACAGTGCTTGTGGTTTGAGGTCTGTTTTGTAAATGCAGTGCAGTTTAAAGACCCACACACACGTATACGCACATCGGAATGGAGTATTCTATACACGCGGGCCAGTGGTTGTGTGCTTTAAAAGTAAGAAAAAACTCACCCCCAAATCTTCCCGAATTTCTCCCGGCACTCCATGTCAAATTTGAACCAGCCCTGTCGGCGTAAGAAAGAATGAAACACACGCCATCAAAGTGTCGACGCCGCCGCGGTAATACGGCGAGAGGTAAACCGTGAAGACGATATGATTTACTACACTTACGTCGGAGGTCGCAACCGGGTACCCGATACCCGTACCCTACCCGATACCCGGCTACCCGTACCCGGCCGGGTACGGGTACCCGTTTGCGACGCTGGTGCGGCCGGGTACGGGTACGGGTATCGGGTACCTGTACCCGTACCCTACCCGATACCCGGCTGGGTACGGGTAGCCGGGTATCGGGTAGGGTACGGGTACCCGTTTGCGACCCTGGTGCGGCTGGGTACGGGTACGGGTAGGCCGTGAGTCACCGGTGAGTCACCGTTTGTCACTCATTTCCCAACGTCTTGTCTCTTCTCACAATTCAAGTTCCTAGAATCAACCCACCCGTGCCTGCAACATGGCTTCATCCCAGAGGTCGCAATCAGGTACCCGATACCCGTACCCTACCCGTACCCGGCCGGGTACGGGTACGGATACCTGTTTGCGACCCTGGTGCGGCCGGGTACGGGTACGGGTAAGGAATCAAAACCCATTTGCGACCTCTGACTTACGTCCATTTAAGACTGAAGCAGCATTTTTCATAATTCTGGCAAATCTCGACATGAAGGTGGCTGTTGTAATCACCGGCGTGCCGTCACGGCACTCGAATTACAAATGCTGTGGGTTTACTTCCCAACACAAACCGTTGCGCTGAAGTAGAAACTAATTTTCGATTTAAAGCTTTCGTGACTGCAGGGATTCATCTTCTTGGTTCTTTCGGTAAACTCACGTAGAAGGGAAGTAATAAAATAATAAAAATAAAACATTAAAATAATTCTCACGACGTTTCGGCCACAGCGTCATTCAGACGCTGTCTCCCCGACAGACCTGGTCTTCACCTGAGGACGGCTGCTTGCGTTGTGGCCGAAACGTCGTTAGAATGATTTTATTATGTTTTATTTTTATTATTTTATTACTTCCCTAGAAACTAATTGGCACGTTTTGTTAACGTGACAAACCTTACTAGTCTGCTTGGTTTTTTCGGTAAAGTCACGTAGAAGGGAGATAATTATTGCTGCTAATCCTACATCCTACATAATGCTCCTACGCATTCCACAAGTAGTGACTAATCCCATATTTGCATTTTCCATAAATATGCAAAATTACTCTGTTGATACGCAAATTCCTTTGTCAAGGCGCTCTTCCCCCCCCCTAACCCAGCTTAAATATACGCTGCCAAGCTTGGCAGTGTTCATTCAGACGCTGTCTTTCCGACAGACCTGTTCTTCACCTGAGGACGGCTGCTTGCGTTGTGGCCGAAACGTTGTGAGAATTGTATTATTTTATTATGTTTGATTTTTATTATTTTATTATCTCCCTTTTACGTAACTTTACCGAAAGAACCAAGAAGATGAATCCCTGCAGTCACGAAAGCTTTAAATCGAAACCTTACTAATTTGTCTGTGTCGGGTTTAACGACACATTCATATTTACGCGATCTAACCCAAACAAAAAACCTTTACGTATTATTTCTCGTTTCAATGTTACAATTACCTTTCTGTACTCAAGGAAGGTGCCAATGAAAGGATATGGTCTGGGCGTAGGTATATTGAGCCGTTTGAAGAAACTGTAGGGCCACATTGCATATCTGCAGATGAGAGAAAGAGAGAGCGAAACAACGACAACAGTTGAAACGAAGGCAGGGCTGTGGCAAAAAGAAATGACACCGCAAAACAACTTTGCAAAGGACACCCGCCTGGAATCGAATCACCCGGAATTCGCACACAGCCTAATCCAGGGCACGGCAACCAAAATAACAAGAAGAGCCATTTCTTTCCAATTCGGTACAAAATTCAGTATTTCAAGAGCCGCAATGCATCTGAGTACATACTGTACTCATGTACATATCGTCAAGAAGCAGCCCGTAAAGAGCCGCATGCGGCTCCGGAGTCGTAGGTTGCCGACCCCTGCCCTAATCAGATCTCGACAGCAAAGCAGGTTCGAGCCTGGATTTGTTTAGTTTGCATATTCCCACCCTGCAATGATTTCCTGTAATTGCCGCCACCGCTCATGGGTTTTTGGCGGTGGCCATCCTTGCAACAAAGCTGCTTATGGCTCAATAATTGGCCTCACAGGCTGGAATAATAAAGTCTGAGTCAGAGGATTAAGCACTTGCATTGGCAACTAACGGGCATAAAACAAGTGTTGTAGGCTGCTGCGGTTGATAAGCTGTCAGGGTTTTGCCCATGGGGCCACACCTCCTTCATAAATGGGCAATTAAGATAAGCTCTAGGAGTGCGTGCGATTATGGACATGCCACCCGCATAGTAAACTCAAGCAACGCACACGTATGTACGTTCAGTCAGCACTGCGCTCGTTTATAACGCAACAAGAATTTAAAATATCTCATGATAATTGGTTCTTTACCCTTCTATCTGGCAACAAAACTGACACCTTTTTGTTGCCAGATAGAAGGGTAAAGAACCAATTATCATATTTTTACTGGCAAATGAGGTTCCCATAGAGTTAAAATATCTCCCCAAGAAGCAAAACTAAAATCATGAGATCGTTCCGACCGGCATTGTCCGTCGCTGAGAAACAACGTGTGCGCAGTGCGCGTAACCAACCGTTGTGCTACATTTCGATTTAAAGCTTTCGTGACTGCAGGGATTCACCTTCTTGGTTCTTTCGGTAAAGTCACGTAGAAGGGAAATAATAAAATAATAAAAACATAATAAAATAATTCTCACGACGTTTCGGCCACAATGCAAGCAGCCGTCCTCAGGTGAAGAACAGGTCTGTCGGAAAGACAGCGTCTGACGCTGTTTGTCTGTCTTTCCGACAGACCTGTTTTTCACCTGAGGACGGCTGCTTGCATTGTGGCCGAAACGTCGTGAGAATTATTTTATCATGTTGTATTTTTATTATTTTATTATTTCCCTTCTACGTGACTTTACCGAAAGAACCAAGAAGACGTTGTACTGCACTTCCCATGCGTCCGAACAGCATCGCAAAGAAGACGCAAGACTCACGTGGCTGTGAGACCCAGCAGCGTGACGATGAGGACCCACGTTTCGGCGGAGAGGCCCCATAACCACGGGTCACCCATGGCTTTTGTTTTTTGCCTCCTTCACTGCAGAAACCTCCCTACCTGGGGTGCACACAGTCAACGATGAATGGTGGTTAGTAGGTGAACAGGTCCCTCTGTGTGTGTGTGTACGTGGGGAGCGGTAGTGTAGCGGTTAGCGTGCCGCGCTCCGAACCCGGAGGCCGATTCCCGCTCACGGCCAACGCCAAGGGGCCGTCCATAAATGACGTCACGCGATTTTGGAGGATTTTTTAACCCCCCCCCTCGTCACACGGCGTCACAAAAAGTCAGACCCCCCCCCTCAAATCTGACGTCACAAAGCTCTGCCCCACCCCCCCCAAAAAAAATATAAAACAGGCTTCAAATCGCTTTCAATTATTGTCATTGTAGTGCGTATTTCATGTGGCGCTGCACTCTGATGTTGTAGGAGAAAACATTTATCAAAAAATCTATTTAATTAAGTAGAACGTGTTGTCTATATTTATTTAAAGTTGCGCATTTTGATGTGACGTCACATTTCTCAAACCCCCCCCTCGTCACACATGGTCACAAATGTCTGACCCCCCCCGCCCCCAGGTGCGTGACATCATTTATGGACGGTCCCCAAATGACGATTATCTGAACCGGTTCTGGGCCTCCCCTAGGTAGACTCAGCCTCAAATGGGTTACCCGGTGCGGTGCGTAAACATCGCCACTGGGGAGACAAAGGCGGCCGGGCGTGCTTGTTGGCCACCCAATTCCTCGTGTGCCGTTCCGGCCTTCATAGGTGCTGCTACTCGCTAACAGCACTTGTCCCAACAGTCTGTTAAGGCTATACGGGGGATCTTTGTCTTTGTGCCCGTGTGCCACTGTTTTGTCATGTGTGTGTGTGTGTCTGTAGTGTTGATGTGTGTACGTGTGTGCAGCAAGTCCTTCGCCATCGAGTCAACATTGGGGGGGGGGCAAAACTTCCAGAAGGTCTGGGGGTCCCCCCCTCCCCCCCCAGAAAAAAATGTTTAAATTTGAAAAGAATTTCCTGCCTAAAATAAAAAAAAAATTAACTAACACGTAGGATGGATTTTTTTTTACAATAATGTTTAATAGTGTATTGTATTACATGGCTCTGTTTTTTTCTTTTTTTACCTTTTCTTGTTTCAATGTATGTAATGGCAGAGATTAGGGATTAATAAAATACAACCATAACCACAATCACATGAACAGAAATCTATTTTATAGCAATATATTGGGGGAGGGGGGCATTTTGAGCATATTTGAATATTATGGGGGGGGGGATGTGCCCCCCCCCAATATATATTATAATAATTACCAGAGGTGTGGACTCGAGTCATGTGACTTGGACTCGAGTCAGACTCGAGTCATGAATTTGATGACTTGCGACTCGACTTGGACTTGCATAACAATGACTTTGTCCCACCTATGAGATGTGGACTCGAGTCATGTGACTTGGACTCGAGTCAGACTCGAGTCATGAATTTGATGACTTGCGACTCGACTTGGACTTGCATAACAATGACTTTGTCCCACCTATGAGATGTGGACTCGAGTCATGTGACTTGGACTCGAGTCAGACTCGAGTCATGAATTTGATGACTTGCGACTCGACTTGGACTTGCATAACAATGACTTTGTCCCACCTATGAGATGTGGACTCGAGTCATGTGACTTGGACTCGAGTCAGACTCGAGTCATGAATTTGATGACTTGCGACTCGACTTGGACTTGCATAACAATGACTTTGTCCCACCTATGAGATGTGGACTCGAGTCATGTGACTTGGACTCGAGTCAGACTCGAGTCATGAATTTGATGACTTGCGACTCGACTTGGACTTGCATAACAATGACTTTGTCCCACCTATGAGATGTGGACTCGAGTCATGTGACTTGGACTCGAGTCAGACTCGAGTCATGAATTTGATGACTTGCGACTCGACTTGGACTTGCATAACAATGACTTTGTCCCACCTATGAGATGTGGACTCGAGTCATGTGACTTGGACTCGAGTCAGACTCGAGTCATGAATTTGATGACTTGCGACTCGACTTGGACTTGCATAACAATGACTTTGTCCCACCTATGAGATGTGGACTCGAGTCATGTGACTTGGACTCGAGTCAGACTCGAGTCATGAATTTGATGACTTGCGACTCGACTTGGACTTGCATAACAATGACTTTGTCCCACCTATGAGATGTGGACTCGAGTCATGTGACTTGGACTCGAGTCAGACTCGAGTCATGAATTTGATGACTTGCGACTCGACTTGGACTTGCATAACAATGACTTTGTCCCACCTATGAGATGTGGACTCGAGTCATGTGACTTGGACTCGAGTCAGACTCGAGTCATGAATTTGATGACTTGCGACTCGACTTGGACTTGCATAACAATGACTTTGTCCCACCTCTGATAATTACTGCCTAGGTGTGCAGTGCTGTGGGTGGCTGTACGTGTGTACAGGCTTTGTAGTGTGTCTACCCGTGTGCTGATGTTTGTTATGCATCTGTGCCCTGTCGTGTTGATGTGTGTGTGTGCAGTGCTGTGGTTATGCGTGTGTGTTGATGTGTGTTGATGTGTGTGTGTGCAGTGGTTATGCGTGTGTGTTGATGTATGTGTGTGCTGTGGTTATGTCTGTGTGTTGATGTGTGTGTGTGCTGTGGTTATGCGTGTGTGTTGATGTGTGTGTGTGCAGTGGTTATGTCTGTGTGTTGATGTGTGTGTGTGTGCTGTGGTTATGTCTGTGTGTTGATGTTTGTGTGTGTGCAGTGGTTATGTCTGTGTGTTGATGTTTGTGTGTGTGCAGTGGTTATGTCTGTGTGTTGATGTGTGTGTGTGTGCTGAGGTTATGCCTGTGTGTTGATGTGTGTGTGTGTTGTAGTTATGTCTGTGTGTTGATGTGTGTGTGTGCTGTGGTTATGCCTGTGTGTTGATGTGTGTGTGCAGTGGTTATGTCTGTGTGTTGATGTGTGTGTGTGTGCTGTGGTTATGCCTGTGTGTTGATGTGTGTGTGCAGTGGTTATGTCTGTGTGTTGATGTGTGTGTGTGTGCTGTGGTTATGCCTGTGTGTTGATGTGTGTGTGCAGTGGTTATGTCTGTGTGTTGATGTGTGTGTGTGTGCTGTGGTTATGCCTGTGTGTTGATGTGTGTGTGCAGTGGTTATGTCTGTGTGTTGATGTGTGTGTGTGATGTGGTTATGCCTGTGTGTTGATGTGTGTGTGCAGTGGTTATGTCTGTGTGTTGATGTGTGTGTGTGTGATGTGGTTATGCCTGTGTGTTGATGTGTGTGTGCAGTGGTTATGTCTGTGTGTTGATGTGTGTGTGTGTGATGTGGTTATGTCTGTGTGTTGATGTGTGTGTGCTGTGGTTATGCCTGTGTGTTGATGTGTGTGTGTGTTGTAGTTATGTCTGTGTGTTGATGTGTGTGTGTGCTGTGGTTATGCCTGTGTGTTGATGTGTGTGTGCAGTGGTTATGTCTGTGTGTTGATGTGTGTGTGTGTGCTGTGGTTATGCCTGTGTGTTGATGTGTGTGTGCAGTGGTTATGTCTGTGTGTTGATGTGTGTGTGTGTGCTGTGGTTATGCCTGTGTGTTGATGTGTGTGTGCAGTGGTTATGTCTGTGTGTTGATGTGTGTGTGTGTGCAGTGGTTATGCCTGTGTGTTGATGTGTGTGTGCAGTGGTTATGTCTGTGTGTTGATGTGTGTGTGTGTGCTGTGGTTATGCCTGTGTGTTGATGTGTGTGTGCAGTGGTTATGTCTGTGTGTTGATGTGTGTGTGCTGTGGTTATGTCTGTGTGTTGATGTTTGTGTGTGTGCAGTGGTTATGTCTGTGTGTTGATGTTTGTGTGTGTGCAGTGGTTATGTCTGTGTGTTGATGTGTGTGTGTGTGCTGTGGTTATGCCTGTGTGTTGATGTGTGTGTGTGTTGTAGTTATGTCTGTGTGTTGATGTGTGTGTGTGCTGTGGTTATGCCTGTGTGTTGATGTGTGTGTGCAGTGGTTATGTCTGTGTGTTGATGTGTGTGTGTGTGCTGTGGTTATGCCTGTGTGTTGATGTGTGTGTGCAGTGGTTATGTCTGTGTGTTGATGTGTGTGTGTGTGCTGTGGTTATGCCTGTGTGTTGATGTGTGTGTGCAGTGGTTATGTCTGTGTGTTGATGTGTGTGTGTGTGCTGTGGTTATGCCTGTGTGTTGATGTGTGTGTGCAGTGGTTATGTCTGTGTGTTGATGTGTGTGTGTGATGTGGTTATGCCTGTGTGTTGATGTGTGTGTGCAGTGGTTATGTCTGTGTGTTGATGTGTGTGTGTGATGTGGTTATGCCTGTGTGTTGATGTGTGTGTGCAGTGGTTATGTCTGTGTGTTGATGTGTGTGTGTGTGATGTGGTTATGTCTGTGTGTTGATGTGTGTGTGCTGTGGTTATGCCTGTGTGTTGATGTGTGTGTGTGTTGTAGTTATGTCTGTGTGTTGATGTGTGTGTGTGCTGTGGTTATGCCTGTGTGTTGATGTGTGTGTGCAGTGGTTATGTCTGTGTGTTGATGTGTGTGTGTGTGCTGTGGTTATGCCTGTGTGTTGATGTGTGTGTGCAGTGGTTATGTCTGTGTGTTGATGTGTGTGTGTGTGCTGTGGTTATGCCTGTGTGTTGATGTGTGTGTGCAGTGGTTATGTCTGTGTGTTGATGTGTGTGTGTGTGCAGTGGTTATGCCTGTGTGTTGATGTGTGTGTGCAGTGGTTATGTCTGTGTGTTGATGTGTGTGTGTGATGTGGTTATGTCTGTGTGTTGATGTGTGTGTGCTGTGGTTATGTCTGTGTGTTGATGTGTGTGTGTGTGATGTGGTTATGTCTGTGTGTTGATGTGTGTGTGTGTGTGCAGTGGTTATGTCTGTGTGTTGATGTGTGTGATGTGGTTATGTATGTGTGTTGATGTGTGTGTGTGCAGTGCTGTAGTTATGCGTGTGTGTGATGTGGTTATGTATGTGTGTTGATGTGTGTGTGTGCGCAGTGCTTATGCGTGTGTGTTGATGTTTGTGTGTGTTGATGTGTGTGTGGTAGTGTAGTGGATAGCGCGCTGCGCTACGAACCTGGTGACCCGGGTTCGATTGCCTGTTCACGGCCAACACCAGTAACGATTATCTGAACCGGCCCTGGGCCTCCCCTAGGTCGACTCAGCCTCAAATGAGTACCTGCTGCGGTGTGTAAACATCGCCACTGGGGAGACAAAGGCGGCCGGGCGTGG
Organism: Lampetra fluviatilis; assembly: GCF_964198595.1. Lineage (NCBI taxonomy): Eukaryota > Metazoa > Chordata > Hyperoartia > Petromyzontiformes > Petromyzontidae > Lampetra > Lampetra fluviatilis. Next base: position 3,450,129 of record NC_136309.1, on the reverse strand, counting down.
TGTTGGCCACTCACCCCCTCGTGTGCCGTGCCAGCCTTCATAGGTGCTCGCTAACAGCACTTGCCCCTACAGCCTGTTAAGGCTATACGGGGGATCTTTGTTTTTTTTGGTTATGCGTGTGTGTTGATGTTTAGGTACAGTACAGTGGTTATGCGTGTGTGCTACTCTGCTTACTGTAGCTGTGCATACCTGCCAGCCCCTTATCAGCGCCCTTATTACGGAACAATTGAGACCTTATTGATAACCGCGTCTCCCTTATAAATCCCAAGGTTAATCCTACAAAGTCCCCATCACAAGGAGAGAAACACAATCAAATGTGCGTGCTTGTTCGTCCGTGAAACCCTCGACTTGCCAGCACACACTAAGAACACGGGGTGAAGCCATCGGGGTTGACAGCTGTTGATCTGACGCCCGCTTACCTGTGCCGATGTGCCGGTCGCTACGGACTTCCCTGCGTGCAGAGGACTTATACTTCCTCCCCTACTTAGGGGCCGTCCATAAATGACGTCACGCGATTTTGGACGATTTTTGACCCCTCCCCCCCCCTTCGTCACACGGCGTCACAAAAAGTCAGACGCCCCCCTCCCTTTAAATATGACGTCACAAAGCTCTGCTCCCCCCCCCCCAAAAACCATATTTCCATTTTGAAAATAAAACGTGCTTCAAATCGCTTTAAACTATTGCCATTGTAGTGCGTGTTTAATGTGGCGCTGCACTCTGATGTTGTAGGAGTGTTGTTATAACAATTAGTGTTGTTATAACAATTCTATATTTATTTAAAGTTGCACATTTTGATGTGACGTCACATTTCTCAAACCCCCCCCCCCTTCGTCACACATCGTCACAAATGTGACGATGTGTGACGAAGTAAGAAAATAAATGAGCAGATGAATAATGTTTAACAAAGTTTGTAAGAAAAAAAATAGATATGTCTTAAATGTGGAGAATATAAGTCAAAAAATAAATGAGCAGATGAATAATGTTTTACACAGTTTGTAAGAAAAAAAATAGATATGTCTTAAATGTGGAGAATATAAGTCGAAAAATAAATGAGCAGATGAATAATGTTTTACACAGTTTGTAAGAAAAAAATAGATATGTCTGAGATGTGGAGAATATAAGTCGAAAAATAAATGAGCAGATGAATAATGTTTAACACAGTTTGTAAGAAAAAAAATAGATATGTCTTAAATGTGGAGAATATAAGTCAAAAAATAAATGAGCAGATGAATAATGTTTTACACAGTTTGTAAGAAAAAAAATAGATATGTCTTAAATGTGGAGAATATAAGTCGAAAAATAAATGAGCAGATGAATAATGTTTTACACATTCCATCATCCACCCATCAATCAACCACGCGGCCTTTTCTAACCGCATAATGTGAGCAGCATTGGTTCAACACAAGCAAAACCTCTGGACCGGTTTCGACATAAAGTGTCTCATCAGCAGTTCACAGGCGTGCTTTCATCAGTATTTGTTCAAGCAAACCCGATTCAAGCATTGAAGCGGCCGATCACATTTCTCAACTCCCCCCTCCCCCTCGTCACACATCGTCACAAATGTCTGACCCCCCCCCCTGACGTCATTTATGGACGGTCCTTTACGAAATGATCATCGAACGGCGAGTGTGCAGTTAAGTGTCGTTCATCGTGGGGAGTCGTCTTAAGTCCATTACAGACGGCGCCTCGGTAAATTAAGGGGATTTCATAACACATCTCATTACACAATCAACGTTGTTGGGTTTAGATCGCGTTATTTATAAATGTGTCGTAACCCTCCACCACCCGACACGGCCAATCAGTAAAAAAGTGTCACGTTGACAAAAGACAAATAGTTCACTGCTTTAGCCCACCGGTGTGTTGAAGCGTGAAACCACAACATTTACAATTTGAGTAGTACGACGTTTCGCTGGTAATTGCATCCAGCATCATCGGGCAATTCACCATTCTGGTGGTGGAGGGTTACGACACATTTATAAATAACGCGATCTAAACCCAAAAACGTTGATTATGAATAATATTGGTCGCGAAAGCCTACGTGTTAAACTGACATCTCATTACAGCTCCGAGGCTAACGTTCAGCGCCGTGATTGCAGTGTGTATTATTAATAACGACACCGTTATCTTACACCCTGATGACAATTATTCAGGTCCGCGGTTAACAATAACTGCTTACGGATCCATCTGTATTATTTAATTTTACAAAGCGGTGGTCGGTTTCATTAAATCACGACATTGAGAAAAAATAAAAGTGTTGCTCCATTTCGATTTGAAGCTTTCGTGACTGCAGGGATTCATCTTCTTGGTTCTTTCGGTAAAGTCGCGTAGAAGGAAAATAATAAAATACTAAAAATAAAACATAATAAAATAATGGAGCAACATCTTCTTGGTTCTTTCGGAAAAGTCACGTAGAATGGAAATAATAAAATATTAAAAATAAAACAATAAAATATGTTTTATTATTTTATAAAAAGAATAAGATATGTTTTATTTTTATTATTTTATTATTTCCCTTCTACGTGACTTTACCGAAAGAACCAAGAAGATGTTGCTCCATTATTGTGTTTATAGTATTGTATGGTGCAGCACTATATAGTGTGCGCTGAACACGGTTTTTCGGGTTCGGGTTTAAAGCCTCGGTATTTTCCAAAACAATGTTAGTCTCTATACTCTTTGGTTTTTTCGATAAAGTCACGTAGGTAAAAAATAAAATAAATGAAAACCACTAAATTAAATTACGACGTTTCGGGCGCAACACAAGCGTCCGTCATCAGGTGGGAAAGCATGGCCTACTGCTGATGCAGACTGATTTAAAGGTTTTAAATGGGTGTAGCCCAAGGGTTATAAAGGAGTGGCTGGGTCTAGTGATGTTAAAGTGAGAAATTAGCATGCAACTGGGTACGGAAGTGGCTATGTTAATGTAAGAGATTAGCATGATGTTAAAGTGAGCGTGGATTATTGGCATAAGCCACTGGCACTGGTCATCATACGCTTATCCATAATAGTATTACTGCATACTAGCAGTATGTATAGGCTTGCAGTATTCATGTACCCTATATAAATATAACTCTCTGAATAGGTTAATATACACAGTCAGTGTCGCATTATCCTAGGAGCAAAAGTGGCTACAAATGCTACGGGCCCCGCACTTTCAAGGGCCCCGGGCTAAATGCTTTCAAGCTATCAATTCCGGTTCAGTGATTCTGCACTTGCTCTATTACTATAGAACTACACTGCCTTCAACTTTATGAACGACTGCGTGTTTAAGGTTAGCGATTTGTCATTATCTGGCTTTATAGCAAATGAAAAAATACAATTACTTTACTATGCAAGTAATTTGTATGTGTTTTAATGTGTTTTTAGGGCCCCTTTATAACATATGCTACAGGCCCCGTACTAGCTTAATCCAGTATATTAAAAATAAGGCAACATGGATGAAGCGTCCCACAATAATTAGTTCTGGATTGTTCTGGCTGAAATTAAATACTGTACTGAGTGTACAACAGTGTTACAGTATTGACTAAAGTTTTTTTTTTTTGGGGTGGGGGGTGATTTGTGCTTCAAACCGACGCAGTATCACAAAATAATGGGGTTGGTTGGCGTTTTAACACTGCCCTCTGGCGTCCGAAAAGACACCGTCCCACCAGAAGAGGAAGCCACTTGCCAAACCAGGGCCGATCTCATCTCTCAATGCCCCCCAGTGAAGGCGATGGGGGAATGAGTGAGTAAGGGGCCGTCCATAAATGACGTCACGCGATTTTGGACGATTTTTTACTTCCCCCTCCCCCTTCGTCACACGGCGTCACAAAAAGTCAGACCCCCCCCTCAAATATTACGTCACAAAGCTCTGCCCCCCCCCCCAAAAGAAAACATGCTTCAAATCACTTTAAACTATTGTCATTGTAGTGCGTATTTAACGTGGCGCTGCACTCTGATGTTGTAGGAGAAATATTTATTTTTAAAATATATTTAATTAAGTAGAACGTGTTGTCTATATATTTTAAATTTGCGCATTTTGATGTGACGTCACATTTCTCCCCCCCCCCCCTCGTCACACATCGTCACAAATGTCTGACCCCCCCCCCCCCACCGTAGGTGCGTGACGTCATTTATGGACGGCCCCTAAGGCTGTAAGGCGGATCTTTGTCTTTTGGGTGAGTGAGTGGGTCGGTCAGTGAGTGGATGAGAGTAGGTGAGTGGGTGGGTGAGAGTGGATGGGTGAGTGAGTGGGGTGTGGTGTACAATTCACCAATTCTCAGACAAAAAGCTAACGAACGGCTAGATCACTTTCAACTGAATCTCTAATAGTTATATTTTTCGTTCTTTCGGTAAAGTTACGTAGAAGGGAAATAAAAATAAAACAATAAAATTATCACGACGTTTCGATTGCAACACAAGCAATCATAATCAGATGTGAAAACCACAGCAAGAACATAAAAAAAAACGTCGTGAGAATTTAATTGTTTGATTTTTATTATTTTATTATTTCCCTTCTACGTGACTTTACCGAAAGAACCAAGAATATGAATCCCTGCAGTCACGAAAGCTTTAAATCGAAATCTCTAATAGTTGCCCATCATTGGCCGTATGAAATCATCATAAGCAGCGTTGCCAACTCCTTAAAGCAGATAGTCGCCAAACGAAGCTCAACACGTGACTAGTCAATATATCTCGTGCCGTCAAGCACTACACACAGCAAACTGATACAGGGCACTTAATACACAACCCGGTATGATGTCACTGGGCAATTTTCCAAGTACCGTTCAATATTACCCAGAAATATCGGATACAGCATGGTCAATGTCCACCACTCTAATGATCGACACTTGAATCCGCTTCTTACACCTTATTTTCACAGTGCACATATCTCGTCGCTATTCGCACATTTATCCAGAAATCCAACTAAAGATATCTACGTAACGATGTGCAGTATTAACAATAATAGTTAAATTTGTAACGCGCGCAAATTTGCAGACGTAGTGGCCGCAACTCAGAGGCGCGGAGCCAAGCTCAGAGTCGCTCGAAAGCGCATGATTGTAGAGGTGAGTTTTTAAGTGTCTCTTGAAGGAGGCGATTGAGGTGATGCTGCGAATGTGCAGAGGGATATCGTTCCAGACTGTTGGGGCTGCCACCGAGAAGCGGCGCATAGACATGACCCACGCTTGATGTATTCTACCCTGTGTTCAACTTCTTTTGCACCGTACGTAGGCCACGCACCGCGGATCTCCAGTGTAAAATAGCCGGGTAGTTGACTGGAACGACGAAATCACCAGCTGGGCGTGGAAAGGTGGCATCATAAAATGAAGACAATATTTCCAGGTTAGCGTGTGTCGGTGTGCATCTCACGCTAGCAAGTTTCGACGGGCTACATCGGCTGGGGTTTGGGAGGCTGGTTGAAGGAAATATAAAATATAATCTGCTTAAAGAACGTTGGTGCTGCTGGTATTGGGGAGCGGTGGTGCAGCGGTTAGCGCGCTTGCGCTACGAACCCGGCGACCCGAGTTCGATTCCCGCTCACGGCCACCAACAGCATTGACGAGTATCTGAAGTGGTTATGGGCCTCCGCTAGGTCGACTCAGCTTCAAATGAGTACCTGGTGCAGTGTGTAAACATCACCACTGGGGTGTTGGCCACATGCAACATGAATTATTTCCAGGCTTAAACCTGCTTAGCTTATAGTGAACGCATGCATTCATTTCTGTGCACAGTGAGTGTATATAGCTGGTACAGGCAAATTGACAAAGGGTTATTACTTACAATTGTTTGATTGTATACACACACGCGCAGATTGAGATCGGCACATGTACATTGCTGGACATATTTAGTATTCATGACCACAATTTACCTTACCACACACTCCAGCCCCACGAAGCCCCATGTAACCCGCCTCCCCCGACAGACTGATGAGTGTGCTGAATAATATATATTGTTGTTCACATGCAAATGCAATTTGTGTAATGGGTCCCAGTAAAGAGAAAAGGTGAATGATTCGTGTAAGAAATAGTGCGAGTTAAAAAAAAGCACGAAGAGACTGCATTTATGTTCATTACTGTCGCGTGTTTATGGGTAACATTAATGTTGCATATATGTACTAGACCGTGTGCATTATTACTTAGGCGAATTAAACGCATGGCTGGCGTTTATGTCTGATATACTCCATACGTGTGCGGTTATACTTTTTGCATTGCAGTTAAACGTAAATCATACGTAAATCATACGTAAATCATACGTAAATCATACGTAAATCATACGTAAATCATACGACTATTAAAATGTTTGATGCCTCCAATATCCTGACTGCTGGATTTAGTTCGTGGCTGCCGCGGTGCAGAATGACACGAAAACTAGCTGGGTAACTGGCTACACGGGATTTTTCCGTGAAACAAACAAACAAACATCGTGACGGATTAAAAGGGCCGAAAAATAAGTCCGGAAAACATTTAATAAAAAAAAAGAATTAATCTACAGCGACGCCGAATAGGTTGGAGTAACGAACACAGAAGAAGACTCACATGGTTAATTTAAAATTGCTCAAACTTTTCAACGTATGCTGCTATTAATATACTTATTTTACCAGAATATTCTTTAAATGCTTGAGAATATATGTATTAAAAAAACAACAACCTCAAAATACGTATTGGGTATCTTATTTCTCGTTTGCAGAGTAACGTGGTATCTACTAATAATATCACTGTAATAATGGACAGCCCTTTATCAATCCACTATGGAATGAGGGTCTCGCTATGCCTACCCAACGTCAACAGCCAACGTTGGTTCAACGTTGCATCACTGGCTAGTGGCTCATAGGGGTTGTTTGACCATACTTCGCCAAGCTGGTCAATGGGAGTTGGTGAAGGCAGGGGATCGATACGGTATTGGGGTATGATGCTAACCACCCTACACCACTTGTGTAACACCTTACTGCTTCTTCTTGGTTCTTTCGGTAAAGTCACGTAGAAGGGAAGTAATAAAATATTAAAAATAAAACAATAAAATAATTCTCACGACGTTTTGGCCACAACGCAAGCAGCCGTCCTCAGGTGAAGACCAGGTCTGTCGGGGAAACAGCGCCTGAATGGAACAGCACTACGCTTGGAGCGTATATTTAAGCTGGGTTGGAAGGGGGGAAGGGCGCCTTGACAAAATAATTTGCATATCAAGAGGAATTTATCATATTTATGGGAAATGCAGGTATGTGATTAGTACTACTTGTGAAATGCGTAGGAGGTGGGCGGGGGGTTTTCAAAGTCATATTATGCCCGTGCAGGATTAGCAGCATCAAAGGGAGGGGATAGGGGTAGTGTGGGGGGGGGGGAGTGTAGGGGGGGGAGTGTGGGGGGAAGTGTGGGGGGTGTGGGGGGGGAGTGTGGGGGGTGTGGCTGGGAGTGTGGGGGGTGTGGGGGGGAGTGTGGGGGGGGGAGTGTGGCGGGGGGGGGTGTGGGGGGGGAGTGTGGGGGGGGAGTGTGGGGGGGGGTGTGGGGGGGGTGTGGGGGGGGAGTGTGGGGGGGGAGTGTGGGGGGGGGAGTGTGGGGGGTGTGGGGGGTGTGGGGGGGGGAGTGTGGGGGGGGGTGTGGGGGGGGAGTGTGGGGGGGGGGGAGTGTGGGGGGGGGGTGTGTGAGGGGGAGTGTAGGGGGGGGGAATGTGGGGGGGGGATTGTGGGGGGGGGATCTGGGGGGAGATGTGGGGGGGGAGTGTGGGGGGGGGGTGTGTGGGGGGGGAGTGTTGGGGGGGGAGTGTGGGGGGGGGGGGAGTGTGTGAGGGGGATGTGGGGGGGATGTGTGGGGGGGAGTGTGGGGGGGGTGTGGGGGGAGTGTGAGGGGGAGTGGTGGGGGTGTGGAGGGGATTGTGGGGGGGGGGGGGATGTGGGGGGGATGTGTGGGGGGAGTGTGGGGGGAGTGGGGGGGGGAGTGTGGGGGGGGGAGTGTGGGGGGAGTGTGGGGGGTGTGGAGGGGGAGTGTGGGGGGGGAGTGTGGGGGGGGGATCTGGGGGGGGGGGGGTGTGGGGGGAGTGTGGGGGGGGAGTGTGGGGGGGGGAGTGTGGGGGGGGAGTGTGGGGGGGGGGAGTGTGGGGGGCAGTGGCGTAGCTAGGATATTTTGCGCCCGGGGACGAACTATAAAATTAGCGCCCCCCCCCCCAATTTAATCACATACCAAAATGTAATTATATGACATGTAGGCTGTGTGTGGCAGGATATATAAACTTTTAGGTTGAGGTGTAGATTTTGTGCAGTAGTTTCAGGCTGCCGTGCCCGCCGCAATAAGTTATAATGTAACGTTGTAAGCCTCATTTTGGCGCCCCTTTACCTTGGCGCCCGGGGACACATGTACCCCCCTGCCCCCCCCCAGCTACGCCTCTGGTGGGGGGGGAGTGTGGGGAGAGTGTGGGGAGAGTGGTGGGGGAGTGTGGGGGAGAGTGGGGGAGAGTGGGGGGGGAGTGTGGGGAGAGTGTGGGGAGAGTGGGGGGGGAGTGTGGGGGAGAGTGGGGGAGAGTGTGGGGAGAGTGGGGGGGGAGTGTGGGGGGGAGTGTGGGGGAGTGTGGGGGGGAGTGTGGGGGAGTGTGGGGGAGAGTGGGGGAGAGTGTGGGGAGAGTGGGGGGGGAGTGTGGGGAGAGTGTGGGGAGAGTGGTGGGGGAGTGTGGGGGGGAGTGGGGGGGAGAGTGGGGGGGGGTGTAGGAAGGGGCGTGGTGGAGGAGGGAGGGGTGGGAGGGGCGTGCTGGGGGGGGGGCGTGTCACGTGACCTAACCGCCATATTGTTTCGTCGCCAAGCGCCATTTTGTGGCAGTAAGCGGCGCAGTTCGGAGGCTCCACAAATGCGCTCCGCACAGAGACGGGGACATTGAAATCAAAAGTTCGACTTTAAAGTTAAGAACTTCGCTCGTTTATCCTCGGCAAGAGTCATCAGTCAAGAGCCGACCATGAGCTACGGACGCCCACCGCCGGATGTTGACGGCATGCACACGCTTAAGGTGCGGCGCAATAGCGGCCTACTAATCGGGCCTAAGCCTATCCTCGTGTTGAAGTTAAGGATTGTGTAACGTTACCTCGTTTGCTTTAAATGTTATCCGCCGAAATGTTATATTGTGAGGGCGCAGTGGGCGTTCGTAAGTTATTACGCCGTCGTGTGTTAAATGTGATGTTCAGGAGTCGAAGGAACGTGTCCGAATCGGTTCATTATTTTAACGGCGTCGCATGGACAAAGATGACCGAGGAGGTTAAATGTATTTTTAATTTTCTAATTGTTTAAGTTTAATTTGTATTAGCTTCATCGCCGCATCGTGAGATGTTGGCGGCGATTTAGAAAGGCCTGGAACCAGCATTTTATTTATAATATTTGATGATGAGTTGGCGATTGACGGCCTCTTATAAATGTCGAATTTCTTCTTAGCTGGAATCTTCCTCGGGTAAGTGTCGCGTAACAACTGGAACACGTTGTGTGTGCAGTCGTATTATATATACTTCTAGATTTGAAGCTTTCGTGACAGCAAGGATTCATACTCTTAGGTTGTTTCGGTAAAGGCACGTAGGTAAAACAAGAAAATAAATGAAAACGAAATTAAATCACATACTCTTTGTTTTTTTCGGTAAAGTCAAGTAGGAAAAAATAAATAATGAAAATAAGTAATAGGATAAATGTTGTAATTTATTTTTACCTACGTAATATATACCTTAATGAATTTAAATCTGATTTGTTTGAAGTTTTTTTAAAATAATTTGCTTTAAATGTGTAATTGTTATGGAATCAAGTTGTGTAATATTCTAGATTTGAAGCTTTCGTGACTGCAAGGATTCATACTCTTTGGATTTTTCGGTAAAGTCACGTAGGTAGAACAAAATGAATGAAAACAACTAAATAAAATCACATACTCTTTGTTTTTTTTCGTTAAAGTCACGTAGGTAAAACAATCAATAAAATAAATGAAAACAACTAAATTAAATCACAATACTCTTTTGTTTTTTCGGTGAAGTCACCTAGGTAAAACAATAAAAAAAACTGTATTTTGTAATATTGGCCCGTGTTCTGCAGTGTTAGACCGTCGCTTAAGATTTGTCATGCTGGACTTGCGTGTATACACTGTCGAACATTTCCTTTGAATGTATACCGTGTTAGTCTCTTGCCTTGGATTTCATTGTTTGGGAAGTCGTTGTTGGGCTCTTCTAATCACGTGTTGCGTTTCTGTTGCCATGAGGTACCTTCACGATCGATGGTGCCCCTTAAATAACACACTTGAGTTCTTCCTCCGCACCTCCGATTGGCACAGTGCAAAAGTAGTTGAACATGGTAGACACTTTTAGTAGTAATGCTTATAATTTGTGTTGTCTCCTTGTAAGTGGATTCGCAGTAAATGCGTTGATATAGAAAGTGGCCAAACGCGACTCCATCGTAGGACGCTGTATACATAGGTGAATATGGCTACTTTTTGTAGTTTATATTTAATAGGTGAGGTAGTATAAGGCTATGCGATCAGGGAATAAGATTCAGCGGGTGATGTGAGGAGCAAAGCTTCAAGCATGTAGTCTTGGAAGTGAGCACAAGCAGATGGGGTGCTGCGGTTGGCAGGAGATGTTAACTACCTCGCCTGGTATACAGGGGGAGGCCGTGGGTTCAATCCCGACTTTGTGACGCCTGCTGTATATTTGGAGTTTTCGTGTTCTCCTCGTGGTGGCGTGGATTTTTTTATGGATTCTCAGTTGTTCCCCACCATTTATAAACATGCGTTTAGACTACGTATTTAGCTGCTATAAATTTCCACAAGCCACTTAGTTGAGCTATTGTTTGTGGCCAGATCGCTTCTGAAAAGTTTTACATCTCCGTGGGCCTTGCCTGCTAAGATAAAACACAGTTTTTAGATAAAGCCGTCACCTATTGAGGATGTATTTGTTGGAGCAGAAGCGCGTGCAGGGAGGTAGAGCGAGGTGGGATATAAAAGTTACTGAGCGCGTAATTCAGGTTTATTGTAGTTTATATTTTACGAAAGGCGAAAATATAATTGGCGTGCATCGTACGATCCCCACGTGGCCACGTCTACCTCCCCAACACCCCCTTGTCTCTTCACCTCATGTAATATTTAACACGTTTTGTTAGTGCTGTAAAAGCAAAACGGACACTCGATACATTCGTCAATAACACTGCCTTAGGAAAGACATCATTGGCGAATTCATATCACCTTAATTATTTTATTGACGAAGGTGTTTCTTTTTTTCTTTTTTATCGCCTACATCCCTTTAATCTTGGGGATCGGCTCTCGGCAAGCCACAACATGAACATTTGCACGTCACGTTTGGCCCGCAGCCTGCGAGTTGATGAACCCTCTCGTCGTTGATCCTAGAATGATTAGGGGTTTTTAGTTTTCTCATTTATGGGTGGCGGATGTGGAAGGCAGGCAAGTCACATTGTGAATCGGTTTGTAGGTGCGGACTTGCATATAATAAGTGGTGAGCCTTACGAACTCTAATCCTAATCGCGGCAGTTGATGAAACCCGATTTAAGAGTGTCTTAGCTCGCAGGGCAATTCTAAATACTGTAAACTTTAAAAAAAAAACTGTTTTGCTTTACGGTGACGTTTGAGCCACATTAACATCTGCGCGTGCGGTGCCATTCTCACGTCTCTCCCGCGCATTGCAGGTGGACAACCTGACGTACCGCACGTCACCCGAGATGCTGCGGCGCTCCTTCGAGAAGTACGGCGACGTTGGCGACGTGTACATCCCACGCGACCGCTTCACGCGCGAGAGCCGCGGCTTCGCCTTCGTGCGCTTCTACGATAAGCGCGACGCCGAGGACGCCATGGACGCCATGGATGGAAAAATGCTTGACGGGCGCGAGCTGCGCGTGCAGGTGGCGCGGTACAGCCGGCCCGCTGACCCCTACTTCCAGCGCCGTGCCGCACCGCGGCGGACGCACGGCAGGTTAGTTTGAGTCTTGCTGGCTGGGTATCGTGGCGGTGTGGAATGGGGGATAGGTAAAGCTTTTAGCTAGAGCAGTGGATCTCAACTTTTTTGGTTATTGTGGGCCCCAATCAAAACCAATCGGTCCTCCTGTCCCCAAAAACACAGCCGGGGTGGGGACACCCTTGCAGCGTAGTTTGACGCTGCAGCGTGTGGCACCGATATCCCTGCCGCAGTCTGCGCCCAGAGGGGGTTTATTGGCTGCTGGTCAGTGCGAGTTGATGAAAGCAGGGAGTGTAGATGTGTAAGCATAGTGACAAGGATGCATTTTTTTACAGCGCTGTATTTTGGCAATTCGTCATTAGCAGCAAATTGTTCAACAACGCCTTTGGTGTGCACGCCCATTTCCGTCTGTGCCGTGGTGGAGCAGCAGCAGCAGCGGACGACGTCGTAAAAGCTATTCGCGCAGCTCGAGTCGATCTCGCTCGCACTCCCGCTCGCGCTCTCGTGACCGTAAGGACCGCAGGCGGCGACGCTCCAAGAGCCGCTCCAGGTGGGGACGCGCACGCACGTTGAGACTAAAACTAAACTTGACTTAAAGCTTTCGTGACTGCTGGAGTTCATGTTCTTTGGGTCTTTCGGTAAAGTCGCGTGGATAGGTTCAAATTAATTAAAAAATAAAACTACGACGTTTCGATAGCAACACAAGCGGTCGTCATCAGGCGGAGATAAAAGGGGGGTAAGCCTCGAATGCAGCTGTTTATAAAGGTTTAAAAGTGGGTGTAACCCAAGTGTTAGGGCGGGGCACAAGAGTTTAGGCCAGCAGTGGATAGCGCATCCTGTAGAGATGGAGTCTAGGCCATGATGGAGCAAAATCTATAGAGATGGAGCCTAGGCCAGCAGTGGATAGCGCATGCAATAGGCATGGTGTACTAGAGGTTTTCTTGGCCAGCAGTGGATAGAGCAAAGCTAAAGCCAGTAGTCTAGGCCTGCAGTGGATAGAGCATCCTGTAGAGATGGAGTCTAGGCCATGATGGAGCAAAAGCTATAGAGATGGAGCCTAGGCCAGCAGTGGATAGCGCATGCAATAGGCATGGTGTACTAGAGGTTTTCTTGGCCAGCAGTGGATAGAGCAAAGCTAAGCCAGTAGTCTAGGCCTGCAGTAGATAGAGCATCCTGTAGAGATGGAGTCTAGGCCATGATGGAGCAAAAGCTATAGAGATGGAGCCTAGGCCAGCAGTGGATAGCGCATGCAATAGGCATGGTGTACTAGAGGTTTTCTTGGCCAGCAGTGGATAGAGCAAAGCTAAAGCCAGTAGTCTAGGCCTGCAGTGGATAGAGCATCCTGTAGAGATGGAGTCTAGGCCATGATAGAGCAAAAACTATAGAGATGGAGCCTAGGCCAGCAGTGGATAGCGCATGCAATAGGCATGGTGTACTAGAGGTAGTCTAGGCCTGCAGTGGATAGAGCCGGGCTCCTCACCCCAGCTCTCCCCAGCGGTTGCAGGTTGAATGAGTGGAGAAGTTTGTGTGAGCGGTTAAACTGATGAGCATCGGAGATTGTTAAAAATGGAGAGATGGTGTACGCCTAGGTTTTTTTGGTAAAATCCTTGCAGTCACGAAAGCTTCAAATCTAGCTTGTGTTGCGATCGAAACGTCGTGGTTTTTTGTTTCTCTCATTTTTATTCATTTGAACCTATTTGTGTGACTTTACCGAAAGACCCAAAGAATATAAAACTAAACTCTTGTTTAATTTTACCGCCCACTGAGTTCGATGTAATAGCTCTTTTTCAGAAGTGCCCTGGCCACGAGTGATAGCTCAGCTAAGTGGCTCATGTGGAAACATATAGCAGCCAAACACTCTAAAACGCATGCCGATTCTAAATGTTGAGGGAAAAGCTGGAGGACCCGGAGAAAATCCACGTGACCACTGGGAAAACATGCAAACTGCAAATATTACAGGTGTCAGGTTTGGGATCGAATCGACCACCTCACAGGCGAGCGGTGTGCAATACGTATTCCCTGTGACTTGTCTTCATTTGGGCCGCGACTAAAATGAGGCCCACCATTTCAAAATGTCCCTCTAATGGAAGTTATTTCGTACTTCAAGCATTTTTGCCATGCTAATAAGTTGGCACGCTCCGTTTAGAGTATTTGGCTCCCAAAATGTTCACTTCGTTGATCTATCATTTGTTGCCAGGTCACTTCTTTAAAAAAATCTTTTTAGCTCGGTGGGCCTTACCTGTTCAAATATTCTTAGGTTTTTTTCCGTAAAGTCACGTAGGTAAAAAATTTAAATTAATAAAAGTAAAATAAAAATCACGACGTTTCGGAGGCAACACAAGCTTCCGTCTTGAGGTGGAACCGTCACAGCACGATAGCTGTATCAAGTGGTTCACTTTGGCACAGCTTTGCCCTCCGTTTATAACGGCGCTGCCCTCACAGGTCGCGGTCCAAGTCGGACTCGAAGAGCCGCTCCCGGAGCCCCGCCAAGCAGCACCGCAAGCGTACATCCAAATCACCCTCCAAGTCTCGCTCCAAGTCTAAGTCCAAGACCCGCTCGCGCTCCAAGTCTAAGCAGCGTTCGCGATCGGGATCCAAATCCCCACGCAGGTCTGCATCACCACGCAATCACGGGGAGAACGGCAACAAGTGAGTGGGGGGTGGCGGGGGTGAGCACGTTCGTGGTTAGCTGGGTCCGTCGCAAGACATTGTATATTATTCAAAGTGCGGGTTAATTTATGTAACGGGTTGCTTAATGCGCGTTAACGGAAGACGCAATCTAAAAGGAAAATTGGCACCGGAATCTGTAACTCCGATTCGTAGCCATTGGGGGGGGCATGTTTACTTTGCTGCTGCTGCAGTAATATCATGCTGGCGATATTTGTAGTCTGGTCCGAGCATAGCCATCACGAGTTTGAAAGTGCTGGTTGCACACTGGCATCTGTTGACTTGACAGGAATGTCGTCGTTCACCGAGGTCCGTGGATGGATGAATTGTTACTTATAAAATGTAAATTATTATTGTCAACTGCACAATGACAGCCCTTACCGCCATTGCTATCTTCTCTCACGTCTCGTGATATTACAGTCTTCATTCATTCCTGCACATCAGCTAATCTCATCACTCCATCTCCATGGTGGCCGTCCTTTGTGGCATTGTTCCCTACTTTGGCTTCCATTCCTCACAGCTCTTTATAATCGCTTCCCGCCATGTGTCCTGCACAAACCTTCACCAAAAGCCAGTATGAAGTGTTTACTTTTTCGTGGTCCTCAATTTCATCTTTATTGATTTCCCAGCATGCATCTCTCCATGTGGCTTTGTGTATTTGGTCAGCTTTTCTATTTTCTTTATCAATGTCTGTTCAGATTCGAGTATCGGAACAGGTAATAGGCACTCGTTGGAAACCTAATTTCTTAATTGTGTTTAGAGAGTTGCATGGATATGTATGGCTGTCATGATGCAGTGACATCACAGAAATACCTTAAAATGTTTCCTGAAAGCGACTCTCATTTAGTTTCCTCACTGATGAGGATTCAATCTCGTGTTGGACAGCCCAGTTGACACACAACTCAAGTGCTTTTTAGGTTTGCGTCTTTTAAGAATTTACAAAAAGTATTGCCTTGTGTTACTGTTAATGTTGATTGTTTTGCATTGATCATTTGCCTTGAAATGCATGACTTAATGCTGATGACCTGTTTTATTCTTAGATGTAGCTCTTTATTACATACCGTGCTATAAAGTACATATAAATGTCCATTATTTTAAACAAATTGGCCAACTAAATTATTCTTAATTTCGTTTTAACTTTATTTGCAACATTTGTATCGCTCCTAAATTTAAATGTTCTTTTAAAATGTGTGCTTTGTTGAAATCCCATTTTGACTACATTTATGCCAACAAACATGCAAACGACAAATTTGGCCCCCATTTTTTCTGCGGGTATATTCGTATCCGTCATTTAAACGGGCCCACCCTTGAAATGTTTGTCATTTTGGTAATCCCATTGACTGGCTCAAAAGCAAAAAAATAACCAAATTAAATCCAGAGAGATATGTCATCGACTCATTCGAACGCAGACTCTGGTGTGTAACGCAACGTAGTTGATGACAGGCGTGCCTTTTGACGGTACACGAATGCGATGTTGGTGTGTGCCAATCTCTATAGCGGAGGCGGTTGTGGCGCAGGGGGTGGGGGAGAGCGGGGTTGGTGTTTGGCGCGCCCGACGCTGACCTGTGCTGCTGCATTTTGAAGCGTGCGGCTAGACGCCGGAGAGCGGCCCTGCTGATGAGCCGGCGTTACTGTTGGGGGTCGGAGTAGCTGGGTGGTGTGGCGCTGTAGCTGCCGGCTGGCGGTTGAGGTGGTGTGGCGTTGTTGTGGCTGTTGGTGGTGCTGGAGCGCATTAGGGAGGAAAAAAAGGCAAAGTGATTATCGGTGGTAAAGTGGTAAGGGCCAAAGGATAAATCTGTTGCCGCTGCCCCGCGGTAAGTTGCTACGGAGTCGGCGGGTGACAAGGACGGTGCGAAATGCACGTCTGCAAAATGAGGCTCCTCCACATGGCCATCCTTTAACACAAGCAGAGACTGCTGAAACGCTGTGGCCGTTCTTATAATATCAGCCACCTATTCTATACCTTCGTGTGCAACAAATGTACACGTAGTACGTGCAAAGCAACGTTAACTGCCAGTGATAGAATAATTTGCATGCAATCATTGAGGTAACTTGCTCACATGACAGGTTGTCAGAACACATCACTCGGAGCTTTAACTGAATCCCACCACAGTTAACGTTTAGAAACCCCAAGTTCTTCACTTGCAGCTTGTACAGAAGTGACTGATAATTGTTTAATTATCGTAACATTGCAAATGCAAGGACAGACATGTCAGTTTGGGATGGAATTCAGTTTTATCCGGTGACACTACGCATTAAGCACACACTCTACACTAGCAGATTATTTAATACAGTCGCGTTTGTGAATGCCGGCTCTTCGTGTGTGTAATTGTTGTGTGTGCTGTTTGTTTTCACCCTGCAGGTCCGACATTGGGAAAGAAGACGAAAGCTAAAAAAAATTGTTGGAATTCTACGACTCCATGGGAAATTGGAAATCATCGCCAGTCTGGCTGTTGCTTACGACTGCTGAAATGGCATAGGTGGTCTGCGAGGGTGAAATTCACGAAGTATAGTTGTGGATTTTAAGAAAGTTGTTTTTCTAATTAGTTTTTTTGTTTTTGCATTTAATCGGCAGTGAGAATTTTGACGCAAACAATAGCAGTGTCCGGGGCCCCCTTTTGAACAACTTCCATGCTATACATAAAAATTTGAGACGATGCCAATGAGCAGCCAAACACTGCTATAGTTTTGGCGTGGTGCTTGTGTACACGTGTTGTATATATATTAAAAAAAAACAGATTTTTGCTTTGTAGACTTGCGCAGAAATATTTAGGTTGTGTTTTTTTATTTGCAACGTTTGTGTCGACTGTGTGCAGTTTTGTGTTTTTGCAAATGAAGACTAACCACATTGTCTTGTATTTTCTGTGCATCAGGCGGTGAGTACACTAGCGGTTGTGTAGTGGTGGTGGTTGGTGGTTAGGGTTACATGATGCGGGCGGAGAGCAGAGCTGTGTTGCTGTGCAGGAGTGTTCAGCTGCGGGAGTTCCTCAGCTCTCCAGCCCCCAGCCAATGCCAGATGCAAATGTAATGACACAACTCATTTTAGAAGGTGCATTCAAAATTAAACTATCATTTCACTTTTATTTTCTTTATTTTTTTTATTTGACGTCGTCCAAGCGGCCAATGCAGTGGTGGGAAATTTCCGAGTTCAGAAAGCACCATTCAAGACTTTTATTTGGAATGACTTGTTACTACATCTTTTATTTGGCCGAGTTGGGGGCACAATGTTTTAAGTGGTAAGCTCATTATGGTCGAGGCATGGCTTGACCCCAACATCCTTTTTTACGGTTGATAAAATCTAAACTTGAACCAGATGAGCCAATTGACATCTCTTTTGGAAGGTGAGAATTGGAAAATAAAAAAATGCCACTGCAAATTTATGTCGGTGAAAAAAAAAATAAACGTTTAATCCAGTCATAGACATGTAACAACTTGACCTTTGGATAAATTGGCCATAGTTATGTGGAGATTAACTTCCCTATGCTCATTTGAGCAGGGGGAACATTTGTACCACTGCTATAATTAGTCTCTAGGATAAAAAAAAATTCGTACTTACACACCTGCCTACACAACATTTTTGTAATAAAAACGTGTACATTTGTTATTGTTAATTCTACAACTGGAAATGCCTCCTATTAATTTAATCTGGCAATGACTGCAGTTGGCCTTTTACATTCATTGCATCTACTGAAACCGCGGAGGCATTTCTTCCAGTTATAGACAATATGACTCGCGTAGTATTGGATATTATGCTTACAATTTGAAATTGCTGTGCGTTCTATTAATAAAAAACCCCAAAAGTCCATTGTGTTGCTTTATGCTGTTGCTTGCCGGTGAGTAGTCGGCACACTAGATGGCAGTGTTTGGACCATAGACCGCCCTTGAAATTAAATGTTTTTTTTCTCCTGTATAGCCTAAACAGACTTGGCAAGTCCATACGAGAGGTTTTTTTGTTTTATTGCGTGAATATAAATGTCGTTAAACCCGCCACCTGCCCATTAATAAGGTTTGTCAAAGTAAACATGCTAATGTAGTTACTAGTATGGCACACCGGTGTTTTGAGTAAACCCGCAACCTTTACAGTTCGTGGGTTTACTCCAATACATCTGTGTGCTGAACTCGTAGCTAATTGCCACATTTTGTTTACGTGACACCTAATTGGCTGTGTTTGGTGGTGGCAGGTTTAACGGCATTTACACAATCTAACCCCAAAAAATTAACCCGTAAAAACAAAGTTTTTCACTATAAATCCTTTATATGCGTGGCGGCTAGAGTCCTCTCGTCCTCTGGCTTGAGATGGCTGCCACCTATGGGTCAGATGATTGCATGCAACCATTAAGCAATTGGTTATTAAATATAATATTTTTGTCCTAAAGTGTAACGTTTTGGAAAAATTTTTTCACGAAAAGTAATTGTCACGCACGAGTCTGTGTGGAAAATGTCAGCTCGATTGGATCACGGGAAGTGGGTTAAAAAACGACAAATATTTGCACGGTCGTAAGCAAGCAAGCGCGCAAGTGAACTTAATATAAAGGATTTTAAAAAAACCCTTATGGATAATATTGATCATGAACTTGTGTTAAGCAGACTTGGCAAGTGCTGTTAGTGAGCACTTAATGAATGCTGACACGGCACAAGGTGGAGGGTGACCAGCACCATGCCCTGCCACCTTTGTCGCAACTCGTGATGTTTGCACATTGCACCAAGCACGTAATTAAGGCGGAGTCGACACAGGACCGGTTCAGATAATTGTCACTGCTACTGGCCGTGAATGGGAAGCTAACTCGGGTAGACGGCCTCAGTGCAGCTTGCTAACTGCTGCACTGCCACTCCCCACTAGTTTAATCCCTTTGTGATATCCTTTAGTGTAAGCTGGGTTACTGATGGATGCTTGAACCCAGACTTTACATATCCTATCGTTGCTATCAACTGCATAGAAAAGGAGTTCACTGATCAAAAGGATTGGGGTTGTGCTAGGTCACCCGTCGCCAACGTCAATTGTTCCAAATGGGCCTTCAGCCAATACCATTTTATTTTCTACCTACGTGACTTTACCGAAAAAAACAGAGTATGGATTCCTGCAGTCACGAAAGCTTCAAATCAAGATTCAATACCAGATGTTTCGCTTCGTCTTTAAGACCTAATGTGGCTTAACTTTAGTGGGTGCCATTTTCTTGCTTTTGTAATGCGAGCAAGGATTGGGGGGGGGGGCGGAGTCTGGGTCACGTGAGGAGAGGGAGGAGTTAGGGTCACGTGGGGGAGAGGATTTAGGGAGAGAACCGGAAGGGGATCGGGGAGTTGAGACGGAGTGAAACGGGAGGAGGCCACGCTGGGCAAGACGGGGAGAGTGGCGCGATCGCCACGCGTCGGGAGACGTCGGCACCGTCAGCCATCGGTGTCAGGAGGCAGAGGGCTGTGGAAGGCTGGCTGCAGGGCGGAGCAGCAGTGTGGCTGCAGAGCGGAGCAGCAGGGTGGCTGCAGAGCGGAGCAGCAGTGAGGCTGCAGAGCGGAGCAGCAGTGTGGTTGCAGAGCGGAGCAGCAGGGTGGCTGCAGAGCGGAGCAGCAGGGTGGCTGTGGAGTGATCGTCGGAGGAGACGCGGGCCTGAGCGAGGACGCCGTGTGAGCGAGATTTATACGAACCCAAATAAAGGACAACGGAGATCGACACTGAGAAAGAGTCCTTTATTACACTTTGGTTGATAGTGAATTAAGTGCTAATCGTTATAAAATGAGTGGGGTTATCACAATTTGGACTTTATCAAGACGTATAAATACAATGACGAAAATGTGCTTGGTTTATGCGGTGTCAATTTCTGCTCTGGCTTGTCTATTTCGATGCCATCTCCAGTTTCGAAATTTTAATTCTCAATGGAGTCCACACAACAGTCCAAATCAAAGCGGTGAACAGAGTACTGTACTTACCCAGGAATTACGGACATTACTTGAACTTTCGCCTGTCGTGGATTATGAAATCGGTTGCAAGTGATTTTATGGAAGAGTTTCAGGCCTCCACTGTCGTTGAGGGAAGAATGTGACTTGCACTGCACTTTAGGGTGCAACGGTGGTGCGATGTTAACTACCTAGCCTCGTATGCAGGAGTTTGTGGGTTCGATCCCAACCCTGACGCCTGTATATTTGGAGTTTTGCATGTTCTCCCTGTGGGCCGCGTGGATTTTTCTCCGGGTCCTCCGGTTTATCCCTCCACATTTCAAACACCCGTTTTCGACTATTTGGCTGCTGTACGTTTTTCCACATGATAACACCGTTTCATCGTAGCAGAGGTGTGGACTCGAGTCATGTGACTTGGACTCGAGTCAGACTCGAGTCATGAATTTGATGACTTGCGACTCGACTTGGACTTGCATAACAATGACTTTGTCCCACCTATGAGATGTGGACTCGAGTCATGTGACTTGGACTCGAGTCAGACTCGAGTCATGAATTTGATGACTTGCGACTCGACTTGGACTTGCATAACAATGACTTTGTCCCACCTCTGCATCGTAGCTATCCATTTGTGAGAGCCAGGTCACTTGAGAAAGATCGATATTACTCCGTGCCTTTCCTGGTTGAATACAAAGTTTGATCTATGCTGTTGTGATGATACTCTTAGGTTTTTCGGTAAAGTCACGTAGGTAAAAAAAATAATAAGAAATAATATATCTTAATTTGGAGCTTTCGTATAAAGATAAAATAATATTATTTTAAAATAATATTATTTTATCTTTATACGTGACTTTTACCGAAAGAACCACAGAGAAATAATATAATTGAAAAAATCGAAATAAAATATTAAATCACGGCGTTTCGGAGGCAACGCAAGTCTCCGTCATCAGGTGGGACCGTCACAGCTAGATTTACTGTCTCTGTTGTGATGATGTCATGGTTGGCACACTGGAACTTGCAATTCAGATGTCTGCTTAAATCTCGTCTCTCCACCGCAGGGGAAGGGGGGGGGATCTCAGCCTCTGCCCTTTTGTAAGTGATTCTGCGCGAGAGGGGAGGGGGGGTATTGACTCAGGCTATCATCCCTCTGGTATCGATAAAATAAGCACCACTCTGTGAGCAAGTCAACGACACAAGTGGGTTCTCACGGATAAGCTCGCTCGCCTTCGACAGGAATTGACACCACTGGCATCTCCGATTAGCCACGGTTGGCCATGTACGATGCGAAAGAAATTCAACATACGTCCAGGAGATAACTACCAAATTCCTCGATGATCTTGACGATGTGCAGCGCCTCTTAACCTGAAGGTTGAGTAAAGGACGTTGATCGATACCGATACGGGATCTTGCTGGCAGTGTGTGGCACACAGTTTTTCGGGGGGCTTTGTGTAAAAAAATGAGTACCCATACACATGCGTCCAAAAGATATAAATACTTTATTCAATATTCCTGCACGCTTAAATAACTTAAGTGTGTATATGCGTGGTGGTGATGAATCCGAGGGGCGTTTCGCAACTAACGAAACATCACCGCGGCAGTTTTACATTTGTGAACGCCGTTGAACGCGTGCATGCGTGTCGCGCGTGTCGAGTTTATACCGCAGATAATAACGTAAAGCATTGCCGCCTCCTATGCCACCCACGTTCACACTCAATCGGAACGAACAAACGAACGGTGAACTCGTGCCATGCATGAACCACGGCCGCCCAGAGTTTCCCGTAGACCCCCAGGGGGGGGCACCAATGGCCAGGTTGGAAGGGCCCCCCCCGAAAGCCTCCCGACACTACCCTTAAACCTCGCATCCCGATTCCTTCAGACGAAATTCGATGCCATTTATTGATCAGAATTCGCTTGCATCGGTCAGCCGTGGCTCGGCGAGGTCTCGAGTTCACATCCTGGCCAGAGACGGTTGGTCTAGGCCGATCATCCCGGCGGTGGGAGGGGGGGGGTCGATAAAATAGATACCACTTTTTTGTGGTGAAGTTGACAGCGGAGTGTTGTGCTCGGGATAGACTCGCCAACCCCCCCCCCCCGCCGCCATGGGAATGTGGAATTTCCACCAAGTGAACCTGCAGGGCTGGACAAAAACTGGGAGTTGAGCACCAATGCCTCGCGTTGTCGATGAGCTGGAAAGTCACTGAAGGTTTGTTGAGCGACGTTTTTTTTGTTACTTTACGATCACCTCTGGTTTGTGGGGTCACCGTTTTTGTGCGAGGTCACACAGATGGAGGGCATCGGGGGAATTTTGGGCTTCATTTCCCCTTTACTCTGGGCGGCCTTTGCATGGACTCAAGCGTGTGCGTGGGTGTCTGTCATTTGAGGCTATATTAATT
Organism: Lampetra fluviatilis; assembly: GCF_964198595.1. Classification (NCBI taxonomy): domain Eukaryota; kingdom Metazoa; phylum Chordata; class Hyperoartia; order Petromyzontiformes; family Petromyzontidae; genus Lampetra; species Lampetra fluviatilis. The sequence goes on along the minus strand of NC_136309.1, from coordinate 3,427,296 downwards.
TAAATGTGGCATCTTGAAGCAGAATACCTTGGCGTGTTTGTGTTTAAAAGCAAGAAAGAAAGAAAAACAGACGGATGAAACAAACGAGGGTAAAATAACACATTTGCGCGCTTAATTTAAGCTTTTTTCTCGTTACCTGAGTTATGTACATTGCGTCAAAAATATTTCTTTGGTAAAAAAAAGAATGCACCTCCAAATATCTTCGCCGATCTTAAATAGAAACCGGTTGCTCATGCTAATCGGGGGTTTGCCGCGATGCGGTATAATTTTTCTCTCGATAACTTTTGGTTATTTGTAGCCTTTAAAGTATCATCTCCATTGTGCTGTTTGCTGCGTTTGGCAACATCGCATAACAAAGTTCTGCAAGTGCGGTTTGCTCGGCACGAGCCCTCCCTCCCGTACGCACGTGCGGTGCAAAGTCCGTGACCTTACGATGCAACGTCCGTGACCTTACGACGCAATAGCGTTCGTAACGCGCTCCGACAGCTGTCGGATAAGACGGCGCGTGACCGTGTAATCGATCACTCCGGAAAAAAATATTTATCTCGTGCAAGAGGCACTAATTTTCAATGGGCAACGCTGTCCTTCGTTACATTTGCATCGTTGAAGCGTCGACTTTACACACTGAAAAATAAGGTTTTTTTTCCCTTTCTGGCATTAAAACATGAGGTGTTCAGATGTTCAACACCACACAGATACATTTCGCAAGGATTCAAGTCGACAAAAACCACGCGTGCTTGTAGCGAACATGCACACAAACACGCTCTGACAATAAATGGGCATTGTCTTTGAAACTGATTGGTCTACACCAGAGACAGCCTTCTTTAGGGCCCGGACCTCACCAGTGTCAGAGCAGAGAACGACGCCAAAAGGCGAACAGAACAAGGGCAATGCCACTATCAGGGCATTCACAGCTCGGGGTGAGCAACTACATCACAGGGTACATTTTTACCAGCATTGTGATACCGGCAACAAGTATAACCCGTAAAAACAAAGTTTTTCACTATAAATCCTTTATATGCGTGGCGGCTAGAGTCCTTTCGTCCTCTGGCTTGAGATGGCTGCCACCTATGGGTCAGATGATTGCATTGCACCATTAAGCAATTGGTAATTAAATATAATATTTTTGTCCTAAAAAGTGTAAAATTTTGGAAAAATGTTTTCACGAACATTAATTGTCACGCACAACGAGTCTGTGTGGAAAATGTCAGCTCGATTGGATCACGGGAAGTGGGTTAAAAAACGACCGAAAGATTTGCACGGTCGTAAGCAAGCAAGCAAACGTAATATAAAGGATTTAAAAAAAAGGTGCCCCACGACTTTGCCACTCAGCTCGTATTTTGCTTGGGAGGTTCAAACGAACGTCGGTGATCAGGAACGCGCGACGCTTCATATTTTGTGTCAAAATTATTGAATCGTAGAGTAGCGGCAACTCGCCGCCGGATCACTTTGCAGACGCGTGTCAAAGGTGGAGGAGGCTTTTAGTTGTTTTTTTTGGGGGGGGGGGGGGGTAGGATGTCCTCGTTATATAGTCGTTTATATTTTTCATCATGTACATTTTAAACTTATCAGGCTTTAACGCCGATGATCTGTGGTGGCAAGTACTTGCCCACAAAACCAAGTTGTGCTTTTAAACCGAAAGGCAAACAAGGGCGCAGCCCTGCAATTGCCCGCTCACGGCACTGCTGGTGGAACGGGCCTCCACTAGAGGGGAGGAAGAAACAGAGAGAGGGAAAGAGCTCTCGAGAGCCCATCTGCAGGCGTATTTGGCCTACTCTTCCACACTGACCAGACGTCTTCGAAGAAGTGTGAGCTACCCACACTTTACCCCCACGTCACGCACGACTTGGTGCGGGGTGGTAGGTAGGGTGGGGTGGGTGGCTTCGTCATCGATGTGTGTGTCAGCGTGTGTGGGGAGCGGTGGTGCAGCGGTCTAAACCTGGTCTAGCGGGACACCAATGTCTGTAACGCAACGACAAGAACAAACCAAGGAAAAGATGACGTTCACTTAATTTGTGCGGTTTCGCACTGTATACGCGGCTAACTTATTCCCACCTGAAACGGTTACTTTTGGGGTTAGAGCGCGTCAATGTTCGTCGTTCAACCCGCCACCACCCGACACGGCCACTTGGTAAGGTTTGTCACGTAAATAAAAGTGTGAATGCTGTGGGTTTACTCTCCAACACACCGGTGCGCTGTACTAGCAACGAATTGGCACGTTCTGTTTACCTGACTAACCTTACTAATCGGCCGTTTCGGGTGGGGGCGCGTTTAACGCCAAATTATATTAACACGGAGGCTTTATTTGTCCTTCGTAAACGTGACACATTTTTTACTTTTTGGCCGTGTCGGGCGGTGGAGGGTTACGACACATTGATAAATAACGCGATCTAACCCAAAAACCTTTATTATGCCAAATTATATATTCACGCGAACTAACCCAAAAACCTCCATTACACACGCGCGTGTTTTCATTACACGCAAAAAGTGCTCGCCACAAATGAACCACAATTAACTCGCTCATCTGGTCAAGGAGCGTAAAGCCATCGTCACGTGAACTCCGGTCATCCTCGCAGCAGCGGCTTTTTGGCTCAGCCATCGAACAAAGACAGTGGCACCCACATCGCACGGCGCTTTCAGATGCGGCGCTTTTGAGGCCGTCTGGAACGCTCTTCATTGCGATATTAGGAAGGCACTGGGAGCTATGCACTTGTAAAGCTAGATTGAAAACTCAATTCTTTAGAACTGCTTTGTTGTGTTGAAATTGTCGTCCTTCCCCCCAGCGCCTCCGATTATCACCGTCGCCTACGTAAAGAAGTTCAACATAATACAGACATATACGTGCGGCGCGTAGCCTGGAGTGTGACGGACGCTTCCTCCTCCTCATCATCCTCCGTGTGTAATCGCAGGCGACCACAAAAAATAATTGGAATTGCTCTATTTTCCTTAACCTCATCCATCCTTCACCCACCGCCCCCCCCCCCCCACTTTCCCAAGTCGCTCCCCCACCCCCGTACCTCAATCAGTGAGCCTCGTACAAAGAATGTAAACGCGTAGGCCACCCTTGAGCTTATTTCCCGCTGATTGGATCCTCATGTCTTTAACGTCTCTCGCCGCAGGGGGGCTAATGCAGATCGTCACGCCGCCGTCTGATAATCGTCCGGGCCTTCGCAGCAACAAACAAAAAAAGCGGCGATGCCTGCAGCGCATCAAGGACGCCACTGCCCTGTAAAGGTGGGGCCAACGTCAGGGCCGACGTCGTGCCAATGGTTCCAACTACATGCCAACGTTGAGCCAACGTTGAGCCAACGTTGAGTCAACGTCGAGTCAACGTCGTGTCAACGTTGAGTCAATGTGGAGTCAACGTCGAGTCAACGTCGAGTCAACGTCGAGTCAACGTTGAGTCAAGGTTGAGTCAACGTCGAGTCAACGTCGAGTCAACGTTGAGCCAATGTCGAGTCAACGTTGAGTCAACGTCGAGCAGAACGTTGAACCAACGTTGGCCCGACGTTGGCTCAATGTTCGATGTTAATTGGAGGTGCCACGAGCAGAGTTGCGGCGGCGGCGTGCATTTACGGACGGCTTCCTAAAAATAAAACGTAACGGCCATCTCCATGAGCTATTCAAAGATGACAATCTAAATAATCTAAATAATAATAATTTAGTATTTGTCACGCGCACAGTTTTCGTTCACTCTCAAGAGAGAGAAAGAGAGAGACAGATACACAGACACAGACGGAACGATTCAGAGCGCGCACGGGGAAACCCACAGACAATGCGGGAAAGGCAGCCAAAACTCCACGTCAACAAGTTGCCCGAGCTCTGGGGTCCTACATTGGCACGTTTGTCCCAACTCCATCAGTGGGTGGTTTTACACCACGCGAGAGAAAACGTGGAGAAAAATCCCACCGGAGAAAATGCACGCGTGCGGAGGGGGGGGGGGGGAGGGAGTAACGCTCGATCCCCACATTACAAGCCAACATCCGAGAGTTGCGCTCTAAAAATAAAAGGCAGAGCTGAGAAATTCCGTGGGATATCGGGTTGTTTAGTCCTTCAAAGGCTGGCAAGGGTTGCATTTATTTCCTTGGTCGATGTAAACTAAACACGCACGCACGTGTGTTTATCCGAGTGCACGTGTGTGAAGACAATTGAGTCAAATCAGGCACCAGCGGTAATATATAAATCATGTGTGTGTGTATATATATATACACACGAGAGATATGCGTCGTCCCTACGCGTTCAGAGTTTCCGATATTAACTCTCGTCGGACTGGGTTTTTTTAAGATACTTAAATAATGCACGGTAATAATAATAATAATACGAGTGATATAAAAAAACGCACACACACACAACTAATAACGTTAACAGCAATTATTAATTTACCCAGCAATAGGCTTCGTCGAGTCTCAAAGCCAGACACGGCGCTCACGACAAACCCGGGGACAGATGGCGTCGGCAACCCACTTGCTGTACTGCCTAAACACTTTGCGCTGGCACTAGCACCAGCAGCAGCACCACCGTGTCACGGCAGGGGTTGCCACCTGTCCCGGTTATTTTGGTCCCCTGAACCGTCCTCTTGTTGAGGTCGGCTGCGGTCCGGGGATAATCTGCGAGCCGTTTGCAAGTCCCGGCCTGTTGTCAGCTGCGTGGCGACGCTCCAGTCCGAATATTCTTCGTCTTCATCCTCCTCCTCCTCTTCTTATTCTTCCCCCCCCCCCCCGCCATGAAATGCCCCGGATATAAATCTTTTTCGTAGCTCAGAGATGGTAACCCCCAGTTCCCATCCTATCTTGAACGCCACCAACACCACCACCACCACCGCCAACGCATCAACCTCCTACCCCACCACCGCCACCACCTTCTCCGCCACCGTCTTCTCCACATCAATCCCAGCCAAAGTCGTGCCCCACCATCCGGTAGAACTCTTGATTGTGGGGCCTGTAAAAGTCCCGCAGCCTCCGGATGGCCTCGGCCTCTATGCGAGGATGCGGCCTGCCCTTGGTCTTGCCCAGGCAGTGCGGCCTCTTCCCGCCGCTCCTCTGGAGGCACGGGAAGCCCTTGGCGGCGTCGAATGCGAAGTGTTGCTCCCCGATGACGGGGCGCAGCCCCAGGAAGCGCTGGACGCGCGCCAGCTCGCCGGCCGGCGCCGTCACCAGCCGCTCGCCGCTCACGAAGAGCATGCGCCCCAGCGGGAAGTGGAGCAGCCAGCGCGCCAGGTGCTGCGCGTAGAGGCCGATGCGCACGGCGCTCCAGCCCGGGTCCACCGAGCCGTTGGCGCGGAAGGCCAGCGCCTCGAAGGACGGGACGCGCGTGGCGTTGCCGGCGGTGGCGGCGGTGGGCGGTTGCTGCTGCTGCTGCTGCTGCAGCTGCTGCTTGGAGAGAGTCTGAGCGTAGTCGGAGATGGCGCGGGTCACGGGGTCGCGCACCACTACCACCAGGCGCATGTCTCCACCTCCTACGTCGCCGCCTCCGCCGCCGCCGCTGCCGTTGTGGTTTCCGCGGAAGCTGTCGCGTTCGTCCCGCGCCAGCGCGCTGATGCGAGCCGGAGCCGCCTCCGTCACGAAGTAGCTCGGGGTTTTCTCCATCGTCAGCTGGCCCTCAAGCGTGGGCGGCATGAGGCTCCTGCCGGAGGCAAACAACAACAACAACAACGTCAACAACTTGAGTTCATGCGGTAAACATTTCCACGTGATAAGCCGCTTCATTTGTGGCCAGGTTGCTTTTGAAAAAGAAGCTTATAGCTCATTGGGTTTTAACTGGTGGAATACATTTTTTTAATAGTTTTATTTGCTTATTTTTTAAAGTGATTTTTTTCTGTTTACCTTTCCTATACTTTGCACTGCTGTTGTGTTTTTTGTACCGTTTGTCCGTTGTAACGTTATGACCCCGTGCCCCCAACAACTGTACATCTGTGGTAAAAGAGTTTTGAAGCTCATCGGATTCCTCCTCTAGTATCAATACAGATTCTGAATTGAGGTGGCACGTGACTGGCAGCCGCAGCCATGGCGAGAGGCATCATGGACGTGGTGTGCCGGGCGTGCGGAAAAATACAGTTGATCATCGATTATTCGCTGTCGCGCGATTATCCGGCTGCTTCCAACATTATCCCCCCCCAAAAAAATCTCTATTACGGATGATACTTTTCGCGTGTTAAACTGTTGTGGAGTTTCGATTTAAAGCTTTCGTGACTGCAGGGATTCATCTTCTTGGTTCTTTCGGTAAAGTCACGTAGAAGGGAAGTAAAAAAATTATTATAATAATAAAACATAATAAAATAATTTTCACGACGTTTCGGCTACAACGCAAGCAGCCGTCCTCAGGTAAAGAATGACGGCTGCTTGCGTTGTAGCCAAAACGTCGTGAGAATTATTTAATTATGTTTTATTATTATTATTTTTTTACTTCCCTTCTACGTGACTTTACCGAAAGAACCAAGAAGATCTTCTTGGTTCTTGCGGTAAAGTCACGTAGAATGAGAATTATTTCATTACGTTTTATTTTTATTATTTTATTATTTCCATTCTACGTGACTTTACCGAAAGAACCAAGAAGATGAATCCCTGCAGTCACGAAAGCTTTACATCGAAACCAAGAAGATGTCGTGGAGTTGACTCAACGCAGCCACCACACGGGGGAGCCACGACCTCTCCCAGCACGAGGCAGGCAATGGGGCCTCCGAGTTGCATCTCACCCACGAACGCATCTTGCACCGCCACGTAGCCGAGCGGGGTAGGACACCCGATGGGTTCAGTGATGAGGTCGTCTTGATCTATTGAAGACCGGGAAGCAGGTGGATGGCTTCACTATTCTGCCAAATCGCCGGATGACGTTGGATGTAATTACCAGCGAAACGGCGCACTGCTCAAATTGTCAACGTTGTGGTTTTACTCTCCAACACACCGGTGGGCTGAAGTAGTTAACTAATTGGCGCGCTGTTCACGTGACAAACCTCACTGGCTGTGTCGGGTGGTGGAGGGTTACGACACATGTATACTTACTCTTTGGTTCTTTCGGTAATGTCACGTAGTTCGAAATAAAATAAATCGATTGCAACACAAGCAATCTTCTTCATCAGGTGGTAAAACCACAGCAAGAAAACAAATTGCTGAAGCGGGAGAGAGAGCTGCCGTGGCAAGAGGTTGTATAGGTAAGAAGGGGGGAGGACCAAGGGGGGGGGGGAGAGAGGGGGGGGGTCCTGCAGTCACGAAAGCATCAAATCAACATTTATACTTACGCGATCTTTAGGAATAATATTGGTCGCGAAAGCCTGCCAGGTGTTAAACTGACTTGGAAGCAGTTCTGGGTGATTTTAAAGTGTCCGGCTGCAGTGGCTTCCGAATATTGTAAGGAAGGTGCGATCTAGGTGATTAATTACGAAGAGAGGTTGGTTTTTTGTGCCGTTAGATCGCGTCAATATCAATGTGTCGTTCACCCACCACCAGCCGACACAGCCAATTAGTCAGGTTTGTCACGTGAACAAAACGTGGCAATGAGCTGTTACGGTATTAAATCGAGCAAAGGTGATGCCGTCACTGCGAAGATCGGGGGGGGGGGGTTAATGTAGTCATATAAATAACAATGGATTATGTTAATCTGAGAATATGATCGTGGATTATAATATTGGTCGCGAAAGCTCGCGTGTTACATTGCAGATGACGTAGTCGCTGTGATCCCCAGCATTGCACGCACACACACATACGCTAGCAAAGAGTCACAACAGCAACCACAGCGCTTGTGCCAGGCTAGGTGCCACTTTGAGGCCGTCGCGCGAAGTGAGGGAAGGCTCACCGTTTGGGTCGCAGGAGGTCACGGGACGGGGACCCATGTGCCATGGAGTTGACTTGTACCAGGCTAGGTTCAGGCAGTCACGGGACAGAGTCCCATGTGCCATGGGATTGACTTGTGCCAGGCTAGGTTCAGGCGGTCACGGGACAGAGACCCATGTGCCATGGGATTGACTTGTACCAGGCTAGGTCCAGGCGGTCACGGGACAGAGTCCCATGTGCCATGGGATTGACTTGTACCAGGCTAGGTTCAGGCGGTCACGGGACAGAGTCCCATGTGCCATGGGATTGACTTGTGCCAGGCTAGGTTCAGGCGGTCACGGGACAGAGTCCCATGTGCCATGGGATTGACTTGTACCAGGCTAGGTTCAGGCGGTCACGGGACAGAGTCCAATGTGCCATGGGATTGACTTGTGCCAGGCTAGGTTCAGGCAGTCACGGGACAAAGACCCATGTGCCATGGGATTGACTGACTGAGATGACCGGCAGATGTGCACCACCAACCTGTGCCCCACACTGGGCCAACTCGCTGCGTTTTAGCCGCCCGGCGCTCCGCTCGTTGTTGTGAGCGTCGCTTCTCTGCCCTCTTCCTTCTCCTGCCCCACGCGGGGACAGCTGCAGAAGCTGTCTCCTCAAACGGGTGGGGGAATCATCTTCTTGGTTCTTTCGGTAAAGTCACGTAGAATGGAAATAATAAAATAATATGGGGGAATGTCCGTCTTGTCGTGATCGCTCCACTGCTAGATGAAGACCTCTCCCCCCCCCCAACCCCCCCCCCCCGCCCCAAATTGGGATCTGTCGCGATTCCGTCACGTAACACTCTTCCACTTCTCTTGCCCTTCCCCCGCACCTCCGATTAGCCACGGTCGGCTACGTACGGTGCGAAAGAAGTTCAACGTACATACCTCTGTGTCGCAGCCGGCGGTAGACAGTCCACATTACTATGGCACGGGCAAAGTCTCCCTCTGTAGGTAAACTCACGTTGACTTCCCACACATTTGGTGATACGACTAACGATTGTATCGCCCTTAAGACACATCCAGTGGCAGCCGTGTCTGTGGGCACAAGGCGACTCAGAACCTGCCTTGCCAAGGGACATTAACCTGCCAGTAAGGGCGAGATTGGGGGGGGGTGGGAGGTGATGTTTGCTGCTGTGTAGCCCCAACGGAGTAACACACCAAACAAGCAGTGCATGTCTCGTGGAAATAACTACCCCGTCCCCAGTCCCACCAGATGGTGCTAATTTTAGCGACCACGGATAGACGATTGATGATGATAATGATGATGGTAGGGCTGAGTTGACCCTGGACAGGAACTGAACTGGTGACCTCGCGATTAGGAGCTTGTGGTGCCCAAGCAAGTCAACTGACCTTGTTGGTGCCCAGAGCATTCAGTGGTGAACTCCACTGGTCTGTGCTTGTGTGACTTTGTTTGTGTGTATTTCTGTGCGTGTGTCTTTGTGTGTGTGTATTTAGATAGATCGTTTATTGTCATTGTCACCAGTACAACGAAATTTAAAATGCTCACCAGTCAGGGCATCATGCATACATTTAAATTAAATAAAACAAGAAAATAAAAATAAAATTAAATGAAAGATAATCAATTTATACTATATATAAAAACAGCCCACGTATACCCACATACCCACATAAGGTTACATTTTGTCATTGCACATCTCTATTTCACATTCAATTGTAAACACTATTACTTAATAATTAATTAGCATTATTGAGTGTGGTGATCGCTGTAGGATAAAAGCTCTGTTTGAATCTGTTTGTCCTTGTTTTGATTGATCTGAATCGTCTGCCTGATGGCAACAGCTCAAACAGTGAGTGTCCAGGGTGAGAAGAGTCCTTTATAATGTTCCGTGCTTTTTTGATGCAACGTGAACTGTGTAGTTCTTCCAGTGTGGGGAGATGGCAGCCGGCGATCTTTTGGGCTGTGTTGATGACCCTCTGGAGCGCTTTCCTCTGAGCGACTGTGCAGCTGGTGTACCATACACAGATGCAGTATGTGAGAATGCTCTCGATGGAGGCTCGGTAGAAGGACACCAGCAGTTTCTGTGTGATGTTATTATTCCTGAGGATTCTCAGGAAGTAAGTATCTGCTGGGCCTTTTTCAGAAGCTCAGTGCTGTTGGCGCTCCAGGTCAGGCCCTCCCCAATGTGGACTCCCAGGAAGCAGAAGTCTGCCACCCTCTCCACACAGTCCCCGCTGATGATTAGTGGCGGAGTGTCCGTTTTCTTTCTCCTGTAGTCTATTATGAGCTCCTTGGTCTTTGCGGTGTTAAGGAGCAGGTTGTTGCCCCTGCAGTATGCTGTCAGCCGCTCCACCTCGTCCCTGTAGGCAGACTCATCCCCCCCAGAGATGAGCCCCACCACTGTGGTGTCATCAGCAAACTTCACAATGGTGTTGCTATGGTGGACGGCGGCACAGTCATGTGTGTAGAGGGAGTCGAGCAGGGGGCTCAGTACACAGCCCTGGGGGGAGCCGGTACTGAGGCTCAGGGCTGTGGATGTATGACGGCCCACTCTGACCCTCTGTCTGCGGCCCGAGAGGAAACTATGTATCTACATGCAGGTGGAATGTGGAATCCCCAGGTCGCCCAGTTGTTCCACCAGTTTGTGTGGGAGGATGGTGTTGAACGCAGAACTGTAATCCACGAAGAGCATCCGCACATAGCTCCCCTGCTGCTCCAGGTGTGACAGTGCAGCATGTAGTGCTGCTGTGGCCACGGCGTCCTCCGTGGATCGGTTCGCTCTGTAGGCAAACTGGTGGGGGTCAAGGTTTCGGGGCAAGCTTCCTATGATGTGACTCCGGACCAGTTTTTCAAAGCACTTCATCACCACTGGCGTGAGTGCTACCGGCCCGGTAGTCGTTGTAGCTGGAAATGTGGGTTTTTTTGGGCAGGGGGACTATGGTGGAGGACTTTAGGCAGGGTGGTACAGTGGACTGTTCCAGAGACAGGTTGAAAATCCTTGTGAAGACTCCAGCCAGCTCGTCAGCACAGTCCTTCAGCACACGTCCCGGGACGCCATCAGGTCCCGCAGCCTTCCTCGGGAAGGCTGCGGGACCTGAATATTACCAATTGCTTAATGCTGCCAGACAATCATCTGACCCATAGGTGGCAGCCATCTCAAGACAGAGGACGAGAGGACTCTAGCCACCCCGATGCCACGCATATAAAGGATTTATAGTGAAAAACTTTGTTTTTACGGGTTAATTTTTTCTGTCTGTGCGTGTGCAGTGTGGCAGTGGCGCAGTTGTTAGCGCCCCCCACTACGAACTCGGCGAACCCAAGTACGACTCCCGCTCACGTCCAACAACAGTGATGAACATACCCTTAAATTATTATCTGGTGCGGTGTGTGTATAATCATCCGCGGTGGAGAGAGACACACAGAAGGAAGAAAGACAAAGGCGGCCGGGCATGACGCCCATTTTTGGTCTTCATAGGTGCTCGCTAACGGCACTTTACCCTCAGCAGCCTGCTGAGTCGGCCACACGGGATATCTTTGCCTTCGGTAGGCGAGCGGGACAATGGTTGCATTGGAGCACAGAGGGCATTAAGGGGCATTTGTCTAAGGTCGACGGGGTGGATGTCAAAGGGCAGCGGTTGTCGTGGCTTTTGGCCACAGTTCAGTGGGCCCCTTCTGCACGGACGAACGCCTCCCGAGCGCGTGCGGCATCTAAAATAAATTGTCACGCACAACGAGTCTGTGTGGAAAATGTCAGCTCGATTAGATCACGGGAAGTGGGTTAAAAAACGACCGAAAGATTTGCACGGTCGTAAGCAAGCAAGCAAGCACGCAAGCAAGCAAGCACGCAAGCAAGCACGCAAGCAAGCAAGCACGCAAGCAAGCACGCAAGCAAGCACGCAAGCGAACTTAATATAAAGGCTTAAAAATAGTAAAGAGTTGTCCAGTTTCTAATTGTGTCTCCCTCCTAAAGAGACCGTCTCTTTAGGAGACAAACATCTCCTTTGGGTGATTGTTCGTTTCGACTCGACGAGAAAGTCTCTCTAACCGTGGCACGCGCCACGGGGAAGGGGAGTCGCGTGCAGGATGCACCACCGGTGGAGACAAAGCTAGGAGATCTTAACTACCTCGCCTGGTATACAGGAGGTCGTGGGTTCCATCCCGACCCTGACGCGCCTGCTGCTGTATATTTGGAGTTTGCGTGTTTCTCTCCCATCATCATCATCACGGTGGCTAGGAGATGTTAATTACCTCGCCTGGTATACAGGAGGTCGTGGGTTCCATCCCGACCCTGACGCCTGCTGCTGTATATTTGGAGTTTGCGTGTCTCTCTCCCATCATCATCATCACGGTGGCTAGGAGATGTTAATTACCTCGCCTGGTATACAGGAGGTCGTGGGTTCCATCCCGACCCTGACGCCTGCTGCTGTATATTTGGAGTTTGCGTGTCTCTCTCCCATCATCATCACGGTGGCTAGGAGATGTTAATTACCTCGCCTGGTACGGGGAGGCTGTAGTTTCTCTCGCTCTCTTGGGTGCAGCCCAAATAGTTTCAAGGACAATGCACATCGTTATTATAGTTGCCAAAGAATATTTGTTGGCGTGTTTTTTTTTGTTTAACCACAAGCATGATGCGTGCTAAATGCAGACTCGATGCCTCGCAAACAGTCGGTGTCTACTTGGTGTCCGGAACATCTTTATAACGCCTCCTCCTGTATTATTGCCAGAAAGGGAAAAGCATTTTCTAATGTGTGTTGTTGTTGTTGCTGTAACTTTCAAGCAAGGCCGTAGCCATGGAGTCAACATTGGGGGCACCAAATCTTCCTAGGCGGTGTGGCGGTCCCCCCCCCCCAGAAACAAATCTAACTTTGAAAACGAATTTCCTGCCTAAAATATAAAAAAAAATCACTAACACATGGGATGAACTTTATATAATTTTTTTACAATAATTTCTAATAGTGTATTGTATTACATTGCTCTGTTTTTTTCTTTTCTTTACCTTTTCTTGTTTCATTGTATGTAATGGCAGAGATTAGGGATTAATAAAGTACAACCATAACCACAATCATTTTAACATAAATATATTTTATAGCAATATATTGGGGGGGGGGGGGGGGGGACAATTTAAGCATATTTGAATATATAATTACGGCCTTGCTTTCACGTGACTTTCAGCAGCGACGCAATATTTCATCATTATTTCTTTGGACTGCGGGAGGAATCCGATGAGCTATGAAGCTTTTTTGTTTTTTTCTCACACACGTCCCGTATGGGGCAAGGGGGGTAGGCAAGTCACAACGACAAAACAATACAAAAACTAAAACGATAGGAGTACAGGCCACCTGACTTACGATCATAAGTCAATGCAGCCAGTGGCGTCACTGGAGCGCTCGTGAAAGTCACTTTCAAAAGTATTTCACGCAGTGCCCTCCCACCCCCATCGAGGATTCAAATGTCTGCGTCTGTCAGTCGGGAGCGCTGTGTGTGTCACGCAGACTGTCACTGTGAGTCAGGCTGTACCACTGTGTGTGTCACAGGGTGTCACTGTGAGTCAGGTTGTACCACTGTGTGTGTCACGCAGACTGTCACTGTGAGTCAGGCTGTACCACTGTGTGTGTCACAGGATGTCACTGTGAGTCAGGCTGTACCACTGTGTGTGTCACAGGATGTCACTGTGAGTCAGGCTGTACCACTGTGTGTGTCACAGGCTGTCACTGTGAGTCAGGTTGTACCACTGTGTGTGTCACGCAGACTGTCACTGTGAGTCAGGCTGTACCACTGTGTGTGTCACGCAGGCTGTGACTGTGGGTCAGGCTGTACCACTGTGTCACGCAGGCTGTGACTGTGGGTCAGGCTGTACCACTGTGTGTGTCACAGGATGTCACTGTGAGTCAGGCTGTACCACTGTGTGTGTCAGTAGGCTGTCACTGTGAGTCAGGTTGTACCACTGTGTGTGTCACGCAGACTGTCACTGTGAGTCAGGCTGTACCACTGTGTGTGTCACAGGGTGTCACTGTGGGTCAGGCTGTACCACTGTGTGTGTCACAGGCTGTGACTGTGAGTCAGGCTGTACCACTGTGTGTGTCACAGGATGTCACTGTGAGTCAGGCTGTACCACTCTGTGTGTCACAGGCTGTCACTGTGAGTCAGGGTGTACCACTGTGTGTGTCACGCAGACTGTCACTGTGAGTCAGGCTGTACCACTGTGTGTGTCACATGGTGTCACTGTGGGTCAGGCTGTACCACTGTGTGTGTCACAGGCTGTGACTGTGAGTCAGGCTGTACCACTGTGTGTGTCACAGGATGTCACTGTGAGTCAGGCTGTACCACTGTGTGTGTCACAGGCTGTCACTGTGAGTCAGGTTGTGCCACTGTGTGTGTCACGCAGACTGTCACTGTGAGTCAGGCTGTACCACTGTGTGTGTCACAGGGTGTCACTGTGGGTCAGGCTGTACCACTGTGTGTGTCACAGGCTGTGACTGTGAGTCAGGCTGTACCACTGTGTGTGTCACAGGATATCACTGTGAGTCAGGCTGTACCACTGTGTGTGTGTCACAGGGTGTCACTGTGGGTCAGGCTGTACCACTGTGTGTGTCACCGAGCCTGTCACTGTTTCTTGAGAACTGCTTATTGTGTGTTTAGTGTCTGGTCCTTGCCCGCACAGCCAAACTTTACCCCGTACACCACCACCACTACCACCACTAACTCTAACCATCACCACCACTAACTCTAACCACCATCACCACCACCACTGTCTCTCGCCCGCACCACCACCACCATCATCATCAAAGACAAATATCCCACTTCACAGGCTGTTGGGGCAGGTGCTGTAAGCGAGCAGCAGCAGCATCACCTGTGAAGACCGGCACGGCACACGGGGGGGGGGGGGCAGAACCATGCCCAGCTGCCTCGATTACGATCATCATGACCATCACCACCACCACCAACAACATCACTACAGGCTACCAACACCACACATACAACAGTACCATCATGATGATCATCATCAACACTTTGGCTTTTTGTGTTTAGTTTGTTGTCCTTCCCCCGTACCTCCGACAAGCACGGTTGGCTACGTACGGCGCATAAGAAGTTCAACATGCGTACATGCATGTGCCACTTTGCGTCACGCACTTTGTCAGGCTGTGTCACTGTGTGTGTGTCACCGTGTGTCACTGTGTGTCTCTGTGTGTCACTGTGTGTCACGCACTTTGTCAGGCTGTGTCACTGTGTGTCACTGTGTGTCACTGCCTGTCAAGCTGTGTGTCACTTTGTGTCACGTAGTTTGTCAGGCTGTGTCACTGCGTGTCACTGCGTGTCACTGTGTGTCACTGTGTGTCACCGTGTGTCACTGTGTGTGTGTGTCACCGTGTGTCACTGTGTGTCACTGTGTGTCACCGTGTGTCACTGTGTGTGTGTGTCACCGTGTGTCACTGCGTGTCACTGTGTGTCACTGTGTGTCACCGTGAGTGACCCACGCGGCTGCACTTGGGGCGATGTTTGTTTCACGTTGGCCGTGAAGCGGTGAGCGGTGAGCGAGCGGACGCAGGTCCAAATATCTCGGGGGGCAATGCAGACAAAGTTCACGGCCTCGGCTCGAGTAGATCAAATACCGTGGTGGGACCATTCAACCTCGGGGTCTCTGCTGTGGATCATTAAACCGGGGCCCTCGTGAAAGCCCCTTCCGTCGTGACAGCAGCCGTGAGACCCCAGGGAACCAACGAATTCTCGACTCGTTGGGAGCAGTGGCTATACGTGACCGGGAGGGGGTCGGCAAAAACCTGCGGCTCTAGAAGGAACTAATCCGTGACAGTCGTCGTCCACGTTGCATTGCGGCTCTTGAAATATTGAGCGGATTTTTTTGTTTTGTTTTACGCTGAATTTCGAATAAAAAAAATGTCTCATTGCTTTTTGGTTGCCGTTCTCTGAGGCTATGACCGCTTTGTGTTGATATTATTTTTTTAAGGCGCTCCTCAACAAGGCCGTTTCGCTGATGGGATGCGTGAATTAAAAACTAATTATTACATCAACTTGCCATTCGAAATTGACTTATTCACGTGTTATGTTGGCCTTGCTGCACGTGGAGCAACGAGAGTTGATTTATTTTTAAATTTGTATTTATTTTCTTAAATCGCACTCGCATCTCTCAAACACTCGGGATGCTGCTGTAGTGAGCGCACGCGCACATCGACTGCACGTGGCGACACGCGCGGAGCTCAACCAACGCATCGTTGCATCTCACGGCACAAGTAGAATCGTCAGAGGTGGGACAAAGTCATTGTTATGCAAGTCCAAGTCGAGTCGCAAGTCATCAAATTCATGACTCGAGTCTGACTCGAGTCCAAGTCACATGACTCGAGTCCACACCTCTGAGAATCGTCGCGTTAATGTTCTTTTAGAATGACGCGAACAAAGTTTGTCTTTCGGATGCGTCGGCAGTTGGGTGCACGAACACCACCACCACCAACAACAACACACCACCAACGTGATACAGCAATTGTGCTGTGATGGTTACACCTGAAGACGGAAGCTTGTGTTGCCTCCGAAACGTCGTGATTTATTATTTTATTTATATTATTACTTCTATAAAAAAAAATTCCGTGACTTTACCGAAAAAGACTAAGAGTATGAATCCTTGCAGTCACGAAAGCTTCAAATCTAGAACAGTAACAACTTCAACTCATTCTAGATTTGAAGCTTTCGTGACTGCAAGGATTCATATTCGTAGGTTTTTTCGGTAAAGTGACGTAGGTAAAAAATAAAATAAAATTAATAAAAGTAAAATAAAATAAAAATCACGACGTTTCGGAGGCAACACAAGCTTCCGTCTTCAACTCACACATCCCGTGTCAACGGCAACACCGTGTGGCTTTCAAAGAGCGCGAGAGAGAGAAATCACGTAGCATGCGAAGTTTCGGTCGATGACCCTTCTTCCTAGATGCATACAAAGAGAAAGATTCCCCATATAGGCCGAACATAATTCTGGGGTTAAGTGCTGTTAGCGAGTCGCAACGCCCGTGAAGACACACACGCGCACGCACGCACGTAAACACAGTACACACTTACACATGGACATATCTGCACCTATACACACACATGAACACGCTTATGCAAACGTACATATATACACACAATACACACACGATACACACACGTTACATACAAAGACAAAAGATCCCTCTTACGGACGGTTGGGGGCCAAGTGCTGTTCGCGAGCGCCTATTAAGGCCAGAAGAATAGGCCAGGACGGCCACGCACAAACCGAGATGGCCCATTTCAGGCCGAGTCTACCTAGGAGGAGGGCCCAGCAACCGGTTCACGTATTCGTCACTGATGCATAGCCGTGGCTTCCCACACACAAAGATCACCCGCATAGCCTCAACAGACTGTTGGGGCAAGTGCCGTTCGCGAGCAACTATGAAGGCGGCACGGCACACGAGGGGGTGGGTGGCCGGCACCACGCCCGGCCGCCTTTGCCTCCCCCCCCCCGTGGCGATGTTTATTACACACCGCACCAAGTGACTCATTTGAGGCCGAGTCGACCTAGGGGAGGCCCAGGACCCGTTCAGATAAGCGTGAGCGGGAATCTAACTCGTGTGGCCGGGTTCGTAGCACAGCGCGCTAACCGCTACACTACCGCTCCCCAGCATAAACACACGTAGACATACACACACATAGACATACACACACATAGACATACACACGCATAGACATACACACATACGACGCGTACACACAATGGATAAAACAGCGTACGTACGCCACTCATATAGACACACACACGCGTTTCAAACACATAGTTTCAAACACATAGTAACCCACACAAAGATTTCCCTCTAGCCGTACAGACTGTTGGGGCAAGTGCTGTTCATAGGTGCTCGCTAACAGCACTTGCCCCAACAACAACAACAACAGCAACCATGCAAATATACCCGTATAGCCTTTAACAGACTGTTGGGGCAAGTGCTGTTAGCGAGCACCTATGAAGGCCGGCATGGCACACGAGGGGGTGGGTGGCCAACACCACGCCCGGCCGCCTTTGTCTCCCCAGTGGCGATGTTTACACACCGCACCAGGTACTCATTTGAGGCTGAGTCGACCTAGGGGAGGCCCAGGGTATATATGTATATACACACACGTATACACACATATAGGTAGATACATATAAACTCAGACTCACACCGAGATTCACTTTGTCACTCGATATTCTCCGCAACGCTAGGAGTAGGGATTTTTGGCGTAAGGCACTACCACTAGAGTCTTGTCAAGGGAACGCTTATATAGTATATAATAACAATCATATAATATTGTAGCCTATACACCCATATAAGTATGAACAGGTTCATATATATTTTTTTAACATTGGGACAAATATAAGGCGAGATTGGATTTGACATAACCAAAATAATTAGCAAAACACCGTTCCCCACTCGATTTAAACACATCCATACTGTTCACACATATACTCACCAATATACACGTACACACACTTATACACACATCATTGACACACACACTCACTCATACACACATCATTGACACACACTCACTCACATCATTTACACACACACTCACTCATACACATATCATTGACACACACTCACTCACTCATACTCACATCATTGACACACACTCACTCACATCATTGACATACACACCCACTCATACACACATCATTGACACACACTCACTCACTCATACTCACATCATTTACACACACACTCACTCATACACACATCATTGACACACACACAGACTCATACTAACATCATTGACACACACACACACACTCATACACACATCATTTACACACACACTCAATCATATACACATCATTCACAAATAACAAAGATCCCCCTATAGCCTTAACAGACTGTTGGGGCAAGTGCTGTTAGCGATCACCTACACACACACACACTCATACACATCGTTCACACACACACACTCATACACATTATTCACACATATATACACACGCTCATATACACACACATCATTCACACACACTCCCTCATATACGCAGCGATCTATATACTCATAACAAACACTCAACACATTCGTTAATGACACTGTCAAACTGTGGACAATATAGTCAACCCATAGAGGCACATACAGATACAGAGACCCATAGGGAAATATATATTAAAGACGAGCCTCAGTCGTACGAGTGTGGCCATGCTACCCACACTATGGACCATAGAGTAAACACAGAGACACACAGAGGTACAGACTCATAGAGACTCACAGAGAGACTCATGCACCGCAGAGTCAACCCACTGCGGTCTGCGCTCCTTCAACGGAGGAACGGGAAGAGCGGCGACACGACACGAACTCTCTCCCTCTGTCTCTCTGCTGAAGCCCTCTCGTCGTGACCAACAGCAGCAGCAGCAGTAAAACCTCGACATCGGTGACATCGAGCTCGTTACACCACGTCGTCATACGCAAGAAAATGGAAGGAAACAAGCCTGACATTCATCCCCCTCCTCCTTCACACGTCTATCTATCCAAGAAAAAACAAGAATATCCATCTTCTTGGTTCTTTCGGTAAAGTCACGTAGAAGGGAAATAATAAAATAATAAAAATAAAACATAATAAAATAATTCTCACGACGTTTCGGCCACAGCGCAAGCAGCCGTCCTCAGGTGAAGAACAGGTATGTCGATAAGACAGAGTCTGAAACTCTGTCTTATCTTCAGACTCTGTCTTATCGACAGACCTGTTCTTCACCTGAGGACGGCTGCTTGCGTTGTGGCCGAAACGTCGTGAGAGTTATTTTATTATTATTTTTATTATTTTATTATTTCCATTCTACGTGACTTTACCGAAAGAACCAAGAGGATGACTCCCTGCAGTCACGAAAGCTTTAAATCGAAAGAATATCTATATTTTAAAGTGTTTCTCTACACATCCCATCAGCCGCCTCATGTTGGCCTTCTGGGAGTGCACACAACTCGGACCCAAGTGTTGCGTGTGGGCTGCCGCTGAGAAAACCGAACGCTGCTAAAGTTCTGCATTCCTCGAAGGCCCCTGTGGGCTCATGGCGTGTTTAACACACACACAGAGCGAGAGAGAGACGTCATTTGTTTTCTTCAATGCGCGCGGACAGGTGTACCGAAAGGAAGTTTCATCATCTGCAGACCGGCATTGTAAACATCCCCTATAAGAGACGAGCATCAGGGGGGTTGGGGGGTGGGCACGTGATGTTATCGAGCACCGGCTCACGGCGCACGAGAGGCTCGCCCGCGTGTGCGTGTGTGGCCAGAAGCAGCAACGCAAGTCCCGGCCGCCTTTGTCTCTCCACGACACGGGATCTCTCACCTGTACCACTCGAGGCCTCGCTGGTAATTCCTGTCGAAGAAGTGCGGCTCAGCTCCTGCCGCTCTCACGTCCGGATGGAGCCGCAGTGCTTCGAGAAGAGCGCGGGTTCCACCCTTCTTCACGCCGATGATGATGGCTTGAGGTAGCCTCCTCCTCGGCACCTCTTCCACCTCCTCCACCTCCTCCTCCACCTCGACCTCTTCCCTGGCCACGCCGCGGTTCGACTCCCCGTGCCGGATCCACAACGTCGCCTCCGCCGCCGCGACTTCTGCTGATTGGGAGCGGACGGAGTTCGCGTGGCCCCTGAAATCGCGGGGTCCCGGCAATGGAGCGCTCCTCCTGTCCGGAGCGCATTGAGACGGGGTCGATAAAGCGAGGAGTAAGAGTACTCCGCCGGTGATGATGGGCGTCATGGTCGTTATAGGTGAAACTCCGAAGGGTCGTGGAAGAGACGGCGGTGGTGAGACGAACGATGGGTTCCCAGGTCTTCTGTATCGATCAGTCACCTTGTTATCCGCACTATCGAAGAACGACTACGTACTTGTAAATAATACTTTAGGAGATTGTCACGTGGTTTTTGATTGTTTGTTAAAATGTAAAAGATGACGATCACTCCGAATTGAGCGATGAATCGTCCGTCGATAAAATATAAAAAGGTAAATCCTCCTGGATTATCATTGAAACTCCATTGTCGGGGGAAGGAGACGATGACAAAGATCCCCCGTGTAGCCTTCACAGACTGTTGGGGCAAGTGCTGTTAGCGAGTAGCACCTACTCCAGGCCGGAACGGCAACACACGAGGGGGCGGTCCAGATAATCGTCACCGCCACCACCGCTGGTGTTGTCCGTAAGTCGGTTATCGAACTCAGGGATTGCCGGGATCGTAGCGCTCCACCTATGAATTACCCCCCCAGGACACACACAGACAGACACAGACAGACACAGACACATGAGCGAGAGAGGGAAGAGACGTCGCTTGCCTTGCCCACACCCGAGTGCCGTGGCTGAGCGAATTTGTCCGAATTCAGACGGAGAGGCACCCCCAGCCGCCTCCTCCTCCTCCTCGCCCTTATAAGAGCGAAGGGCGCGTCATGATGGGGCGGAGCGGGCTGGGTGGAGGGGGTGGAGGGGGTGGAGGTGGTGGTGAACGGGGAGGGCTGGCGGGGAAGGCGGGATTACGTGGAGGAGAGACAAAGGCGGCTCGGGGCGGTGACGCTCGTCAAAGGCGGTCGGGCGTGGTGCTGGCCACCCACCCCCTCGTGTGCCACAGTGCCGGCCTTCATAGGTGCTGCTCGCTAACAGCACTTGCCCCAACAGTCTGTGAAGGCTATACGGGGGACCTTTGTATTTGCTTTGGATGACCATAGAGTCGCTTTCAAAGAACAAGAACTCACCAACACCCCCGTGTAGCCTTTAACAAACTGTTGGGGCGAGTGCTGGTAGCGAGTAGCAACCTATGAAGGCCGGAACGGCACACGAAGGGGGTGGGTGGTCAGCACCACGCCCGGGCGCCTTTGTCTCCCCAGCGCTGATGTTTTATACATACCGCACCAGGTACTCATTCGAGGCTGAGTCGACCTAGGGGAGGCCTAGGACCGGGTCAAATAATCGTCACCGGTGTTGGACGTGGGCGGGAATCGAACTCGGGTCGCCGGGTTCGTAGCGCAGTGCGCTAACCGCTACACCACCGCTCCCCACACATAGACATACACACATACAACAACGCACATACACCACTCATATCGACAGACACGCGTATCAAACACATCGTACCCACGTATATCGATACTCGGGGTGGGGGGGGTTAAAGTTCGTGGCGTAGCGCGCTAACCGCTATCCCCCCCCCCCCAACAGAGTCGCTATCACACACAAAGGCAAAGCTCCCCCGTGTAGCCTTGGCATACCGTCGGGGCAAGTGCTGTTGGCGAGCGGCTATCGCACAGGCCACTGTGGTGGTTCTGAGCGGGTAGATCGAGGT
Source organism: Lampetra fluviatilis (assembly GCF_964198595.1). Classification (NCBI taxonomy): domain Eukaryota; kingdom Metazoa; phylum Chordata; class Hyperoartia; order Petromyzontiformes; family Petromyzontidae; genus Lampetra; species Lampetra fluviatilis. Next base: position 3,405,239 of record NC_136309.1, on the reverse strand, counting down.
CGGCTCGGCTCGCTGGATAGCCACTTCGATCTCCAGGCGCGTCACCTGAAATTACGGCAATAAAAAAAGTTTCCCTAAATCTAACCCCCCCCCCTCCCCCAATCTCGGCCCTGCCTGATGATGTCCGCTCGGCAGACAAAAACTGTGAATGTGTAGAGTCAGTCGTCCCACCTCCGCCAAGACACACGCGGACGGCGTGGAAGAGTAGGCCGAATACCAGAAGTGGTGTAACAGAAATTGCCCCCCCCCCCGTGTAAGCATGCGTTTGGGTTTATCGTGTGTAGGAGCGGTGGCGCAGTGGTTAGCGCACCGCGCGACGAACACGACCCACCCGTACCGAGCGTGTCTCTCTCTCTCGCTCTGTCTCTCTGCGTGTCTAAGTGTCCACATGTGGTGGGAGCGGTGGCGCAGTGGTTAGCGCACCGCGCGACGAACCCGCCAGGCTGAGTTCGATTAGCCGGCGACGTCACTCGTCCGTGGTTCTTAACGCGGTCCTGATCAACCTGAACCGACCAGCGTGGGGAAGTATGGCCAAACGACCCCCCACGACCTACACTGCGTGGAGGGACGATCTTTATCCAGTAGTGTACTGACAAATAGCTTCAACTTAACAATTTTACAAAAAATTATTGATGCCATGTACTGTATATATATGTGTGTGTATGCATTTGCGTGTGCGTTGTATTTACGTGTATTTTATCACGAACAGCACTTGCCCCAAAAAGTACGTTGAGGCTATGCGGGGGATCTTTGTCTTTGTGTGAATATGTGGGGAGCGGTAGTGCAGCGATTAGCGCGCTGCGCTGCGAACCTGGCGACCCGAGTTGAATTCCCGCTCACGGCCAACATCAATGACGATTATCCGAACCGGTCCTGGGCCTCCCCTAGGTCCACTCAGCCTGACGTTAGCGTCTGGTGCAGTGCGTAAACATCGCCACTGGGGAGACAAAGGCGGCCGGGCGTGGTTCTGACCACGCTACAATCATCCACGCGTGTGCCACAGTGCCGGCCTTCATAGGTGCTACTCGCTAGCAGCAATTGCCCCAACAGTCTGTTACAGGCTACACGGGAGATCTTTGTTGGATGTATTGATTTGTATGGGTGTATAATATTCGTACGTTGGTACGCTGTAAAATATTGACTTAAAGCTTTCGTGACTGCAGGAATTCATATTCTTTGGGTCTTATGTAAAATAGGTTAAAAAAAAGGTTCGAAACGTCGTAGTTTTTTTTGTAATTTATCTTAACCTACCTACGTGACTTTACCGAAAGACACGAATAATGGGTATACGCTTTGTATGTGTATCTGTGTGAGTATATATATGAGCGTATTTATGTTCGTGCATTTTTGCGTATGCAATATATGCGTTTGCCTATACGAGTGTATTTTGTGTGTGTTATGTATAGTATGTGTGTGTGTAGTGGGGAGCGGTGGTGTAGCGGTTAGCGCACTGCGCTACGAACCCCGCGACCCGAGTTCGATTCCCGCTCACGGACAACACCGGTGACGATTATCTGAACCGGTCCTGGGCCTCCCCTAGGTCGACTCAGTCTCAAATAAGTACCTGGTGCGGTGTGTAGTAAACATCGCCACCGGGAAGACAAAGACGGCCAGGCGTGGTGCTGGCCACCCAACCCCTCGTGTGCCGTGCCGGCCTTCATAGGTTCTACTCGCTAACAGCACTTGCCCCACAGTCTATTGCAGGCTATACGGGGGATCTTTGTCTTTGTGTGTATTGATATTTTGTGTGAGCGGCAGTGGTTCGCCCGCTTGGGCTCCGAAACCCAGCGCACCCGAGTTCGATTCCCTGTCCTGACCAAATACAACAACGGTGGCGAATATCCTGGTTCGACTCAACCATGAAAAGAAAAACCATAAATATAATAACAATAGTCCACGATGCATCGCGTAAATCATCGCCACTGGGGAGACAAAGGCGGACCTGGGTGGTTCTGGCTAACCCCCCAACACACCAACGCATGAGAGAGGGCTCGCTTCGAGCACTTGCTCACTCCAACAGTCTATTAAAGACTGCAACGAGTAGCAGGGAGAGAGGTGGCGTGGGGTGTGTGGGGGGGGGAGTTGTGTGGTGGAAGGATCTATTTGTGTTTGACTCGACAGAGGAGCGAGTGCTCGTGTTTGCCTACAAACTTGCTCAAGAAAACACCGCCGTCACAATGGTTTCGACAGCAACAATTAGCGCAAATCTGCTCGGCATACGGACGGGCCTATTGTGCCCCCCCCCCCCTTGATCTATGCGACAGTGCCGTAGTGAGTACGGTGGTGGTGGTGTGTGTGGTGTGCTGTGTGTGCCCAAAACATTAACGGCGGTACACAAATACGCGCGGCGCCACTTAACAGACTGCTGGGGCAAGGTGACGCTGTGAGCAGCTTAGCAGCACTCGTGAAGTGACTTGGTACTTGTGGCACAACGAGGAAGAGGGGGGGGGCGATGTTTACACATAAACACGCAGTACACGGGTTACTAATTTGAGGCTGAGTCGACCTAGGGGAGGCGAAAAAAACACAGCCACAATGACGGCTTCCCGCTCACGGCCAACATCAATGACGCTTATCCGAACCCGTCCTGGGCCTCCCCTAGGTCCACTCAGCCTGGAGTTAGTGCCTGGTGCAGTGTGTAAACAATAATTCCTGCAGTCACGAAAGCTCCAAATGAAATGTGTAAACATTGTCACTGGGGAGACAAAGGCGGCCGGGCGTGGTTCTGACCACCCCACAACCATCCACGCAGCACAGGCGTTACTAATTTGAGTCTGAGTCGACCTAGGGGAGGCGAAAAAAACACAGACAATGATAGATCCCCCGTGTAGCCGTAACAGTCTGTAGGGGCAAGTGCTGTCACTGAGTATCTATGAAGGCCGGAACAGCACGCCACGGGGTTGGGTGGCCAGCACCACGCCCCGGTCGTTTACACACAGCACCGGGTACTCATTTGAGGCTGAGCCGACCTAGGGGAGGTCCAGGTAAAAAGAAAACAGCCACACACACACCCACAAGCACGCACGAAGGGCTTAGCCAAGTAAACATGTCAAACCTCACTTCCCAAACATTGATCAAACAAATACAGCCACTCCATTCAGACTCCCAGTTCGTCTGGATGGATGTTTACTACTTCGCCTGGTATACAGGAGGTCGTGAATTCGATCTTGACCCTGACGCCTGCTGCTGTATATTTGGAGTTTGCGTGTGTCTCTCTCTCTCATCATCATCACGGTGGCTAGGAGATGTTAACTACCTCGCCTGGTATGCAGGAGGTCGTGGGTTCGATCCCGACCCTGACGCCTCCTGTATATTTGGAGTTTGCGTGTCTCTCTCTCTCTCATCATCATCACGGTGGCTAGGAGATGTTAACTACCTCGCCTGGTATGCAGGAGGTCGTGGGTTCGATCCCGACCCTGACGCCTGCTGCTGTATATTTGGAGTTTGCGTGTGTCTCCCCGTAGTCGCTTGGATTTTTCTCCAGGTCCTCCGGTTTTTCCCTCCACATTTAGAAACAACACTAGGCGTTTTGAGTATTTGGCTGCTATAAATGTGCACACGATAAGCCACTTCGTTGAGCTATCATTTGTAGCCAGGTCGCTTCTGGTAAAATACTAAATTATTTTTTTAAAAATAGTTTTTATATCTCCGGAGTGAAAAGCGGACTGAGTGACAACACAAATCAGAGGACGGGAGTTGCACCTCCTCTTCATATCTGCCCCGAAACGTGGATAAACAACACACACATATAACATTTTATATCTTCTTTTTACACTTACCATCAGCCACAAGGCCATCTCGGAGTCCATAATGTCAGTCATTGGTTTAGATTACCAGTTAGGGTAAAGGGTAGTGGCTGTTTGACTTGGTATATCTTCTGCAGATTCCTTCGATTTTTCTCCATACGTTTTGTTGGTGGGATTTTCCCGCCGATTTTTCTCAGGTTTTATGGGAATTTTCTCCCATGTTATTTTTTTTCTCCCCCAAGATATTAATATTGAATTTCCTTCGGGTTTCTTCGTATTTATATTCCAGACCTTTTCCAAGAACTCCTTGGTTCTCATTTCCAATTTTGTTTTCTCTGAACCCTTCCACCAGATTCCGCAATCTCCCTGTCACCTCTCTCATTTTTCAGCGAACACACAGATACACAACAAAGGGAAATGTCCCCCGTGTAGCCTTAACAGACCGTTGGGGCAAGTGCTGTTAGCGAGTACCTATGAAGGCCGGCATGGCACACGAAATTGATTCGAGGCCAGGACCACGCCCGCCCGGCCGCCTTTGTCTCCCCTGTGGCGATGTTTACACACCGCACTGGGTAAACTCATTTCAAGCTGTGTCGAGCTAGGGAGGCCCGGGACCGGTTCAAATAATCGTCACCGGTGTTGGCCGTGAGTGGGAATCGAACTCGGGTCGCCAGGTTCATAGCGCAGCACGCTAACCACTACACTACCATACCACCGCATACACCACCACACACGCACCACCACACACACCACCACACGCACCACCACACGCACCCCCACACACACCACCACACACACCACCACACACACCACCCACACACACCACCACACACCACCACACTCACCACCACACACACCACCACACACACCCCCACACACACCACCACACACACCACTACATACACCCCCACACGCACCACCACACGCACCCCCACACGCACCACCACACACACCACCGCATACACCACCACACACGCACCACCACACACACCACCACACACACCACCACACACACCCCCACACACACCACCACACACACCACCCACACACACCACCACACACCACATACACCACCACACACACCCCCACACACACCCCACACACCCCACACACACCACCACACGCACCACCACAAAAAAGACAAAGATCCCCCGTATAGCCTTAAAAAGACTGTAGGGGCAAGTGCTGTTAGTGAGCACCTATAAAGGCCGGAACGGTACACGAGGGGGTGGGTGGCCAGCACCACGCCCGACCGCCTTTGTCTCCCCAGTGGCGATGTTTACACACTGCACCGGGTACTCATTTAAGGCTGAGTCGACCTAGGGGAGGCCCAGGACCGGTTCAGATAATCGTCACTGGTGGTGTTGGCCGTGAGCGGGAATCGAACCCGGGTCGCCAGGTTCATAGCGCAGCGCGCTAACCGCTGCACTACCGCTCCCCACCACACACACCACCACACACGCACCACCACACACACCACCACACACACCACCACACACACCACCACACACACCCCCACACACACCACCACACACACCACCACACACACCACCCACACACACCACCACACACCACCACACACACCACTACACACACCACCACACACACCACCACACACACCACCACACACACCACTACACACACCCCCACACACACCACCACACACCACCACACACGCACCACACGCACCCCCACACGCACCACCACACGCACCACCACACACACCCCCACACACACCCCTACACACCCCCACACACACCCCACACGCCCCACACACACCACCACACGCACCACCACACACACACACCACCACACACCCCCACACACACCACCACACACACCCCCACACACACCACCACACACACCACCACACACACCCCCACACACACCACCACACACACGCACCACACGCGCCCCCACACGCACCACCACACGCACCACCACACACACCACCACACACACCACCACACACACCCACACACACCACCACACACACCACCACACACCCCCACACACACCACCACACACACCCCCACACACACCACCACACACCACCACACACGCACCACCACACACACCACTACACACACCACCACACACACCACCACACACCACCACACACGCACCACACGCACCCCCACACGCACCACCACACGCACCACCACACACACCACCACACACACCACCACACACACCCACACACACCACCACACACACCACCACACACCCCCACACACACCACCACACACACCCCCACACACACCACCACACACACCACCACACACACCCACACACACCACCACACACACCACCACACACACCCACACACACCACCACACACCACCACACACGCACCACCACACACACCACCACACACACCCACACACACCACCACACACACCACCACACACCCCCACACACACCACCACACACACCCCCACACACACCACCACACACCACCACACACGCACCACCACACACACCACTACACACACCACCACACACACCACCACACACACCCCCACACACCACCACACACACCACCACACACACCCACACACACCACCACACACACCACCACACACACCCACACACACCACCACACACCACCACACACGCACCACCACACACACCACCACACACACCACCACACACACCCCCACACACCACCACACACACCACCACACACACCCACACACACCACCACACACACCACCACACACACCCACACACACCACCACACACCACCACACACGCACCACCACACACACCACTACACACACCACTACACACACACCACCACACACACGCACCACCACGCACGCTGCAGGGCAACACGCGATTCGAGACACCTGCGAAACAATCACGAGCGGTGCCAACAAACAAGAAAAGTAAGACGGTCATTTATATTTTTTTTCGGGGGGGGGGGGGGGGGTCGTTTCTTTCTTTCTCAAAGAGAAAGGAAACAACACAACAGAGAGAGAGAGAGAGAGGGGGGGAGAAAGACGTGTGGGCCAACGCCGTCAAACACCGGAACGTAATTCGCGAGCCGCATGCGCAGATTTCTGGCGATGTGGCGTCCTTCTTTCTTCGATCGCCTGTCCCCATCGCTCTCCGCGTAAGTTACGTCCGTGGAAAATCGCTTCATGCAAGAAGCCCCCGCTCGGCCCCTCCTGCGGAGGGAATTCTCAACTCAAAAGGGGGGCCGGGGTGGACGGGGTGGACAGGGAGGTGGGGGGGGTGTTACTCGCCTTGCCTCCGTGTCGAACTCCCAACAATAAGAACAATCGTCTTCAAGACATCTTCTTGGTTCTTTCGGTAAAGTCACGTAGAATGGAAACAATAACATAATACTTTATTACTTTATTTTATCATATAATATTATTATATTATATTACTATATTATATTATTTTATTACGTTTTATTTTTATTATTTTATTGTTTCCATTCTACGTGACTTTACCGAAAGAACCAAGTCACGAAAGCTTTAAATCGAAATTTAAGTCTTCAAGATATTCACGAGGCTCTGAGACGCAACGGCGGAGCGCTCCGCACATTTCAAGATTTCAACGAAGCACGAGGATTTCTCCACAAACTTCTGGCTGTCGTCCTGATGAAGCTGGTTGTAGTTACTGGCGAAACGTCGTGCTCAGATTGTGTTGCAACTAGCGACGAATTGGCCACGTTCTGTTTAACGCGACAAACCCCCTTACTAATTTTTTTTTAGAAGGGTAAAAAAACAATTATCATATTTTTTTTACTGCCAAATGATAGTTCCAATTGTGTAATTTGTTTTTCTTTGTGATTCTTTCAGTAAAGTCAAGTAGAAAGAAAAGATACATTAAATGAAAGCATACGACGCTTCGATTAATTTATTTTCTCTTTCTACGTGACTTTACCGAAAGAATCAAAGAGTAATTCCTGCAGTGACGAAAGCTCCAAATCAAGTTTTGTCCCCTTACTAATTGGCTGTGTCGAGTGGTGGCGGGTTTATCGACGCAACATTTAAATATATTTACGCGATCTAACCCTCCGCAAAAAAAACCCTGTATTGTGGATGATATTGTTCGCGAAAGCCTGCCACGTGTTGATGGTTATTGCTGCCTTAACCGCTCATAACTTGTGCACTGCGGTCGTGTTTTTGTTGTTGTTGTTGTTTAGTGTTCGTTGTTCTCGTAACCTTCTGAAGCCCGTGCCACGATTGGACATCCGTAAAGAAGAGCTTTTTAGCTAATCGGATTCCTCCAGTGAAAAAAACGAATATTCTGATTCTAACCGTTGTTGTTGTCGTAACATGGGGCATTTTTGTTACCAGTATCAAAGTATGAAAATAAAATTTGAATAGGTTTTTACCCTTTCTGGCAATCAAACAGTGGGTGGTAAGATGTTCAAACACCGAACAGAAAACCTTTTAAATAAATCAAGTTACTACATTAAGCACACACTGTGTTGAACATGCAAACACAAACATGCTCTGGTAATAAACGCAGTGTGACTGGTGAGATTAGGCCCTCAAGAAAGCTGTCTCTGTTGTACACCAAATAGTTTCAAAGACAATGCCCCTATATTGTTTTTCGAGCAAGTACTGTGTTAATGCAGTACTCGATTCCTTTCAAAAGGTTTCTATTTGCTGTTTGAACATCTTAACACCGATTTTATTGCCAGGAAGTGTAAAACTTATTAAAATTGTTTCATTCGCTGTTGTTGTTCGGCTGCTCTCTCTCGCTCGCTCTGTCACTCTTTCTCTCTCACATTCTTTTTTATTGCTGCGATCCTTTTATCTCTGTCCGTTCGTGCGAGCTCTCTCTCTCTCTCCCCACACTGTGTCCATCTGTTTTTTGCTCCGGCCCCACTAGGCGGACATTAGCATGACAAAACAAAAACCCCGCACGGGACAGAGAGAGAGAGCGAGAGAGCGAGAAAGAGAGAGAGACTTTAGTTTTGCCTTTAAGACCACACGCACGCAATTCGCGCAGTCAGACAGCTTGTTCAATCTTAACACCGCATGCCCCCCCCCCCGCCTCTCGCTGCCCCCTCTGTCAACCCCGGGGGTGGTGGTGGTGGTGGTGGTGATGGCGGTGGATTCCGTATTTTGTACGGAGTTGCCCGTGCCCAATAACACCGGCAGGTAAACCACAGCAAGATGTGTTGTTTGAACGAACGAGTGACCTCTGACACGCGGTTTCGTTTTTTTCCGAGGCTCATCAGTGGACACGTGCTACATGAACGATGTCCTCGCCGGGGTCAAACGACGTTATCGGGATTTACCCATTCACATTCAGAAACGGGCATTGAGATTATTCGGATATTTTTTAGCTGCGTGATTAAATGTCCACGTGATGAAACCCCACTTGGTTGAGCGATCACTTGTGGCCAGGTCGCTTCTGAAAATGTAAGCTAATAGCTCATTGGGTTTTACCTGCTAAGATAAAACATTTTTTGTTAATTACATTGTTATAGTAATAGGTTTTTACCCTTTCAACTGGTACAAAAACTGACACCTTTATACAAGGCATCATGTTTGCAATAACCACAACACAAGCAGTCAAAATGCAAAAAAAAAGAGTTGTTAATTTTTGTTTGCATTTTGACTGCTTGTGTTGTGGTTATTGCAAACATGATGCCTTGTATAAAGTTGTCAGTTTTTGTACCAGTTGAAAGGGTAAAAACCTATTACTATATTTTGCCACTGGTAATGGAGGTCTCATAGTGTACATCGTTATATTTGTAACTGATTTATGTACCGTTTTCTATACTTTTCACTCCCATCGTATTTTTGCTTTGTTCGTTATTGTCACGTTCTGATCGCGTGCGTCTTTGAAAAAGAGCTTTACAACTCATCGGATTTTCCAGTATAAATAAATATTCTGATTCTGATAGGACCCCCCCCCGCACCTCCAAACGACGCGGCCCTACAACAACGCGAACCCCGAATAACAAAAGCTGCTGTCAATGATGACGATCATGACCTCGCCATGAGCAAACAGTGACTTGGAGTGGTGCATTGTGAGTAATTAAATAGATAAATGTCACAGCCAATGTTTACCCCGTACACCACCACCACCACCACTTACTCTAACCATCACCACCACTAACTCTAACCATCACCACCACCACCACCACTAACTCTAACCATCACCACCACCACTAACTCTAACTCTAACCACCACCACTAACTCTAACCATCACCACCACCACCACCACCACTAACTCTAACCATCACCACCACCACCACCACTAACTCTAACCACCACCACTAACTCTAACCATCACCACCACCACTAACTCTAACTCTAACCATCACCATCACCACCACCAACTCTAACCATCACCACCACCACCAACTCTAACCATCACCACCACCACTAACTCTAACCATCACCACCACCACTAACTCTAACCACCACCACCAACTCTAACCATCACCACCACCACTGTCTCTATCGCCCGCACCACCACCCCCACCACCACCCACCACCACCATCATCATCAAAGACAAATATCCCACTTCACAGGCTGTTGGGGCAGGTGCTTTTTTTCATCATGATCCTCATTATCACTTTGGATTTTTATGTTTAGTTTGTTGTCCTTCTAAGCATCTCCGATAAGCACTGTTGACTACGTACGGTGCGAAAGAAGTTCAACTTGCAACACCTCCATCACCACCACTGTATGCGGTCACCACCAAATAAAAAAACCCAGCACCACACCCGGCCGCCTTTGTCTCCCCAGTGGCGATGTTTACACATCGTACCAGGTACTCATTTGAGGCCGAGTCGACCTAGGGGAGGCCCAGGACCGGTTCTAATAATCGTCACTGATGTTGGCCGTGAGCGGGAATCGAACTCGCGTCGCCGGGTTCGTAGCGAAGCGCCCTAACCACTGCACTGCCGCTCCCCCCATTACACAAAGACAAAGATCCCCCGTATAGCCTGCAACAGTCTGTTGGGCCAAGTGCTGTTAGCGAGCACCTATGAAGGCCGGTGGGTGACCGCCTTTATCTCCCTAGTAGCGATGTTTATATATGCATGTTGAACTTCTTTCGCACCGTACCACGTACTCATTTAAGTTCTTTCGGTAAAGTCACGTAGAAGGGAAATAATAATATAATAAAAATTAAACAATAAAATAAAATTCTCACGACGTTTCGACCACAACGCAAGCAGCCGAAACGTCGTGAGAATTGTATTTTATTATGTTTTATTTTTATTATTTTATCATCTCCCTTCTACGTGACTTTACCGAAAGAACCAAGAGGATGAATCCCTGCAGTCACGAAAGCTTTAAATCGAAATTTTACATTACCATCGTTTTGACCATCACCACCTCCACCACCATCACCCTGCAGTTGAGATTGGGGGGGGGGGTGTGGGGGGGGTCGGCTTCGAGCTTCGGGGTCGTAGCTCCCGCGGGCGGCGACATCACACGCGGCGGCATCCATCACTGTCACGTGCGACTCGACGACGAGTTTATTAAAGGCCTTCATCCGCACAAAGGCAGAGACCCCCCCAGATTGTCGAAGCAAGTGCTGTTGTTGGCGAGCATCTAAAACTCAACTTGTATTTTATCTTTAGTATTTAACTTTATTTTTTTTAATCTTCAATTTGATTTTGATTCTATTTTTTATTTTATTATGTAATTTTTTATTATTATGTAATTTTTTGTTACATTTTCACGCTTCTGTTATCTTTATTTTATTTTACCAGGCAAGTCCCACTCAGCTTTTTAGGTTTTTTTTCCCAGAAACGGTCCGGCTTTCACAAATGACGGATCAACGATAGTGGCTCATCACGTGAAAAACCTCAAGCAGCAACCAAACGACTCCAAAGGCGTGTTGAGTCTAAACGTGCAGGAAAAACTGGAGGAGCCGGAGAAAAATCCACGCGACCGCGGGGAGAACGTGCAAACATCAAATATACAGCAGCAGCAGGCGTCAGGGTTGGGATCGAACTCACGACCTCCTGTATACCAGGCGAGGTAGTTAACATCTCCTAGCCACCGCGGTGCCCTCTAGTAAGGCCTGGCACGCCACACCAAGTCGGCTCTTGTGGCCGACACAGCAGCGACGCACGTCCGGCCGAACTCGGGTCGCCGGGTTCGTAGCGCAGCGCGCTATCCGCTACGCTACCGCTCCCCACGCAGACGTAACAGACAAAGATGCCCCGTGTAGCCTTAACAGGCTGTTGGGGCAAGCGCTGTTTGCGAGCAGCTATGAAGGCCAGAACGGCGCACGAGGGGGTGGGTGGGCCAGCAACCGCGCTCGGCCGCCTTTGTCTCCCCAGTGGCGATGTTTACTACACACCGCACCAGGTACTCATTTGAGGCCGAGTCGACCTAGGGGAGGACCGGTTCAGATAATCGTCACCGGTGTTGGCCGTGAGCGGGAATCAAACTCGGGTCACCGGCGTTCGTAACTCAGAGCGCTAACCGCTACACCACCGCTCCCCCCACACACACACACAGACACATATCCACACACAGACATACAATAATAGTAGTGATAGTATTATTATTATTATTTCCCACACCTCCGATTGCCACGGTTTGGCTACGTACCGTACGTATGAAGGACCTCAGTGGGGTTAAAAAAGAACACGAAACAACAACAACAACGACTCCATGCGTTCACAGTGACATTGACACGGCGCGTGGCGATGCGAACTGAGCGTCTCTTGATGATCTCCGGGGCTCGAGTGGCACCCGAGTGCAGACGGTCCCAACACGGCGGCGGCGTCTTTGTGTTATAAAGGAAAAGATAAACATTACCGAGTGACATTTTTCGAATAACGCTGCACGCTTACATCATTTCGGAATGCCTATGGGTTTAACACATGTCCTCTGCGAATATATCATCTGAGCCCCCACCACCATCACCACCACCTCTCCCTCATGCCCCCACCCCTCCCACCACCCCCCCCCCCCTTGCCAAGAACAATATGAAATATAAACTCTCATTCGCCACGTCTATGACGCCCGCGTGCCTGTACCCACGGGGAGCGGTGGCGCAGCGGTGAGCGCGCTGCGCTGTCCTGCGAACTCGACCGCCCGAGTTCGATTCTCGCTCACGGCCACCAACACCGGTGACGATTATCTGAACCGGTTCTGGGCCGCCCCCTAGGTCGACTCAGCCTCGAATGAGTACCCGGTGCGGTGTGTAAACGTCGTCACTGGGGAGACAAAGGCGGCCGGGCGTGGTTGCTGGCCACCCACCCCCTCATCGGTGCCGGCCTTCATAGGCGCTGCTCGCTAACGGCACTTGCCCCAACAGTCTGTTACAGGCTATACGGGGGATCTTTGTCTTTGTCTGTCGGAGTTCGATTCGCACTCACGGCCAACATCGGTGGCGGATATTTGAACCGGTACCTGAGCCTCGCCCACGTCGACTCAGCCTTTAACGAGTACCTGGTGCCGTGTCCCACGGTGACGTGTCGCGTGGGAACACGTGCACACACACACACGTGTAACACGTGTACACACACACACATGGACCAATTTCATACACACGTGTAACACGTGCACACACACACACACACACGTGAAACACGTGCGCACACACACACGTGTAACACGTGCACACACATACGTGTAACACGTGTACACACACACATGGAACACTTTAATACACACGTAGAACACGTGCACACACGTGTAACACGTGCACACACACACACGTGTAACACGTGCACACACACACGTGTAACACGTGTACACACACACACATGGAACACTTTCATACACACGTAGAACACGTGCACACACACACGTGTAACACGTGCACACACACACACACGTGGAACACTTGCACACACACACGTGGGCCACTTTTACACACACGTGGAACACGTGCACACACACACACACGTGGGACACGTGCATACACACACACGTGGAACACTTTCATACACACGTAGAACACGTGCACACACACACGTGGAACACGTGCACACACACACACGTGGAACACGTGCACACACACACGTGGAACACTTTTACACACACGTGGAACACGTGCACACACACACACGTGGAACACGTGCACACACACACACGTGGTGGAGGTGGTGGTGGAGGTGGTGGTGGAGGTGGTGGTGGAGGTGGTGGTGGAGGTGGTGGTGGAGGTGGTGGTGGAGGTGGTGGAGGTGGTGGTGGAGGTGGTGTTGGTGGAGGTGGTGAAGGTGGTGGAGGTGGTGGAGGAGGTGGTGGCGAAGGTGGAGGTGGTGGTGCAGGTGGTGGAGGTGGTGGTGGAGGTGGTGGTGGTGGAGGTGGTGGGGGTGGTGGAGGTGGTGCAGGTGGTGGAGGTGGTGGTGGAGGTGGTGGAGGTGGTGGTGGTGGTGGTGGAGGAGGTGGTGGTGGAGGTGGTGAAGGTGGTGGAGGTGAAGGTGGAGGTGCAGGTGGTGGAGGTGGTGGAGGTGGTGGTTCAGGTGGTGGAGGTGGTAGAGAAGGTGGTGGTGGTCCGGGACACCCCCACCCCCCCCGCAACAATGGGGGGGGGGGGGGGCACGTCACGACTCGTAACATCGGGACCGTAGAATTGCTGCTGCTGCCGCTGCCGATTCCGGCACACAGCAGCAGCGGCAGCAGCTGTCGCGGCAGTGTGCACGATGACACCCGCAAGACGGATTGGCCCAGGGGTCAAGCAATCTGTGAATGGGATCTGTGAGCGCACGAGAGAGAGAGAGGAACGGGAGAGAGAGAGACACACACAACACACACAACACAATGCAGACTCCCCGACACTGGCACGGCACGCATTGAAGACGGCTGCAGTGGCGTGGAAGCTTTCAAAGCGGTGACAGGCAAATAATTAAATAACTACACACACACACACACGATGCAGAAAGACAAAGATCCCCCGTATAGCCTCAACGGAATTTTGGTGGGCAAGTGCTGTTAGCGAGGAGCATCTATGAAAGCCGACACGGTACACGAGGGGATGGGTGGCCAGTATAGTACCACGTTCGCCCCGGCCACCTTTGTCTCCCCTGTGAGTTAACTACAACGCACACATACACACACACATACAACAACCGCCATTCGTCACTAAGTGGCGGTGACGTCACCACGACGCTTGTGCCAGGCCATGCGCACCTTGAGGCCACGTGAAGTGTCGAACGCCCGCTGGCAGGAGGTCACGGGGCAGATGACCGAGATGACCACCTGTGCCCCCTACTGTGCCAACTTGCTGTGCTTTAGCCACCCGGCGCTCCGCTCGTTGTTGTGAGCGTCGCTCCTCCGCCCTCCGTTGTTGTTGGAGGGCGACTGCCTCCAACTGCCCCGTAGCGTCCTTCACGAGCCTCCTCCACAGAGGCCGATCTTGACACCGCTGGTACCAGTCATCGGCAAGTCCACTCAGCTCCACGTCCTCCTGTACCACATCACTCCATCTCCTCTCTAGCCCGTGCCGTGCCCGTTTCCCCCCCCCCCATACACACATACATACAAAGATCCCCCGTATAGCCTTAACAGACTGTAGAGGCAAGTGCTGTTAGCGAGCACCTATGAAGGCCGGAACGGTACACGAGGGGGTGGGTGGCCAGCACCACGCCCGACCGCCTTGTCTCCCCAGTGGCAATGTTTACACACCGCACCAGGTACTCATTTAAGGCTGAGTCGACCTAGGGGAGGCCCGGGACCGGTTCAGATAACCGTCACTGGTGTTGGCCGTGAGCGGGAATCGAACCCGGGTCGCCAGGTCCATAGCGCAGCGCGCTAACCGCTACACTACACACACACATACACACACATACACACATACACACACACACACATACACACATACACACACACACGAATCGACACCAACACAAGTGTGGAAGAACAGAGTAGTGTAGGGGAGGTGGGACATGTTAGACTCTCTGCTGTGGTGTTTATGGTGGTGGGGAGCGGTGGTGCAGTGGTTAGCGCGATACGCTACGAACCCGGCCAACCCGAGTTCGACTGGGTTTCCCCTAGGTGGACTCAGCCTCAAATGAGTACCTGCTGCGATGTGCGAACATCGCCACTGGGGAGACAAAGGCGGCCGGGCGTGGTGCTGGCCACCCACCCCCTCGTGTGCCGTTCCGGCCTTCACATGTGCTCGCTAACAGCACTTGCCCCAACAGTGTGTTAAGGCTATACGGGAGACCTTTGTCTTTGTGGTGGTGGTGGTAGTGGTGGCGGTTGTGGGGCGGCGTGTGCAGAAATGACACTGGAGTGGTGGCGAGGTGTGTGTTGGGGGGGGGAGGCAGTGTGTGGGGAGGGGGAGGGGTGTTGGGGAACGGTGGCGCAGTGGTTAGAGCGCTGCACAATGAGTTCGATTCCCAACTTCGGCAACGATTATTTGAGACCGGTGAGCCGGTCTCAAATAATGTGAGTACCTGGTCCGGTGTGTAAAGATCAGCACTGGGAAGACAAAGGCGGCCGGGCATGGTATTGCCCACCCACCAATTCACAAATGCTCGCTAACAAACCACTTGCCCCCACCACCAGTCGAGGATCTTTGTCTCTATACTCTCGCGAGCGCCGTGGGGCCATAGAACAATGGAATTGGCCAAACTCTGTCCCAATGTAGCAGTACACTCGAGATAAAGCATCTTGGTATTCATCGTCTTGGTTCTTTCGGTAAAGTCACGTAGAAGGGAAATAATACAATAATAAAAAATAAAACATAATAAAATAATTCTCACGACGTTTCGACAGACCAGGTCTGTCGGGGAGACAGACCTGGTCTTCACCTGAGGACGGCTGCTTGCGTTGTGGCCGAAACGTAGTGAGAATTATTTTATTATGTTTTATTTTTATTATTTTATTATTTCCCTTCTACGTGACTTTACCGAAAGAACCAAGAAGATGAATCCCTGCAGTCACGAAAGCTTTAAATCGAAAAAAAATCTTGCAATTCGTCGACTACCCTGGATACGTAGCTAGGAGGTCGTGGGTTCGATCCCGACCTTGACGCCTGCAGTACATTTGGAGTTTGCGCGTCCTTTCTCTTCACGTGGTCGCGCGGATGATTTTTGCAGGTTCCTCCGGGTTTGTTTCGTTTGCCCCCCCCCCCCTCTCCACGTGTAGAATCACCGTGTTTTCTTAGAGCAGGGGTCCCTAACCTAACCCCTGGTACCGGTCCGTGGCCTGTTAGGAACCGGTCCGCACAACAGGAGGTGAGTGGTGAGTCCGCGCGTGGAATCCGCCCCCATTATTTTTTTATTTACCACTTCCGTCCGCGCCTCTTTCCCGCACTGCGCACTTGTCAGTGTTGGTAAGCCCACAAGCTGCTAACCCCTCGTAGCCAACATGAGTACAACAAACTTTCGTCGCTAGAGAGCTTCTTTGAAAAGGGGGAAAGACCCAATGATGACCCCCCCCCCCGGTCCGTGAAAAAAATTGTCTTCCACGAAACGAGTCCCTTAGTGCCAAAAAGGTTGGGGGCCCGTTGCCTTCGAGTATTTGGCAGCTATGAAATGTTCCAGGCCGCAAGCCACTTTCGTTGAGCTATCATTTGTGGCCAGTTCGCTTCTGGAAAAAAATAGGTACGTAGAGCTCAGTGGAGTCTTACCTGTTAACATAAAACAAAGAAGTGTTTAGTTGCGTTTGGAATATTAGTATCGTCGTTATTACGGCCACACGTGGCGTGAGAATTATTAGGCAAATAGGATCGATTATCTCCTTCCATCTGTCGCAGCTTAAACCAAGAGATTAATTGGGTGATTTTGGTGGGGGTGGAGGTCGGTGGTGATGAAGGGGGGGGGGTGATGGGGGGAGATGGGGGGGTGGTGGTGGGGGGATGGTGGGGGGTAGTGGGGCCTGGATGGTGGGGGGATGGTGGGGGGGATTGTGGGGGGGTGGTGGGGGGGGGTAGGTGGGGAGATGGTGGGGGATGGTGGGGCCTGGATGGTGGGGGGGGATGGTGGGGGGGATGGTGGGGGGAATTGTGGGGGGGGGGGTGGTGGGGGGGGGGGTGATGGGGGGATAGTGGGGGGATGGTGGGGGGGGATGATGGAGGGGGCTGTGTGCGGGGGAGGGGGTGAGGGATTGTGAGCTAAGCGCGTTTTAATCTTTTTCAGAGAAAGAAAAAAACATCTTCAAAACAACACAGATAAGTCAGGATAATTCGTCCCCTTAATACAGAAGCTAGAACCGAAGCGAATTTTATTTTATTTTACTAGGTAAGTCTACTGAGCTATGGGGCTCTTTTTCAGAAGCGACCTGTCCATCTTCATCGCGTGGAAATGTTACAGCAGCCCACTAACCCTCAACGCGTGGATGTCGATCCTAAATGTGGAGACAACAAAACAAAAAACAACGGAGAACCGCGGAGAAAAATCCACGTGGCCTCCAAATATCCAAACATCAGGGTCCGGGATCGAACCCAAGTGACTTATCGTCATGTGGTCATTTAAAGCAGCAGCTAACTACTCGAAAACGCGTGGTGATGTTGGTTCTTAACGCGGAGGGGAAAAACCGGAGGACCCGGAGAAAAATCCACGCGACCACGGGGAGAGAGAGAGACACGCAAACTCCAAATATACAGCAGTAGCAGGGGTCGGGGTCGGGTTCGGGTTCGAACCCACGACCTCGTGTGTACCAGGCGAGGTAGTTAACATCTCACCACCGTGATGATGATGAGAGAGAGACACGCAAACAACAAATATACAGCAGCAGCAGGCGTCAGGGTCGCGTTCGAACCCACGACCTCCTGCGTAACAGGCGAGGTAGTTAACATCTGACCACCTTTAAGGACACGCAGTGTTGAAGTTGTTGACTGTTTAGAGTTGTTGTTGTTGTCTCTGCTTGTGCGACACTGCCAACACAGCAGCAGCAGCAGCGTCACCGACTATTCAATCGGTGGCTTAAAAAAAGGCACGTGCCGAATAAATAAATAAATAGCGTCGTGACAATAAAATAAATAAATAAGTGTATGGGACGGCTCGCTCATTGTTCACGCTAAACGGCGGCGGAGGAGGAATTCCCGTGGCCCGCGGCTCCGCGTCTCTGCAAGGCAGAGCGAGCGACAAACCCCCAGTCCCTCCAGCTCAGCGCAATTACCAGCACGAGCCTCCTGCCTGTGTGTGTGTGTCGGTGTGTGTGTGTCGGTGTGTGTGTGTGTGTCAGTGTGTGTGTGTCGGTGTGTGTGTGTCGGTGTGTGTGTGTGTCAGTGTGTGTGTGTCGGTGTCGGTGTGTGTGTGTCGGTGTGTGTGTGTCAGTGTGTGTGTGTCGGTGTGTGTGTGTGTGTCAGTGTGTGTGTCGGTGTGTGTGTGTCGGTGTGTGTGTGTCGGTGTGTGTGTGTGTCGGTGTGTGTGTGTCGGTGTGTGTGGGTGTCAGTGTGTGTGTGTGTCAGTGTGTGTGTGTGTCGGTGTGTGTGTGTCAGTGTGTGTCGGTGTGTGTGTGTGTGTCGGTGTGTGTGTGTGTGTGTGTGTGTCAGTGTGTGTTTGTCGGTTTGTGTGTGTATGTCGGTGTGTGTGTGTGTCAGTCTGTATATGTTTAGGTGTGTGTGTGTATGTCGGTGTGTGTGTGTCGTTGTGTGTGTGTGTGTCAGTGTATGTGTGTGTCGGTGTGTGTGTGTGTGTCGGTGTGTGTGTGTGTCAGTGTGTGTGTCGGTGTGTGTGTGCGTCAGTGTGTGTGTGTCAGTGTGTGTGTGTGTCAGTGTGTGTGTGTCAGTGTGTGTGTGTCGGTGTGTGTGTGTCAGTGTGTGTGTCAGTGTGTGTGTGTGTCAGTGTGTGTGTGTCGGTGTGTGTGTGTCGGTGTGTGTGTGTCAGTGTGTGTGTGTGTCAGTGTGTGTGTGGTGTGTGTCGGTGTGTGTGTGTCGGTGTGTGTGTGTCAGTGTGTGTGTCGGTGTGTGTGTGTGTCAGTGTGTGTGTGTCAGTGTGTGTGTGTCAGTGTGTGTGTCAGTGTGTGTGTGTGTCAGTGTGTGTGTGTCGGTGTGTGTGTGTGTCAGTGTGTGTGTGTCAGTGTGTGTGTCGGTGTGTGTGTGTGTCAGTGTGTGTGTGTCGGTGTGTGTGTGTCGGTGTGTGTGTGTCAGTGTGTGTGTCAGTGTGTGTGTGTGTCAGTGTGTTTGTGTGTATTGGTGTGTGTGTGTCAGTGTGTGTGTGTCGGTGTGTGTGTGTCAGTGTGTGTGTGTCAGTGTGTGTGTGTGTCAGTGTGTGTGTGTGTCGGTGTGTGTGTGTATGTCGGTGTGTGTGTGTGTCAGTCTGTATATGTTTCGGTGTGTGTGTGTATGTCGGTGTGTGTGTGTCGTTGTGTGTGTGTGTGTCAGTGTATGTGTGTGTCGGTGTGTGTGTGTGTCGGTGTGTGTGTGTGTCAGTGTGTGTGTCGGTGTGTGTGTGTCAGTGTGTGTGTGTCAGTGTGTGTGTGTCGGTGTGTGTGTGTCAGTGTGTGTGTCAGTGTGTGTGTGTGTCAGTGTGTGTGTGTCGGTGTGTGTGTGTTGGTGTGTGTGTCAGTGTGTGTCAGTGTGTGTGTGTGTGTCGGTGTGTGTGTGTCAGTGTGTGTGTCGGTGTGTGTGTGTGTCAGTGTGTGTGTGTCGGTGTGTGTGTGTCGGTGTGTGTGTGTCAGTGTGTGTGTCAGTGTGTGTGTGTGTCAGTGTGTTTGTGTGTGTTGGTGTGTGTGTGTCAGTGTGTGTGTGTCGGTGTGTGTGTCAGTGTGTGTGTCAGTGTGTGTGTGTCAGTGTGTGTCAGTGTGTCAGTGTGTTTGTGTCAGTGTGTGTGTGTCAGTGTGTGTGTGTCAGTGTGTGTGTGTCTTCGCCGGTTGTAAACATTTAGGCTGGCCTGCCTACGATCCATCCTGGGTTTAACCAGGCTGGATTGTGTGAGGAGCTCACAAATCCTTGAAAGATCTGGGCAAAGTCCCATCGGTGAGCTCCTCCGGCAGGCTAGGCTGCGTTGGCTGGGTCATGTAGCCCGCATGCCCAGCCACCGCATGCCTAAACAGCTTTTGTTCGGCCGGATCGAGGGGGCTAAACGGGCGCGGCACGGGCTAGAGAAGAGATGGAGTGATGTGGTACAGGAGGACGTGGAGCTGAGTGGACTTGCCGATGACTGGTACCAGCGGTGTCAAGATCGGCCTCTGTGGAGGAGGCTCGTGAAGGACGCTACCGGGCAGTTGGAGGCAGTCGCCCTCCAACAACAACGGAGGGCGGAGGAGCGACGCTCACAACAACGAGCGGAGCGCCGGGTGGCTAAAGCACAGCAAGTTGGTACAGTAGGGGGCACAGGTGGTGCATCAGCCAGTCATCTCGGTTATCTCGGTCAGTCGACCCGTGGCACCTGGGTCTGCCCCGTGACCTTCTGCCAGCGGGCGTTCGACACTTCACGTGGCCTCAAGGTGCTCGCTAACAGCACTTGCCCCTACAGTCTGTTACAGTCTATACGGGGGATTTTTGTCTTTGTGTAATGGGGGGGAGCGGTAGTGCAGCGGTTAGCGCGCTGCGCTCCGAACCCGGCCACCCGAGTTCGATTCCCGCTCACGGCCATCATCAGTGACGAGTATCTGAATCGATCCTGGGCATCCCCATTATTGAAGAGACAAAGGCGGCCGGGCGTGGCGCTGGTCAACACAAATACATCAGAAGACTAATCGCCTCCTTCCTTGCATACCTGTCCCTCCACGTAACACAAATTTCACTGTGCGATGTTTAGTTTAGTGTATTTATCCTCTGACTAGGACCCACATCTCACTCAGTGGGGTGGGGGGGGGGGGCTTTGCCTAGAAACATCTGCGGCACCGCTACTGGTCCAGGCGAGGCTGACTGCCGCTGCTGATGAGATGCCGAATGTCGAAACCGGTTCGTAGATGATGTTTGTTTGTTGGTGTTGAACAAACGATGACCTTTCCAGGAGACGAGCCGTGGTGGCTGATGGCATGTCGAAAAGATGGTTAAAGCCACTTTAGTTTAGGGGCAATTGGTCTGTTTCTTGATGTTATCCATGGAGGTCACGAGGACAATCCAGTAAAACTTGCAAACGTCGGGACGCAACGCTGGCCGAACGTTCGTCCCACGTTAGCTCAACGTCGGCCAGACGTTCATTCAACGTTACTCTGACGTTAGCTCAACGTTGGCCCAACGTTTGCAACTTATTTGCTGGGATGAGGTCAAGAGGCGCACATTTGTGAGAATTTGAAGCCGGTCACGTGGGACGAGGGAAACACGAATATCCCCAGAAGCAAATTACTACCCCGCTAATTATCGATCTTCATCACGCGGATCAGAAACTGAGATCGATCATGAATTACAGCTCAGCGACGTGAGGATGTATTCTCTAATAGTATACTTGTTTTATTATTATTTTCATTCCAATACGGTGTGAATATGTAGGTCGCTGTGTGAGTCTATGGGTCTCTGTGTGAGTCTCTGGGTCCCATTGACAGTGTGAGTCTGTGGGTCTCAGTGTGAATTTGTTAGTTCTGTGTGAGTCTCTGGGTGTCAGTGTGAATCTGTTGGTCTCTGTGTGAGTCTATGGATGTCAGTGTGAATCGGAGGGTCTATGTGTGAGTCTATGGGTGTCAGTGTGAATCTGTTGGTCTCTGTGTGAGTCTATGGATGCCAGTGTGAATCGGAGGGTCTATGTGTGAGTCTATGGGTGTCAGTGTGAATGTTTCGGTCTCTGTGTGAGTCTATGGGTCTCGGTGTCAGTGTAAGTATGTGGGTCACACTGTGATTCTTTCGGTCCCTGTGTAAGTCTATGGGTGTCAGTGTGAATCTGACGGTCTATGTGTGAGTTTATGGGTCTCTGTGTGAATCTGACGGTCTATGTGTGAGTCTCTGGGTGTCAGTGTGAATCTGTTGGTCTCTGTGTGAGTCTATGGATGTCAGTGTGAATCGGAGGGTCTATGTGTGAGTCTATGGGTGTCAGTGTGAATTTTTCGGTCTCTGTGTGAGTCTATACAGGGACCGAAAGAATCACAGTGTGGGTCACACTGTGATTCTTTCGGTCCCTGTGTAAGTCTATGGGTGTCAGTGTGAATCTGACGGTCTATGTGTGAGTTTATGGGTCTCTGTGTGAATCTGACGGTCTATGTGTGAGTCTCTGGGTGTCAGTGTGAATCTATCGGTCTATGAGTGAGTTTATGGGTGAGTCTGTAGGTCTCGTTGTGAATCTACAGATCTCCTGACTGTATTCATCACCCTATGACTGATGTTGTAGTATAGGAGCAGCTGTACATTTACATTGAAGTAGTTGAGCCAGATGATTGCAACAAAATTACGCAGAGTGGCGTACAACGCTCCGTAAAACGGCGAAGTACGGTCAAACAAACGCCCACGTGACCGAGATGAGCCTCGGGGGGAGCTCTTCATCCAGCAGTGGATTGACAACGGAGACTTGCGAACGACGAGTTGAAGGGTAAATAAACGGAATTAAAAATAACAGCGGCGGCGGCGGCGGCGGCTTCTATGGGTGACTGGCAAAAGCCGAAATATCAACACGGTGATTATATTGGGCGATATATTGTTGTCGGGGCCCTGGGAATTCCGCGAAGAGACCGTGGAAGCGGAAAAATTTCCTCCCCCCCACCTCCCCTCGGTCGTAACAACGTGGCAATGCAAACAATCAAACGAGTGCATTGCTTTAAAAAAAAAAACCCAAAGCAACAAGCTAAATAAAGCAAGCCACTGACTCTGCTGACGAGACGCTGAAATGTCGGCCAACGCTGTCGAAATGATGAAATCCCAGACAAGCACGCGCTCCATGTGTGTGTGCGCGTGTGTGCGCACGTGTTCCACGTGCGTGTGTGTATATACACGTGTTCTACGTGTGTGTGTGTGTATATACACGTGTTCTACGTGTGTGTGTGCACGTGTTCCACTTGTGCGTATACACATGTTCCACGTGTGTACACATGTTCCACGTGTGCACACGCGTATACACATGTTCAACGTGTGTGCACGTGTTCCACGTGCGTGTACACTTCGACGTGCTCCACGTGTGTGTATACACGTGTTCTACGTGTGTGTGTACACGTGTTCTACGTGTGTGTGTGTGTACACGTGTTCTACGTGTGTGTATACACGTGTTCTACGTGTGTGTGTGTATACACGTGTTCTACGTGTGTGTGTACACGTGTTCTACGTGTGTGTGTGTATACGTGTTCTACGTGTGTGTATACACGCGTTCTACGTGTGCGTGTGTGCACGTGCTCCACTTGTGCGTATGCACATGTTCCACGTGTGTGCACGTGTTCCACGTGCTCCACGTGTATGCGTGCACGTGTCCCACGTGTTTTGCGTGCGCGTGTACAAACACGCGCACGCGCTCCACGTGTTGCGTTGGGGGGGGGGGGAGTAAATTGGTAACACGCGGAAAGACGCGGGTAGCGTGGAGGTGGCGGTGGTCCGTGAGGACTGGGAAGGTGGGTGGGGGTTGTGAAAACGTGAAACGCTTTAACGAGGCTGGCTCGGGTTCAGGGTTCTTGTATTTTGGCGGTGTGGGATTTCGGGAGGCGCGTGAAGTGAATGGGGAGGTGAGCGCAGAACCCGGTGGGGGAAACGGACGATCACGTCTCGCCAACGCCGGATTATCCTCGTAGCACAAGTAGCTACTACATGTGTAGTAGCTATTACATATGTAGTAGCTACTTGTGTAGTAGCTATTACATATGTAGTAGCTACATGTGTAGTAGCTATTACATATGTAGTAGCTACATGTGTAGTAGCTATTACATATGTAGTAGCTACATGTGTAGTAGCTATTACATATGTAGTAGCTACATGTGTAGTAGCTATTACATATGTAGTAGCTACATGTGTAGTAGCTATTACATATGTAGTAGCTACATGTGTAGTAGCTATTACATATGTAGTAGCTACATGTGTAGTAGCTATTACATATGTAGTAGCTACATGTGTAGTAGCGACTACATATGTAGCTGCTACGTGTGTAGTAGCTGCTACGTGTGTAGTAGCTGCTACGTGTGTAGTAGCTGCTACATGTGTAGTAGCTGCTACATGTGTAGAAGCTACGGGCCAAGCTAAATGCTTTCAAGCTGTCAATTCCGGTTCAGTGATTCTGCACTTGCTCTATTACTATAGTACTATACCACCTTCAACTTTTACGAACGACTGGGTGTTTAAGGTTATCGATTTGTCGTATTATCTGGCTGTATAGCAAATTAAGAAATACAATTATTTTACTGTGCAAGTAAAAAAAATGCGTGTGTTTTAATGTTTATATGTTTTTTTTTTATAAATTTAGGGACCCTTTGTAACACATGCTACAGGCCCCGCACTAGCTTAGTCCCGCACTGCGTCTCGCAGCATCAGCAGAGGTGGTTGATGGTCGGTAGTGGCGACGGTGGTGGTGGTGGCGGTGGCGGTGGTGGTGGTGGTGGTGGCGGCGGTGGTGGTGGCGGTGGTGGTGGTGGCGGTGGTGGTGGTGGTGGCGAGAAGTCTCCACAAACACGCGGGGCCACGGGATTCGCTGGGGTCTCGGGCGGACTGCGACGGTGCGGGAAAGGGGGTCGCGGGGGGGGGGGGGGGAGAGACAAAGGCGGCCGGGCGTGGTGCTGGCCACTCGCCCCCTCGTGTGCCACAGTGCCGGCGGCCTTCACAGGTGCTCGCGAACAGCACTTGCCCCTACAGTCGGTAAAGGCTATACGGGGGATCTCTGTGTTTTTTATTTTTATTTCCGTGAGTTTGTGGTGTGTGTGTGTGGGAACCAGTGGCGTGGTGGTGAGCGTACTGCGCTCCAAACCCGACGACCTGAGTTCGATTCATAGTCACGGCTAACATTAGTGGCGAGCAACATTCTTCACCAGCCAGTCCTGCCTCCTCCCGCACCCTTCACGAAACCGCATTTGACCAGCCTGGTGAGGTATGGTCAAAAGACAAAGATCCCCCGTGTAGCCTTAACAGACTGTTGGGGCAAGTGCTGTTAGCGAGTAGCACCTATGAAGGCCGGCACGGCACACGGAGGGGTGGGTGCCCAGCACCACGCCCGACCGCCTTTGTCTCCCCAGTGGCGATGTTTACACACCGCACCAGGTACTCATTTGAGACTGAGTCGACGTAGGGGGAGACCCAGGACCCGTTCAGATAATCGTCACCGGTGTTGATCCGTGAGCGGGAATCGAACTCGGGTCGCCGCGTTCGTAGCTCAGCGTACTAAGCCATACCTGTCAACCCACAGGGTTTATCCCGTGTTCTTGTACGGGGGAAATTGAGTTTTCAGGTCCATACGGCGTACAGCCGTTTCGATACGGTCAAAATAAACGTGTTTGTCTATTTGTTTGTGTTTCTCTCCCTTGTGATGAAGATGAACGTTGGTTTTTCTAAGGGGCACGGGCTGACCAAGAAGATGTGAGTTGGTCTGTAACAAGGTAGGGCAGTTAGAATGGGGTCAATTCTAGATTTGAAGCTTTCGTGACTGCAAGGATTCATACTCTTAGGTTTTTTTTCGGTAAGGTCACGTAGGTAAAACATTTTAATTAATAAAAATCACGACGTTTCGGAGGCAACACAAGCTTCCGTCTTCAGGTGGAACCGTCACAGCACGATTGCTGTATCAAGTGAGAGAAATTCCAAGAAACACTATTTGTATATATACTGGTTGAGGGTGGGAGGAGCCAAGGTAGGCCCTGAATTTTATTTTTGTGAGGTTCGGTGTGGCTGAAGCACGCTGTTAGGAATGAGCTTTTGTTGTGTATACTATTTTTTATTTTACTTTTATTAATTTAATTTGTTTTATCTACGTGACCTTACCGAAAAAAACCTAAGATTATAATGGGTAAAACATTAAAATTAATAAAAGTAAAATAAAAATAAACAAATAAATCACGACGTTTCGGAGGCAACACAAGCTTCCGTCTTCACCTACGTGACTTTACCGAAAAAACCTAAGAACATGAATCCTTGCAGTCACGAAAGCTTCAAATCTAGACAGAATATAATGGGGTTGACAGGCATTACAAGGGGCTGACAGGTAAGTTAACCGCTGCACCGGTCACGCCAAAAATCCTGGGTGGCCGACGCGGTGTGGTGCTGTGATCGGAGGCGGCCTTCATCCAGCAGTGGATTGGCAATGTGGGAAGGTGACTGGTGGTGAGGGTTGAGGGTAAACGTGGGCGTGCATAGCTGATGAATGGCGATCTCTCTGTAAGGGGTAATTAAGTTAAAAAAACACTCTAAAGGCTATTTCCCTAAACATTTAGTCACACAAATAAACACAATTAGGCTAATGTCGTGGTCCCGTGTGCTTTTACATGGGCGAGGTTTACACAAGATTTTGATGTATACGCATTAGATCGCACGCATCCATACACATAACACACATACACAGATAATGACAAAGATCCCCCGTGTAGCCTTCGTAGACTGTTGGGGCAAGTGCTGCTAGCGAGCAGCTACAGGTGAAAAGTGTAATGGCGTTCGTACCACTCTGACCGATGATGACTGATGATGATGACTGGTGGTGATGATATAAATATGAAAGTAGGTCAGGAATATGACGCTAATGATTTCACATCCTCCGTAATGGCAAGATATTTATCGTGAGGATGATGCAGATCTCGTGACGATACTAACTAGATGATGATGATGACCATCGAAGAGATGATAATATTCGAGGACGATAACAATGTTGATAAGTAACATCGTTTTCACGAGCCGATGATGATAACGTTCAATATCACAAACTGATTATGATGATGATGATTATATGCTAATGTGATGAGGCCAAAAATATTTGATTATGGGTTGTACATATGTTGAACTTCTTTCGCACCGTACGTAACCAAACGTGCTAATCGGAGGCGCAGAGGTCGATGGCAATGTGAATAATTAATTCATGACGATTCACGCGATGTCAATACAATAACAATCACGACGATGACGGCGCTGATGATTAAAATAACAACGACGCGATATCATGATCATCACGTGATGATGACGATGATGATCATACAAATGATGATTTAAACAATCATCATTATGATCGACGATAGCCCAACCGAAAAATCATCGAACTAATCCAGACCACGTGCTCCCTTTGAAAGAGGCCTCTCTCTCTCTCTCAACCCCAGTGTCTTTCCCACTTTGTTTCATCCTCCTCCCTGTCGCGTCTTATCTCGCGCCCGTGTTTTCTCTAATTGTCTATTACTTTAGCCGCACCTTCTCCTTTCCCCTTCTTGTTTGTATTGTTTGTATTCCTTGCACTCCACCCCCCCACCACCACCACCACCACCACTCCACCCCCACCCCCTCGTTTCCTCCGTGTCGTGACAGATGGGGCTGAGAAATCCACGGATTCGCTTCCGCGCCTGAGGGCTTCAGTTGAGCGAGCGAGCGAGAGGTCGGGCGGTTTCCACTTTGGGGTCCCTTTCCACCATCAATCTGTACCGCAGACATCTCACATCTCAAAGAGCTGCACAGTTACCGCACACACACACACACCAAAGACAAAGAGCCCCCCACCCCCCCGTATAGTCTTTGACAGACCGTTAGGGCAAGTGCTGTTAGCGAGCACCTATGAAGGCCGGAACTGCAAGACGAGGGGGTTACGTGGCCAGTATCACGCCCGGCCGCCTTTGTCTCCCCAGTGGCGATGTTTACACACCGCACCGGGTAATCATTTGAGGCTGAGTCTACCTAGGGGAGGGGGAGGCCAAGGACCGATTCAGAAAATCGTCACTGGTGGTTGATGGAGGAATGTCAGAGCCACGAGGAGGAGGAGGAGGTGGAGGATGTTTGTGTCTCGAATGAGATGTTTATTATTCTGGAGGTCCGCGTTGTTCCACTATGTTCGCATAGCAGCGGCGTTCACGTGGGTGTGGGTGGTGAACTTCTGGGGGTCGTGACAGTAGCAGCAGCAGCGGCGTTCATGTGGGTCTGGGTGGTGAACTTCTGGGGGTGTGACAGCAGCAGCAGCGGCGTTCATGTGGGTCTGGGTGGTGAACTTCTGGGGGTAGTGACAGTAGCAGCAGCGGCGTTCATGTGGGTCTGGGTGGTGAACTTCTGGGGGTCGTGACAGTAGCAGCAGCGGCGTTCATGTGGGTCTGGGTGGTGAACTTCTGGGGGTCGTGACAGCAGCAGCGGCATTGATGGGGTCGGCATTTGAGTGACAGGCAGGGGAGAGGAGCTCACATTGTTGAGGTGTTGGTTGATGATGGGGCGGTGGTCGTCGTCACTGTCCGAACGAGGAGTTTGTGACCCACAGGGCGAGGCCCCCTGAGCCCAGAGAGCTCCTCGTGTTTGCCGAGAGCCACTCGGCCGGCAAGACGACATCAAAGCATTCCGCAGTTACAGAAAGCGAGGCAACTGCCTTGCGGTTTCTAACGTCTGTGTGGATATTTGGTGTGATGACGATGATGACAATACTGATGACGATGATTATGACGATGATGACGACGACGATGATGACGACGATGATGATTTTTAATGATTCTTTTCGAGAAGACACGCCAATACATTCCCGCTGGCGGTGGCTTTCTGCATCTTCTCACGACAACGTGCCCCCCATGTGGCTTCACAATTGGCGTTCCGCGCGACCAGGAAAATTGCTCAAATTCTCGCGGAATCCGCCGTGATCCTACGAAGATAAACGGAACTCGAGGAATTTGTTTTTTAGCCACGTGGTAAAAAAAAAGAAAAACCTTTTTGTGTATTTACTATCTTGGCATTTGATGGACTATCAATTTTGTTTTAATAGTTTAAACTCTGCCAGTCTCTTCCCCCTGATGCTTATCTTGCAGGAAGTTTTAGACGTTTTTTTGGGGCCTATAAAACGAGCGAACGGGATTTACAATGAAGCGTTCCTTAGTTCGTGAGGCTTTGTAAATACTTTTGGGTTTTTATTGAGCCTCTAGGAAGTCTGACCCAGCGTGGAATCGTATCATAATCTTCATTTAGACTGGAGGAATCAATCACTCAGTCACTCACTCACTCACTCGCGCACTCGATCACTCACTCGATAACACATTTAGTCCTTCAATCATTGACTCCATCACTCAGTCACTCACTCAATCCCTCAGTCACTCACTCACTCACTCGATCACTCACTCAGTCACTCACTCGATAGCAAATGCAGTCACTCAATCATCGACTCAATCACTCAGTCACTCACTCACTCACCCACTCACTCACTCAATCCCTCAGTCACTAGCGCACTCGATCACTCACTCGATCACTCACTCAACCCCTCACTCACACACTCGATTACTCAGTCACTCACTCAGTCACCCACTCAGTCACTCACTCACCCACTCACGCCCTCACTCAACCCCTCAGTCGCTCGCTCAGTCACCGTGACTCGGTCACTGTCACGCAGTCACTCACTCAGTCACTCACGCAGTCACTCACTCACTCAGTCACTCACTCAGTCACTCCCTCACTCAGTCACTCACTCACTCACGCAGTCACTCACTCACTCACGCAGTCACTCACGCAGCCACTCACTCACTCACGCAGTCACTCACTCAGTCACTCACTCAGTCACTCACTCACTCAGTCACTCACTCAGTCACTCACTCACTCAGTCACTCACTCACTAACGCAGTCACTCAGTCACTCACTCAGTCACTCACTCACGCAGTCACTCACGCAGTCACTCACTCACTCAGTCACTCACTCACTCAGTCACTCACTCACTAACGCAGTCACTCAGTCACTCACTCAGTCACTCACTCACTCACGCAGTCACTCACGCAGTCACTCACTCACTCACACAGTCACTCACTCACTCAGTTACTCACTCACTCAGTCACTCACTCAGTCACTTTCTCACGATCTCCTGCTCGCAGCCACGCCATGTGAAGTTTGCCAGTGAGTGCTGTCTAGCTCCCATCTCTCCAGGCCTTCGCCCGCGTGTCTGTCCCGTGAGTTTCCCCCCTAATCGTTTATTTTATGATAAAAGCCGTGACAAAGATCGCCTCGTGAACACATACCAGTGCAGAACAACACCGCGCGGCCCTTAAAAGGACAACACAGATGAAGGATGAAGAGGTGGAGGAGGAAGCGGTGGAAGAGGAATAAGAAGAACGAGGTGGAAGAAGGAAAAAGGAGACGAATAGGAAGAAGACGTGAAAGAAGAAGCAGAGGTGGGAGAGGGAGCAGTCAAATGGCTGAGTGAGCAACGCGGTTCGTGAGTTCCTGAACACGCTGAGAGCCACACGCGGTGGTGGCTGTCGCCTTTCAGACTCGACAACGGGGGGGGGGCTGGTGAACACCTCGGGGGGGGGGGGTAGGGGGTGGGAGGGGGGGGGCTGGTAAACAACTCGGGGGGTGGGTAGGGGGGGTGAACAATTCGGGGGGGGTGGGTAGGGGGGGGGGCTTGTGAACAACTCGGGGGGGGGGAGTGGGTAGGGGGGGGTGAACAATTCGGGGGGGGGATAGGGGGGGGGGCTGGTGAACACCTGGGGGGGGGGGGTAGGAAGTGGGAGGGGGGGGCGATGAACAACTCGGGGGGGGTAGGGGGTGGGTAAGGGGGGGCTTGTGAACAATTCGGGGGGGGGGGAGTGGGTAGGGGGGTGAACAATTCGGGGGGTGGGTAGGGGGGGGCTGGTGAACACCTCGGGGGGGGGGTAGGGGGTGTGAGGGTGGGGGGCTTGTGAACAACTCGGGGGGGGGGGGGAATGGGTAGGGGGGGGGTGAACAATTCAGGGGAGTGGGTAGGGGGGGGGCTGGTGAACAACTCGGGGGGGGGGGGGGGTAGGGGGGGGCACGCCTGCGCCGTGATGTTCTCTCGCGACCCCGTGTCTCGCTAACATCCCTTGACTCTGTTTCCCCTTTTGATTTCCACTGCTAACGACCTCGCTAATTGGCGCCTACGCCGTAATGGTTGCCAGCCGCGAGTCGCCGCCGCCGCCGCCTCCTCCTCGAGGTTGCGCCGAGTGCAGTGGGCGACTTGTTGGGCGTTGCGTGTGGAGGAGGAGGAGGGACAGATCAGCGACGGAGGTGGAGAAACTGAGACAGAGACAGAGAGACACAGAGAGAGAGAGAGGCAGAGAGACAGAGACAAAGAGAGAGAGACAGAGACACACACACACACAGAGACACACACACAGAGAGACAGAGAGACACAGAGAGAGATAGAGAGACAGAGACACAGAGAGAGAGAGAGACAGAGACACAGAGATACACACACAGAGAAAAATACAGAGACAGAGGGAGGGAGGGAGACATAGAGAGAGACAGAGACGAGAGACACAGAGAGAAAGACAGGGAGAGAGAGAGACAGAGACACAGAGAGACACACACACACAGAAATACAGAGACAGAGGGAGGGAGGGAGACACAGAGAGAGAGAGACAGAGACGAGAGACACAGAGAGAAAGACAGGGAGAGATAGAGACAGAGACACAGAGAGACACACACACACAGAAATACAGAGACAGAGGGAGGGAGGGAGACACAGAGAGAGAGAGAGACAGAGACGAGAGACACAGAGAGAAAGACAGGGAGAGAGACAGAGACACAGAAAGTGCCATAGAGAAAGAGAGACAGAGACACACACAGAGAGAGAGACACACAGAGAGAAAGACAGAGACAGAGGGAGGGACACATAGACAGTGCTAGTGTAGCGGTAACTATTTTATGTTACCAGGTAAAGGCCCACTGAACGATGTAGCGCTGTTATTTCTCATAAGGGACCTGGCCATCACAAATGATCGTTCAACGACGTTGGCTCATCATCACCATCATCACGTGGTCAAATTCATAGCAGCTAAATACTCTAAACGCGTAACGTCGGTTTATAATGTGGAGGGGAAAACCCGGAGGACCCAGAGACAAATCCACGCGACCACGGGGAGAGAGACACGCAAACTCCACATATACAGCAGCAGCAGCAGGCGTCAGGGTCGGGATCGAACCCACGACCTCCTGTATACCAGGCGAGGTAGTTAACATCTCCTAGCCACCGTGGTGATGATGAGAGAGAGACACGCAAACTACACATATACAGCAGCAGCAGGCGTCAGGGTCGGGATCGAACCCACCACCTCCTTGTATACCAGGCGAGGTAGTTAACATCTCCTAGCCACCGTGGTGATGATGATGAGAGAAAGAGAGACACACAAACTCCACATATACAGCAGCAGGCGTCAGGGTCGTGATCGAACCCACGACCTCCTGTATACCGGGCGAGGAAGTTAACATCTCCTGGCCACCGTGGTGATGATGAGAGAGAGACGCAAACTCCACATATACAGCAGCAGGCGTCAGGGTCACTATCGAGCCCACGGCCTCCTGTATACCAGGCGAGGTAGTTAACATCTCGCCACCGTGGTGATGATGAGAGAGAGACACGCAGACTCCACATATACAGCAGCAGGCGTCAGGGTCGGGATCGAGCCCACGGCCTCCTGTATACCAGGCGAGGTCGTTAACATCTCCTGGCCACCGTGGTGATGATGAGAGAGAGAGAGAGACACGCAAACTGCAAATATACAGCAGCAGGCGTCAGGGTCGTGATCGAACCCACGACCTCCTGTATACCGGGCGAGGTCGTTAACATCTCCTGGCCACTTGCAATGTCCTCTCTTGGTTTCTCGAGGCCACGATTCATGTGCAAGGGAAGCTAAAAATAAACCGAGCCCTTAAGTGCACGATGGGAGAGCGGCTTGCACTGGGGGGGGGGGGTGCTTGCGGAACCCAAAAACAATCTCATAACAAATAGCCGACGCCTGTGTGCGTGTGTCTGGATGTTAGGGGCCGTCCATAAATGACGTCACGCAATTTTGGACGATTTTTGACCCCCCCCCCCCTCCTCGTCACACGGCGTCACAAAAAGTCAGACCCCCCCTCAAATATGACGTCACAAAGCACTGCCCCCCCCTCCCAAAAAATAAAACATGCTTCAAATCGCTTTAAACTATTGTCATTGTAGTGCGTTTTTAATGTGGCGCTGCACTCTGATGTTGTAGGAGAAAATGTTATTAAAAAGTCTATTTAATTCAGTAGAACGTGTTGTCTATATTTATTTAAAGTTGCGCATTTTGATGTGACGTCACATTTCACCCCCCCCCCTCTCGTCACACATCGTCACAAATGTCTGACCCCCCCCCCCTCTAGGTGCGTGACGTCATTTATGGACGGCCCCTTACGCGTGTGTGTGTGTGTGTCGCACTGTGCGCGTACTCGCTAACAGCACTTGCCCCAACAGTCTGTTGCAGGCTACAGGGGGGATCTTTGTCTTTGTACTTGTGGGCTCGGGGGAGCGGTGGTGCAGCGGTTAGCGCGCTGCGCTACGAAAGCCGGCGACCCGAGTTCGATTCCCGCTCATGGCGAACATCAGTGACGATTATCTGTACCGGGCATGGACCTCCTCTAGGTCGACTCAGCCTCAAATGAGTACCTGGTGCGGTGTGTAGAAAACATCAGCATTTGGGGAGACAAAGGCGGCCGAGCGTGGTGCTGGCCACCCCATCCATCCCTTCGTGTGCAGTGCCGGCCTTGATAGATGCTCACGAAGCGCACTTGCCCCAACAGTTTGTTGAAGGCTACGTGGGGAGCTTTACCTTAACTAAGGCAGGCTGTCGGGCGTGGCCCTCATCCCACCATCCCTCCTCACGTGTCTTGAACAACAGCACTTGACCCGACACTTTCTTAGAGACTACCCGGGGGGTCTTTGTCTTTTTATGCGTGTGTGTGTGTACGTACACGCGTGTGTGTGTGTACACGTGTGTGTGTGTACACGTGTGTGTGTGTACATACACGTGTGTGTCTGTGTGCATACATGTGTGTGTACATACACGTGTGTGTGTGTGTGTACATACTCCTGTGAGTGTTTACGGGGAGCGGTGGCGCAGTGGTTAGCGCACCTAGTGCGCTGTGAATCCGGTGACACGATCGGCGATTTCCGTCCGCGGCTAATATCAGAGGCGAGCAAATATCCGAACCGGTTCCGGTCCGACTCGGTCGACCCAGCCTTTGCGTACCCGGTGCAGTGTGACAATATCAGCCTTGGGAAGACAAAGACGGTCGTGTGTTGTGTGGTGGCAACACCAACCCCTCGTGTGCTCTGCCGGCCTTACATAATAATAGGTGCTCGCTAACAGCACTTCCCCCCAGAGTCTGGTCTTACCTGGAACATCAGTGAATTCAACGAGCTTCATAGCTCATCGGATTCCTCCTGGTATGAATAAATATTCGCGTCGTGTAGCGGTCTCATAAAGAGTCCACGGGTGCCACGCTCGGACCACGGCGACCCGGGACCCGGCAACAGGACGTCCTCTAGGTCTACTCAGCCTTCAACCTCGTGCTGCTGCTTGCGATGACGAAGACAAATACTGGAAGGAAACAAAGGCGGTCTAGAACGCGCAGGACGGAAGATGGCCACGCGCCACCATCACCTTCACAACAACAACAAAGACAAAGATCCCCCGATAGCCTTCAACGGACTGTTGGGGCAAGTGCTGTTAGCGAGCACCTATGAAGGCCGGCACGGCACACGAGGGGGTGGGTGGCAAGCACCACGCCCGGCCGCCTTTGTCTCCCAAGTGGCGATGTTTACACATCACAGCGGGTTACTTATTTGAGGCTGAGTCGACCTAAGGGAGGCCCAGGACCGGTTAAAAAAATCATCACTGGCGTTGTGGCCGTGAGCGGGAACCGAACCCGGGTTGCTGGGTTCGTAGCGCAGCGGTGCGCTAACCGCTGCACCACCGCTCTCCACACTCACGTGGAGTGCCAATAGGGGCATTGCTGCTGCGCTCTGCAATCTCGCGTGGGAAAGCGACGTCGTTCCTGACATCATCCAAGTCTCCTTTCTCCCTAGAACTTCGCGTTGCGCGCCCGACCGCCCACCAGCCAGCCGTCACAACATCATCGGTTCGTGACCTTAACCGCAGCATTGCAACCACGTTGGGTTCTGAATCGTTTCAACGAGGTGTGATGTTGAACACAACTGCACGGGGTTTGATGAGACCACGGAAGTTGCGGCGTACGTACCCGTGGCTGCATTTGCGTTTTCGTCGATTTACCTTCAAGAAACAAATTAAAATACCCGGCCACGTTTCGGCAAACCCCCAGAAAAGGGCATCTCGCGCCCTTTGCTGCGCACCCCAGGTTCAGCAGAAGAACCACAGCACTTGCCCCGACAACCCCGCGTGGGCTATACGGGAGGGGGGTGGAGGCTTTGTCTTTATGTTTGGTCGCGTGTGAGTGTGCGTGGGCAGGCCAGAGCCAGAGCCAGACAGAGCAGAGAGACCACAGACAAACACCCGCCTACACACCACAACCACCACAACCACCACCACCACAACCACCACCACCACAACCACCACCACAACCAACACAACAACCACCACCACAACCACCACCACAACCAACACAACCACCACAACCACCACCACAACCACCACCACAACCACCACCACAACCACCACCACAACCACCACCACCACCACAACAACAACGACAACGACGACAAGCGCCGTGACATGTTCACCATTTCGATGTAAAGCTTTCGTGACTGCAGGGATTCATCTTCTTGGTTCTTTCGGTAAAGTCACGTAGAAGGGAAATAATAAAATAATAAAAACAAAACATAATAAAATAATATAATAAAGTCACGTAGAATGGAAGTAATAAAATAAGAAAAATAAAAATACTGAAACAAGATAATACAATTATTTTATTATGTTTTATTTTTATTATTTTATTATTTCCATTCTACGTGACTTTACCGAAAGAACCAAGAAAATGTTCACCATTGTTCACGCGTCGTGCGCAGAGCGGCGAGCCCAGAGCGCACGAGCGGCCCGGGCATTCAACGAGGCACGACCCGTCACTGCCATCCGTGTCGCCTTTGATTGCTACTCGGGGGAAGTCGGAAAGTCGTGGAGGCAGAATAATGGACAAGGGCCCCGTAGTTCGTGAGTGCGTTCGTGTGTGTGTGTGAGAGATAGAGAATGTGTCTGTGTGTGTGTCTGTGTGTATCTGTGTGTGGGGAGCGGTGGTGCAGCGGTTAGCGCGCTGCGCTATGAACCGGGCGACACGAGTTCGATTCCCGCTCACGGCCAACACCAGTGACGATTATCTGAACCGGTCCCGGGCCTCCCCTAGGTCGACTCAGCCTCAAATGAGTACCTGGTACGGTGTGTGTAAGCATTGCCAATAGGGAGACAAAGGCGGTCGGGCGTGGTGCTGGCCACCCACCCCCTCCTGTGCCGTACCGGCCTTCACAGGTGCTCGCTAACAGCACTTGCCCCAACAGTCCGTTAAAGGCTATACGGGGGTTCTTTGTTCTTTGTTCTTTGTTGCGTGCACTTGCCCTAACAGTCTTTGAAGGCTATATGAGGGGTCTTTGTATTTGTGTGCGTGGGGAGCGGTGGTGTAGCGGTTATCCAGCGCCGCGCTACGAACCTGGATGTCCCAGTTCGATTCCCGCTCACGGCCAACACCGGTGATAGCGATGATCTGATCCGGGTCACCCTAGGTCGACTCAGCCTCAAATGAGAACCTGGTGCGGTGTGTAAACATCGACACTGGGGAGACAAAGGCGGTCGGGCGTGGTGCTGGCCACCCACTCCCTCGTGTGCCGTACCGGCCTTGATAGCTGCTTGCTAACAGCACTTGCCCCAACAGTCTGTTGTGTGTGTGTCACTCTGTATAAGTGTGTCACTGTGTGTGTGTGTCGCTCTGTATAAATGTGACACACTGTGTGTGTGTGTCTCTGTATAAGTGTGACATTGTGTGTGTGTGTGTCACTCTGCATAACTGACACTGCATGTGTGTCACTCTATATAAGTGTGTCACTGTGTGTGTCACTCTGTATAAGTGTGACACTGTGTGTGTCACTCTGTTTAAGTGTGACACTGTGTGTGTGTCTCTGTATAAGTGTGTCACACTGTGTGTGTGACTCTGTATAAGTGTGACACTGTGTGTGTGACTCTGTATAAGTGTGACACTGTGTGTGTGACTCTGTTTAAGTGTCACTGTGTGTGTGTCACTCTGTATAAGTGTGTCACTGTGTGTGACTCTGTATAAGTGTGTCACACTGTGTGTGACTCTGTATAAGTGTGTCACACTGTGTGTGACTCTGTTTAAGTGTCACTGTGTGTGTGTCACTCTGTATAAGTGTGACACTGTGTGTGTCACTCTGTTTAAGTGTGACACTGTGTGTGTGTCTCTGTATAAGTGTGTCACACTGTGTGTGTGACTGTATAAGTGTGACACTGTGTGTGTGACTCTGTATAAGTGTGACACTGTGTGTGTGACTCTGTTTAAGTGTCACTGTGTGTGTGTCACTCTGTATAAGTGTGTCACTGTGTGTGACTCTGTATAAGTGTGTCACACTGTGTGTGACTCTGTATAAGTGTGTCACACTGTGTGTGACTCTGTTTAAGTGTCACTGTGTGTGTCACTCTGTATAAGTGTGTCACTGTGTGTGACTCTGTATAAGTGTGTCACACTGTGTGTGACTCTGTATAAGTGTGTCACACTGTGTGTGACTCTGTATAAGTGTGTCACACTGTGTGTGTGACTCTGTATAAGTGTGACACACTGTGTGTGTGACTCTGTTTAAGTGTCACTGTGTGTGTGTCACTCTGTATAAGTGTGTCACTGTGTGTGACTCTGTATAAGTGTGTCACACTGTGTGTGACTCTGTATAAGTGTGTCACACTGTGTGTGTGTCTGTATAAGTGTGTCACACTGTGTGTGTGTCACTCTGTATAAGTGTGTCACACTGTGTGTGTGACTCTGTTTAAGTGTGACACTGTGTGTGTGTCTCTGTGTAAGTGTGTCACTGTGTGTGTGTCACTCTGTATAAGTGTGTCACTGTGTGTGTCACTCTGTATAAGTGTGTCACTGTGTGTGTGTCTGTATAAGTGTGTCACACTGTGTGTGTCACTCTGTATAAGTGTGTCACACTGTGTGTGTGACTCTGTTTAAGTGTGACACTGTGTGTGTGTCTCTGTGTAAGTGTCACTGTGTGTGTGTCACTCTGTATAAGTGTGTCACTGTGTGTGACTCTGTATAAGTGTGTCACACTGTGTGTGACTCTGTATAAGTGTGTCACACTGTGTGTGTGTCTGTATAAGTGTGTCACACTGTGTGTGTGTCACTCTGTATAAGTGTGTCACACTGTGTGTGTGACTCTGTTTAAGTGTGACACTGTGTGTGTGACTCTGTTTAAGTGTGTCACTGTGTGTGTGTCTGTGTAAGTGTGTCACTGTGTGTGTGTGTCTCTGTATAAGTGTGTCACTCACTGTGTTTAAGTGTGTCACTGTGTCTGTGTAAGTGTGTCACTGTGTGTGTGTGTGTCACTCTGTATAAGAATGACACTGAGTTGTTAGCCAGACTGCGACACGGTGGAGACAAACGGGGCTCTGTGTGGCGAGTTCCTGTGAATGTTCACTGAATCATTATTGCCCAGGTCCCCATAAAACGCTTCAAAGCGGAGCAAGGCTCCACTGGACGGCGACTCGGACATTTGTTTTGTAGCTGTCTCGGCTGTGCAGGGAATACCTCGAGGGGAGGGGGGCTAGGAGGGAGGGGGGCTAGGAGGGTGGGTGGGTGAATCGCAATCTTGACCCTAACCTCCAGGCAGTGGTGGCTGGGCTGAATCATGAGTCACGGGGCCTCGTCACGTTGGCGAGATGTTGACTACCTCGCCTGGTGTACAGGAGTTCGTGGGTTCGAGCACGACCCTTTGACGCCTGTTGTATATTTGTGGACTTTGCGTGTCTCTCTCTCTCACCGCGTGGTTATTTGTTATGAGATTGTCTGTGGGTTCCGCAACCCTCCTTCCTACCCCCCCCCAGTGCACGCCGCTCTCCCATCGTGCGCTTGAGGGCTTGGTTTATTTTTAGCTTCCTTTGCGCCTCGAGGGGCCAAGAGAACGCATCGCGCGCGGGGAAACGGGGAACATTGCAAGTGGCTGAGAGATCCTCTTATTTTGGTTCCTTCGGTAAAGTCACGTAGATAGAAATAATAAAAAAATAAAAAATACAATAAAAAATAATAAAAAAATAAAAATAATAAATACAATTAAAAATGAAAATAATAGCGGAACGTGTCCGGCAACGTTTTAAAATCGAACCGCTCGTCAGAGACGTGACGGCGATGATGTCATCAACAATTGGAATCTATAACAGAGTTTATTTTTATTTTTTAGGGGGTGAAAACGCGTAGATGTGTCGTTAAACCCGCCACCACCCGACACGGCCAGCTAGTAAGGTTTGCCGCGTGAGTAGAACGTGCCAATAGTGTAGTGTGTAGTGTATAGTGTAGTGTGTAGTGTAGTATGCTAGTACAGCACTAGTGTATAGTGTAGTGTATAGTGTAGTATACTAGTACAGCACTAGTGTATAGTGTAGTGTATAGTGTAGTGTATAGTGTAGCATACTAGTACAGCACTAATGTATAGTGTAGTGTATAGTGTAGTATTCTAGTACAGCACTAGTGTATAGCGTAGTGTATAGTGTAGTATACTAGTACAGCACTAGTGTATAGTGTAGTGTATAGTGTAGTGTATAGTGTAGTATACTAGTACAGCACTAATGTATAGTGTAGTGTATAGTGTAGTATTCTAGTACAGCACTAGTGCATAGTGTAGTGTATAGTGTAGTATACTAGTACAGCACTAGTGTGTAGTGTAGTGTATAGTGTAGCATGCTAGTACAGCACTAGTGTATAGTGTAGTGTATAGTGTAGTATACTAGTACAGCACTAGTGTGTAGTGTAGTGTATAGTGTAGTATACTAGTACAGCACTAGTGTGTAGTGTAGTGTATAGTGTAGCATGCTAGTACAGCACTAGTGTATAGTGTAGTGTATAGTGTAGTATACTAGTACAGCACTAGTGTGTAGTGTAGTGTATAGTGTAGCATGCTAGTACAGCACTAGTGTGTAGTGTAGTGTATAGTGTAGTATACTAGTACAGCACTAGTGTATAGTGTAGTGTATAGTGTAGTATACTAGTACAGCACTAGTGTATAGTGTAGTGTATAGTGTAGTGTATAGTGTAGTGTATAGTGTAGTGTATAGTGTAGTGTATAGTGTAGTATACTAATACAGCACTAGTGTATAGTGTAGTGTATAGTGTAGTGTATAGTGTAGTATGCTAGTACAGCACTAGTGGATAGTGTAGTGTATAATGTAGTGTATAGTTTAGTGTATAGTGTAGTATACTAGTACAGCACTAGTGTATAGTGTAGTGTATAGTGTAGTATACTAGTACAGCACTAGTGTATAGTGTAGTGTATAGTGTAGTATGCTAGTACAGCACTAACCGGTGTGTTGGAGAGCAAATCCATAACATTTACAAAACTAGAATTGTCTGCGTCGGGTGGTGGCGGGTTTAACGACACATTTATATTCATTCACGCGATTTACCCCAAAAACCCTCGAGGGATAACATTTTGATTTAAAGCTTTCGTGATGCAGGGATTCATATTCTTGGTTCTTTCGGTAAAGTCACGTAGAAGGGAAATAATAAAATAAGAAAAATATAAAACAATACAATTCTCACGACGTTTCGACTGCAACACAAGCAATCATCATCAGGTGTGAAATCCACAGCAACATTTTCTTGCTTCAAATCAAGAGCTTTATAG
Source organism: Lampetra fluviatilis (assembly GCF_964198595.1). Lineage (NCBI taxonomy): Eukaryota > Metazoa > Chordata > Hyperoartia > Petromyzontiformes > Petromyzontidae > Lampetra > Lampetra fluviatilis. The sequence continues at coordinate 3,364,032 of NC_136309.1, read as the reverse complement.
ATAATCAGATTCTTCCGTGGCAAAATGTTCTTGCTGTGGATGGAAAAAATGCGTCACGTTTTACAAAGGACAAATAGTTCACTACTTTAACGCGACACATTTTTTTTTACTGATTGGCCGTGTCGGGTGGTGGAGGGTTACGACACATTTATAAATAACGCGATCTAACCCAAAAACCTTTATTATGAATAATATCGGTCGCGAAAGCCTATTTGTTGTTGTTTGTTTAACGCCGTTCCTCTGAGCGCAGAGCGCTAACAACTGCACCACCGCTCCCCGTGCACGGCGCTTACTCTAAAAGCCACGAAAACTAAAAAAAGAAAACCCATTAACAGAAAACCAGACAGGGGGCAGTTGTCGTGAAAATCGCGTGCACCCTTCGGTTTAATCACATCCTGCCATGCCACCACATCCCTCCACGAGCATCATCCTCCTCCTCTTCCTCCACTTCAGCAAAACAAACAAAAGATACCCCCCCCCCCGTATAGCCTCGACAGACTGTTGGGGCAAGTGCTGTTAGCGAGTTGCATCGATGGCACACGAAGCGGGGGGTGGGTTTGGCAGCACCACGCCCGGCCGCCTTTGTCTCCCCAAGTGGCGATGTTTACACACAGCACCAGCTATTAATTTAAGGCTGCGTGCGTGTTGAAATTATTTCGCATCGTACGGAGCTAATTGTGCTCATCGGAAGTGCGTCGGAGGTCCAGAACCGGTTCAGAGAGTGATGATGATGCTGCTGGTGATGTTCATTCCGCCGGGGATCATACCTCGGGTGCGCTAACCGCTGCGCCACCGCTCCCACATCAGCACCACCACCACCACCACGAGCACCACCAGCATCATCAGCATCATCATCATCAGCAGCAGCAGCATCATCATCATCCCGTAACCCCTCGGGTCACCCGTCGCTGCGTCTCCTCTCGTAATGGAATCAAAACAAAATTACCGCCGCGCCCCGGAGCTTTGATGTCACCGGATGAGTCGCGACGTTCCCTGCCGGCCCCACCACCACCACCACCCCCACCACCCCCACCACCCCCACCACCCCCACCACCACCACCACCATCCCCACCACCTCCACCACCACCACCCCCACCACCACCACCACCACCACCACCACCCCCACCACCCCCACCACCACCACCACCACCCCCACCACCACCACCACCACCACCACCCCCACCACCACCACCACCCCCACCACCACCACCACCAACCCCACCACCATCCCCACCACCACCACCCCACCACCATCCCCACCACCACCACCACCACCCCCACCGCCACCACCACCACCACCGCCCCCACCGCCACCACCGCCACCACCGCCACCACCGCCACCACCGCCACCACCGCCACCACCGCCACCACCGCCACCACCGCCACCACCCCCACCGCCACCACCCCCACCGCCACCACCCCCACCGCCACCACCCCCACCGCCCCCACCGCCACCACCGCCACCACCCCCACCACCGCCACCACCGCCACCACCGCCACCACCGCCACCACCGCCACCACCGCCACCACCCCCACCACCGCCACCACCGCCACCACCGCCACCACCGCCACCACCGCCACCACCGCCCCCACCGCCGCCACCGCCGCCACCGCCGCCACCACCGCCACCACCGCCACCACCGCCACCACCCCCACCACCACCACCACCACCACCCCCACCACCACCACCACCACCACCCCCACCGCCACCACCACCACCACCACCACCCCCACCGCCCCCACCGCCCCCACCGCCACCACCCCCACCGCCACCACCCCCACCGACATGCACCGCGCGAGGAGGCCTCCATCGAGCAGTGGATCGATAATCGCTCCAGCTGCTGCTGACGATGATGGTGACGATGCCAATCGATCATTGAACGATCTTGAGTCGAGACCGGAAAGTAAGACGCACCCCAAACGTGTGCCACGTGTCGTGATGCATAAAGCAAAGATCTCCCGTATAGCCTCAACAAGGCTGCTGGGGGCAAGTGCTGTTAGCGAACACACGAGGAGGTGGGTGGCCAACGCCACGCCCGGCCGCCTTTGTCTCCCCAGTGGCGATGTTTGCACACCGCAGCAGGTACTCATTTGAGGCTGAGTCTACCTAGGGGAGGCCCGGGACCGGTTCAGATAATCGCTACTGGTGTTGGCCGTGAGAGGGAGTCGAACTCGGGTCGCCAGGTTCGTAGCGCAGCGCGCTAACCGCTACACTACCGCTCCCCCTACATAGCCTTAACACACACGCACACCTACACATAGCCACCGGACTAGAACAGCCACACCCCACACATCACATTCTACTGCTCCCCGTCTCTCATCATCATCAGCAGCATCATCGTCGGTCGCGGCGCAATTGCGCTGAGCATCAGCACCACCCTTGCCACCATCGTTCCATTTCTTTGGAATATTTTTTGTTTGATGTTGTTTACTTGTTTGGTGTTGTTGTTGTTGTTGCTGCTGTCGTCCTTCCCCACTGCACCTCCGACTCGCCACGGTTGCCGTGTCGTGCGTGCCGTGCGCGGACGAATTTCGGCGCGCGAAGACGCACGCAAGACGCGCAACCTGCACGCGCTTCCTATCGCAACGAACAACAACTTTCATATCATCGGGAAGGAACTTACGCCGAAGTTTGCCGAGTCACGGCAAGTCATCATCGAAGACCGCCACCCAAGAACAGCAACAAACGCGCAGTGTCACACCCCCCACTCCTCCCGCGCGTGGCCACAAAAAGACAGAAATCTGGCCAGAATCTCGTGGGGACTAGCACGCACCACCCCCAGCATCTCCTCTACGCCGTGGGTAGGAGAAGGCTGTGGTGGTGGTGGTGGTGATGATGGTGGTGGCGGGTCGCTGTGATGAGATGGTGGAGATATTTGCCGTGGCAACCACCCACACCACGCACCCCCCCGTGCTTGAGAGCGCAGCTGATGAAAGTCTCTCTCGGCCACGTTCAGCCGCTGGATCGATGTCGACGAGCCGCCAATGCTGCCCGCTGGTGCCATTGGCAGCCAACGTGGGTAGAGCTGTGAAAGAAAAATAGCTTCATCTTCTCGGTTCTTTCGGTAAAGTCACGTAGAAGGGAAATAATAAAATAATAAAAATAGAACATAATAAAACATAATAAAATAAATTTGTTATTATATAAACATAATAAAACATAATAAAATAAATATGTGATTATGTTTTATTTTTATTATTTTATTATTTCCCTTCTACGTGACTTTACCGAAAGAACCTAGAAGATGAATCCCTGCAGTCACGAAAGCTTTAAATCGAAAAATAGCTTCGTAGCTAATAATAGGGGGTGTCCCACTTTTTTCTGGCAACAAAACTGAAACCTTCTTACGAAGATTCATGTAACTGCATTAACCACAATATTTGCAGTCAAAATGCAAACAAAAACACGCTATGATCATGTAGGCATTGTCCTTGAAACTGATTGGTCCACACCAAGGGCCGGCTTTCTTTTGAGCCTCGACCCAATTGGTGCTCGACCAGAGGACGCCAAAAGGCGTACAGCTCAAAGACAACGCTGCACTATCAAAGTAATGAGGGCTCGGGGTGAGCATCTACATCATTAAACCTCCTTTGCCAGTACCACAATATAATAATAGGGGTTTTCCCCTTTTTTCTGGCAACAAAACTGAAACCTTTTAACAAGGATTCACGTCTGTATTAACCACAATACTTGCATCTCAAATGCAAACAAAATACACGCTATGATAATAATGAAAATACGCTCCGTAGCTCATCGGATTCCTCCGGTACAGATGCACGTTCTGATTCGTTGCGTGACCCTATAAGCCTCGATGGTTATTCGTAGATCCACGATCCTATTGTGGTCTCATTGGCACCAGCGTGGGCTCCATGTCTGACCCTATAAGCTTCGATGGTTACCCATAGACCCACGATCCTATTGCAGCCTCATTGCCACGAACGGGGACTCTTTGTGTGTGTGTGTGACCCTCGATGATTGTCCATAGAGCCTCGTCGACGCTTTCGCCTGGCTCATCATCCACCTCAATGTAACATCACAGCTGCTGCTGCTGCTCCACAGAGACTAACATACAACACCCATTGACGGCACGTATGATTGAAGCAGTGCCAATTGGGGGATACAATGCAACGGTTTAAGCGAGAACTTGTCCACGTGTTTTTAATCTGGCCTGGCATATACATATATATAGATGCCACCCAAGCATCAAATAGCTATCGCTGAGCTTAAAGAAAACAAAGATCCCCCGTATAGCCTTAACAGACTGTTGGGGCAAGCGCTGCTAGCGAGCACCTATGGAAGGCCGGCACGGCACACGAGGGGGTTGGGTGGCCAGGATCACGCCCGGCTGCCTTTGTCTCCCTAGTGGCGATGTTTACACAGCGCACCAGTTTACTCATTTGAGGCTGAGTTGACCTAGTGGCGGCCCCAGGACCGGTTCAGATAATCGTCGCCGGTGTTGGCCGTGAGCGGGAATCGAACCCGGGTGGCCAGGTTCGTAGCGCAGCGTAGCGCTAACCGCTACGCCACCGCTCCCCCCCCCCTCCCACACACAGACACACACAGACGCGCACCACAACAAACACAACTCCCATGAACTAATCGAGTCTCGCTTGCTGCCTTACTTCTCGATTGTCTGCGGCTCTTGTAGTACGGGGGTGGTGGGTGGGGGGTGAGACGCGCATGCCTCCAACCGCGTGTTGCACGGGCGTGGTACGGGGTGGGATGGTGGGGTGGGGGGGGAAAACGCCGACGACTCTTTGAAAGCTAAAACGTGGAGAGAAAAACGCTTGAAAGAGTCACAATTAAACTCCGCTCGGAACCGTAAAGGTGGGGAGGAGGTTGGTGTGGTGGAGGCTGTGTGTGTGTGTGGGGGGGTAACCGTGCGTGCTTGCTGGAAACAAATAACGAGCCATCTGATAACAATCCAGGTGCAATCACGCGTGCCAGTGTTGTTTCGCTATCACTGCGTCTCGCCGGGTGACGCAGCTCCTGGCAGCGGCCTCGATTTACCACCACATCATCGCCGTCACCGCTCGGGCCACGATCCATCCACTGCTGGATGAAGGCCGCCACTCACAAAGCGGCCCATTGCGTCTTGCCAGCTTGCGATCACAATACAAAGGCAATGCTCCCCGCCCCATCCATTACCCCCCCCCCCCCATCTCATTCCATCCGTGGAGCCCCATAACAGACTGTTGGGGGCAAGTGTTGTTAGCGAGCAGCACCTATGAAGGCTACCGGCACTGTGGCACACGAGAAGGTGGGTGGCCAGCACCACGCCCGGCCGCCTTTGTCTCTCCCGAGTGGCGATTATTTTGAGTGTTACACACACACACAGTGTGTGTGTGTTACACACACACAGACACACACACAGTGTGAGTGTTACACACAGACACACACACACACAGTGTGAGTGTTACACACACACAGACACACACACACAGTGTGAGTGTTACACACACACACAGACACACACACACTGTGTGAGTGTTACACACACAGTGTGTGAGTGTTACACACACACAGACACACACACACAGACACACACACACAGTGTGAGTGTTACACACACACAGACACACACAGTGTGAGTGTTACACAACGATAAAGATCCCCCGTACAACCTTAACAGACTGTAGGGGCAAGTGCTGTTAGCGAGCACCTATGAAGGCCGGCACGGCACACGAGGGAGTTGGGTGGCCAGCACCACGCCCGGCCGCCTTTGTCTCCCCGATTGCAGATGTGGTTCTTTTTTGTATTATATACCGCAGCAGGTACTCGTTTGAGGCTGAGTCGACCTAGGAGAGAGGCGCGCCGGGAGCGGATCAAAGTCTCTACGGCACTGTTGGTGGCCGCCCAGTTCGTATCGCAGGACGGTTCGCACGTATGTGGAACTTTTTCCGCACCGTACGTAGTCATCCGTGCTAATCGCAGCTGCGGGAGGAGGTGGGGGGGGGGGATAACAAACGAGACACAAAAAAGCCGTTCTAACGAAATGAGTTCGTCGATCTAGATGATGATTTAAAAGTGCGCAGCTCCCAGTGGGCTTCCTAACGTGGGCAGGAGGAACGTTCCAGACGGCCGCAGATGCGTGTGACCACCGCCGCCTCTGTTCCATGGCTGAGCCAAACAGCCTCCCGCTTCCTCCGCCTCTACTGCTGCTTGGAGGATGAGCGAGGTTCGCGTGATGACGATTTCTCATGCTCCTGGACGAGATCATCAACATCATCTTCATCTTCTTGTTCCGTACTGCTGCTGCCGTAGACGCGCAACCCAGCGCAGTTCACGTGGTGAGGCTCAGACGACCGCGTTCAGCAGCGGCGCAGCAGTCGGTTATCGTCATCGCTGAGCCTCGTAGACATTCTAGATTTGAAGCTTTCGTGACTGCAAGGATTCATATTCTTAGGTGACTTTACCGAAAAAACCTAAGAATATGAATCCTCGTAGACATCGCCACGAAAGAGACAAAGGCGGCCGGGCGTGGTGCTGGCCCGCGCAGCATCGCCTCAGCGTGAGCTGTGGCCGGCCTTCACGGGTGCTACTCGCGAACAGCACTTGCCCCCAACAGTGTGTTACAGGCTATACGGGGGATCTTTGTCTTTGGTGTGTTGAAAAAAAAGTTTAATTAGCGCGTTCTCGCTCGGCCACTCCCGATCGCGAGGCTGAAAGTTCAAACCCAGGTCAGAGAGAGCGAGAGAGCGAGAGGGAGATCGCCTCGGCCCCACGGTATCATCCAGCGGATGATTAAACGGACCCCGAACACCGTAGCGCTTAACGAACCGTGCAACCCCCCGCGCGCGACAAAGACAAAGGCGCCCCGTATAGCCTGCGACGTACCGTTGGGGCAAGTGCTGTTAGCGAGCACCGACGGCACACGAAGCGGGGGTGGGGTGGGTTTGGCAGCACCACGCCCCGACGCCTTTGTCTTCCTCCCCCCCAGAGCGTGGCGATGTTGACACGCCGCGCCGGGTAGCTCGTGTTTTGAAGCCGAGTCGAGCGAACCGTGGCCCCGTGCAGGGAGTCGAACTTCCTTGCTGCGGGTTCGTAGCGTAAGCGCCCACCGCTCCCCGTGCCTGACGGGCGAGATTCCAGCGGGGTTAGAACCCGGCACACCACGTCCAGGATACCCTCTACCAACGTGCTGGTCACGTTGGTTGCCGAATGTTGCTTCATTGGCGAGGCGTTTTTACTACTGGACGTCTGTTGTGGGGGGGGGGGGGGGGACGAAGAGCTTTGTCGCTCATCGGATTTCTCCAATTGTGTGAATTCGTGTTCTGATTGGCGGGCGAGATGGCGTCATTTATTGGGGATCTAAGCCCGTGACTGGGACACAAAGTTGGCTTCTGGTAATAACATCTCTCATATTGAGGTTACTGTGTTGTTGTTGTTATTTGTGCTTATGCACCACAGCATCAAAACAAACAATATTCCTATTATAGATTCACCCCCCTCCCTCCTCCTTCTCCCCCTCCCCTCCCCCGCGCCGCCGCCTCCGCCGCCCCCCGTCATAGGAATGTGGAATTACCAGCACTTTGGCTCAGGACCGCCAACAGAGAGACGGCGCCGCCCCAACCATTTAGCGGGGGACTCCCTCCCCCCGCCCCCTTGCCTTCTCCGCCCCCACCCCTTCGCCCCCACCCCTCCGCCCCCACCCCCTCACCCCCCCCCCCCTCCCACTGCGGCCGCCACCGCCCGGCGCGTGATCTGATAAGCGGAGTTGAAGGGAGCGGCGCTTTCTGTGACATTTTGATGCGGATCAAAAAACAGATCACGCGGGCGGCCCCGGTGCAGCACATGAAAGCAAATCGCGGCGGATCGCCAAGTAACATCCACCCCCCCTCGTCCCTCTAACCCCCCTCCTCCCCCCCCCCCGTTCCCTCCATCCCTCCCCACCCTTCTCACCCTTCTCACCCTCCGTCACTCGCTCCCTCCGGGTTTCCATATCTCTCTCAATCCACTCACCCACCTCCCTCCCTCCCCCCGCGTCTGTCTCTCGCTTCTTGTGATCTCCTCCATCCCTCCCTCCTTCAGCCCATCCATTCCCCCTCCACCCCTCCTCCCTACCCCCTCCAATCCTCCTCCACCCCCTCCTTTCCATCCCCTCCATCCCTCCTCCAATCCCCCTCCATCCCTCCTCCAATCCCCCTCCACCCCTCCTCTCTATCCCCTCCTAACCCCCTCCAATCCAACAATCCACCCCCTCATTTTCATCCCCTCCATCCCTCCTCCAATCCCCCTACACCCCCTCCTCTCTACCCCCTCCAATCCCCCTCAATCCCCCCTCCACCCCCTCCTTACACCCCCTCCACCCCATTCTTACTCCCCCTCCATCCCTCCTCCAATCCCCCTCCACCCCTCCTCTCTACCCCCTCCAATCCCCCTCTAATCCCCCAATCCACCCCCTTCTCACTCCCTCCACCACCTCCTTTCCACCCCCTCCATCTCTCCTCCTTCTCTGCGGCGTCTATTTAATCCCCCACCCCACCCCCTCCTCCCCATCAACCACCTCCCACAGCTGCCCATGAATCCCCCCCTGCCCCCCTACCCCCCCCCCCTGCCCCCCCCTGCCCCCCCCCCTGCCCCCCTCCTGCCCCCCTGGTGTGTGTCGTGGAACGGCAGCAGGTTCGGTGGCTTCACGGGGAACAGGCGACCCGCACGAGACCTCCTCCGTGCCGGCTGCGTGTCCGTGGCGGTGATCTCCGGGCTGATGAAAGGGCCGAGTCAGTGACGGCGGTCTCGCTTACAAGTGCGTCTAGAGAGATATATATATAATTATATATAATTATATATATATACACACTATCCGTGTCTGACATCTATATATAAGTTATAAATATATAATGCGTATATGTATGTGACGTGAATATATATCTGCGAATGAGAAATTACATCAGAATCTTTATTTAATCCTGCAGAGAAATCCGATGAGCTATAAAGAAACTCACAACAACAAACAGATCAATAACTAGTGTACAGAGCATTAGTGAGTCTGCATGCAACTCTATGGATCTCTGTGTGAGTCTACATGCAACTCTATGGGTCTCTATGTGAGTCTACATGCAACTCTATGGGTCTCTGTGTGAGTCTTCATGCAACTCTATGGGTCTCTATGGGAGTCTACATGCAACTCTATGGGTCTCTATGGGAGTCTACATGCAACTCTATGGGTCTCTGTGAGTCTACATGCAACTCTATGGGTCTCTGTGTGAGTCCACATGCAACTCTATGGGTCTCTGTGTGAGTCTACATGCAACTCTATGGGTCTCTGTGTGAGTCTACATGCAACTCTATGGGTCTCTGTGTGAGTCCACATGCAACTCTATGGGTCTCTATGAGTCTACATGCAACTCTATGGGTCTCTATGTGAGTCTACATGCAACTCTATGGGTCTCTGTGTGAGTCTACATGCAACTCTATGGGTCTCTGTGTGAGTCCACATGCAACTCTATGGGTCTATATGAGTCTACATGCAACTCTATGGGTCTCTATGTGAGTCTACATGCAACTCTATGGGTCTCTGTGTGAGTCTACATGCAACTCTATGGGTCTCTGTGTGAGTCTACATGCAACTCTATGGGTCTCTGTGTGAGTCTACATGCAACTCTATGGGTCTCTATGTGAGTCTAATGCAACTCTATGGGTCTCTATGTGAGTCTACATGCAACTCTATGGGTCTCTATGTGAGTCTATATGCAACTCTATGGGTCTCTGTGTGAGTCTACATGCAACTCTATGGGTCTCTATGTGAGTCTACATGCAACTCTATGGGTCTCTATGTGAGTCTAATGCAACTCTATGGGTCTCTGTGTGAGTCTTCATGCAACTCTATGGGTCTCTATGTGAGTCTACATGCAACTCTATGGGTCTCTATGTGAGTCTATATGCAACTCTATGGGTCTCTGTGTGAGTCTACATGCAACTCTATGGGTCTCTATGTGAGTCTAATGCAACTCTATGGGTCTCTGTGTGAGTCTTCATGCAACTCTATGGGTCTCTATGTGAGTCTTCATGCAACTCTATGGGTCTCTATGTGAGTCTAAATGCAACTCTATGGGTCTCTATGTGAGTCTACATGCAACTCTATGGGTCTATGTGAGTACATGCAACTCTATGGGTCTATGTGAGTACATGCAACTCTATGGGTCTATGTGAGTACATGCAACTCTATGGGTCTATGTGAGTCTACATGCAACTCTATGGGTCTATGTGAGTATATGCAACTCTATGGGTCTATGTGAGTACATGCAACTCTATGGGTCTATGTGAGTACATGCAACTCTATGGGTCTATGTGAGTCTTCATGCAACTCTATGGGTCTATGTGAGTACATGCAACTCTATGGGTCTACATGTGGTTCTACGTGCAACTCTATGGGTCTATGTGAGTACATGCAACTCTATGGGTCTATGTGAGTCTTCATGCAACTCTATGGGTCTATGTGAGTCTTCATGCAACTCTATGGGTCTATGTGAGTACATGCAACTCTATGGGTCTACATGTGAGTCTACATGCAACTCTATGGGTCTACATGTGAGTCTACGTGCAACTCTATGGGTCTATGTGAGTACATGCAACTCTATGGGTCTATGTGAGTCTTCATGCAACTCTATGGGTCTATGTGAGTACATGCAACTCTATGGGTCTACATGTGAGTCTACGTGCAACTCTATGGGTCCCTATGAGTCTTCATGCAACTCTATGGGTCTATGTGAGTACATGCAACTCTATGGGTCTACATGTGAGTACATGCAACTCTATGGGTCTACATGTGAGTCTACGTGCAACTCTATGGGTCTCTATGTGAGTCTACATGCAACTCTATGGGTCCCTATGAGTCTACATGCAACTCTATGGGTCTATGTGTGTGAGTTGACTTTGCGTGGCTGGCAATTTCTACCATCCACCGCCCTTCCATAGCCACCCTACCCCCCCCCAAACCCAAACTCCCCCCAAACAACTCTGGAGCCAGCGCAGTTGCACCGCCTGCACACGCGACACCGAACGCCCTGCGGTGGTGGTGACGGGGGGGGGGATAGACGGAAACTTTAGAAGCGCCGCTTCGCCGCGGAAATCTGAACGCCCGCGAAACACGAGAAGTTCCAGGAATTCGAAATCGTTGGGAAAATTGGCGAAAGATGAGTAGTCGGAGTAGCAGCAGCAGCAGCAGCAGGAGGAAGCCGGTCGTTTGTTTGTTACTTCGGGAGCGCTCGACGCTGATGATTGCCTCTGTGTGGTGGCACGTGCGTGACACGTGGCGCGTGTGTTTCAATACAAAGACAACGATCCATCGCTCCCCCTCCCTCCAACCCCGTAGAGGCTTAACAGACTTCTTAGCGAGCCCCCTATGAAGGTCGGCACGGAACACGGTGCCGGGAGGCGGGGTGGGTGGCCAGCAGGTTCGTCTCCCCGAGTGGCTGAGTCGACCTAGGGGGGGACCAGGACCGGTTCAGATAATCGTCACTGGTGTTGGCCGTGAGCGCGAATCGAACTCGGGTCGCTGGGTTTTGGAGCCCTCCGCTCCAATACAAAGACAAAGATCCCCCGTATAGCCTTAACAGACTGTAGGGGCAAGTGCTGTTAGCGAGCACCTATGAAGGCCGGAACGGTACACGAGGGGGTGGGTGGCCAGCACCACGCCCGACCGCCTTTGTATCCCTAGCGGCGATGTTTACACACCGCACCAGGTACTCATTTGAGGCTGAGTCGACCTAGGGGAGGCCCAGGACCGGTTCAGATAATCGTCACTGATGTTTGCCGTGAGCGGGAATCGAACCGGGGTCGCCAGGTTCGTAGTGCAGCGCGCTAACCGCTACACCACCGCTCCAATACAGACACGCGCGCACACACACACACGCACGTGGAGCCTGATTCAGTAAACATGACTAAAAACATGTTTCTTTTTCTCTCTTTCTGCCTGTCTGTCGCTTTGTAAGTAACAGAAGAAAGGAAAAACCCCTTGAACAAATGTGTAATCAGAATCTGCAGTACCGCTTTAGGGAGCCCACATCTCCAGAGGTTAGCGAAGAGGCTTTGTGTGTGCGGGTATGAGTGTGTGGGGGGTGTGTGTGTGTTGGGGGTGTGTGTGTATGCGGGTGTGTGTGTGTGGGGGGGGGGGTGTGTGCGTATGTGTGTGTGGGGGGGTGTGCGGGTGTGTGTGTGTGGGGGGGTGTGTGCGTGTGTGGATGTGTGTGTGTGCGGGTTTGCGTGTGTGCGGGGTTGCGTGTGTGTGCGTGCGTGCGTGTGTGCGTGCGTGTGTGCGTATGTGTGTGTGTGCGGGTTTGCGTGTGTGTGTGTGTGGGATGTGTGTGTGTGCGGGTGTGTGTGTGTGTGTGCGTGCGTGTGTGTGCGCGTGTGTGTGCGCGTGTGTGCGTGTGTGTGTATGTGCGTGTGTGCGGGTTTGCGTGTGTGCGGGTTTGCGTGTGTGCGGGTATGTGTGTGTGCGTGTGTGTATGTGCGTGTGTGTGTGTGCGTCGGTGTATGTGCGTGTGTGTGCGTGTGTGCGTGTGTGTATGTGCGTGCATGTGCGTGTGTGTGTGTGTGCGGGCGTGGTGCTGGCCACACCACCCCCTCCGTGCGCCGTGCCGGCTTTTCAAAGACGCTCGCTAACAGCACTTGCCCCGACAGTGTGTGAAGGCCACACGGGGAATCTTTGTCTTGGTTTGTTCCGTGCGTGTAGTTGGCATCGCCGGTACACCTGTGGAATTTCTATCTGGTGCAGATACAATAGGAGGCTGATTGATACCCGGGGTGCTCTCCCCACCTCCCTACTGATCAACCATATTATGTCCGCTGATGAATTGGCCATTCATCTGACGAGTCAGAGCCGTCCCTTATGCTACTGCTGCTGCTGCGTTAACTCGTAGGGAGAGATGTACATGACCGCATTGGATTATCAAACCACACCAAAAAACCCACTTTACCCACCCACGCACCTTCCACTCGACTGCCTTCGTGAGTAGTGGCGCCGCTTACGAAGGAGTGATTCGCCTGGACCAGCGGCCGTTACATTTTCATCGTCTGTGCGTCAAAAAATAAACACATTCCTCCTGCGGAGGGAGCTGGTAGGAACGTTGGGTTGCTCGGTCAATGGCCAGGGTCAACGGCGGCGTGGTGTATTCCGCAAATATGGCCGACTGTGAGGGCGGGCACAAGCCGGCGTGAGTAGGTTAAACGTTGAGTTTTATAAGGGCACCACGGGGTGACCAGCTCCTTCCCACCCAGCACCACCCCTCCCACCCCCCACCCAGCCCCCACCCATCCCCTCCCCACCCAGCCCCTCCCCACCCTCCCCACCCAGCCCATCCCCACCTTCCCCTCTCCACCCAGCCCCACCCCTCCCATTTTTGGATGCACGACGGACGGACGGACACAATAATCTCCTGTGGGCTGGTGTAACCAGGAGGTTCCTACCAGTAAAAGGGAATGTGATGAGGATGCGTGGAAGCTGCCCGGCGCTTGTCGCAAATCTCGGCCACGGTTCTAAACGAATGCGCTCTCTGCTATACGCGAAATAAAAAAAAACACGTGGATCCCTTCCTTTTGGAAGGAATACCTGCATGGCGTAGACTCTCACGGTTACGAATGACATGAGATGAATGAACTAAAATAGATTTACATTACAAAACAGAGCGATGGATTACATTGAATTGCATCGACACTTGTAGTCGTGACCATTGCATATTTAATTTATCGTCGAGTGACCGTGTTTAACTCGGTGAGTGTAATGTGTTTTTTTTATTATGATGCGAATTTCGACTTGTAACGCCACTCAAACACACCATTCGCTCAACTCTCGTTGAGGACCAGAGAGAGAGAAGAGAGAACAACTCAGAGAGACGAGGAGGGACCACAGATACGTGGGAATGCAGCAGCCAATTTAACCCCCCCTCCAAGCTCTGCGGTCCTCTACGTATGCAGATTGAACTGATTTCATTCCTTGATCTTGAACATAAAGACCCGCCACGTGTGTCTCGAGTTCGAATATCCTAGTCGGTGGTTTGGTTGATTCAGCCCATCATCGTTACGCGGTCGATAAAATAAGTACAACTTAGCGTGGAACCCACCAGTGGTTTGCTAGGCTATGGATAGACTCCCACCTCACCCCCTGTCCCCGCAACAGTAATGTGGAATGTCCAGCACCGAGAGATGAGCAGTGCCTCTGATTTGGTTCCCAAGCGCACCGGGTGTCTGTCACGGTGGGTTTCTGCTCCTGCTGATGACGCTGCTGATGACGATGATGAAGCTGATGATGACGCTGCTGATGATCATGATGCTGCTGATGATGATGATGACGCTGCTGCTGCTGATGACGCTGCTGCTGATGATGACGCTGCTGATGATGATGACACTGCTGCTGATGATGACGCTGCTGATGATGATGAAGCTGCTGCTGATGATGACGCTGCTGCTGATGATGATGATGACGCTGCTGCTGATGATGATGATGACGCTGCTGCTGCTGACGCTGCTGCTGCTGCTGATGATGATGACGCTGCTGCTGCTGCTGCTGATGACGCTGCTGCTGCTGTTGTTTGCGATCTCCCGTTCAGGGCGTGATAGCAGCTGCTGCAGATGGTGTGACGTCACTCACACCCCCACGGAATTCCCCCGCGCCCCCCCCCCCCATTAACCCACCCCCCGCGACTCCCACTCCCCACCCCATCAATCCATCACCACCAGCACCGCCGCCAAAAGGTAAATATTCCACGTGTGTGTGCGCGCGCGTGGGAATGCATGGTTTGCATGTGTGTATGTTTATACACGTGTTGTATTTGGGTGTGTGTTATGTGTGTGCGTGTGTGTGTGGGGAGCGGTGGTGTAGCGGTTAGCGCGCTGCGCTACGAACCTGACGACCCGGGATCGATTCCCGCTCACGGCCAACACCGGTGACGATTATCTGAACCGGTGCTGGGCCTCCCCTAAGTCGACTCAGCCTCAAATGAGTACCTGGTGCGGTGTGTAAACATCGCCACTGGGGAGACAAAGGCGGCCGGGCGTGGTGTTGGTCACCCACCCCCTCGTGTACCGTGCCGGCCTTCATAGGTGCTCGCTAACAGCACTTGCCCCTACAGTCTGTTAGTTTGGCTGTATGAGCCTCTTGAATTAACACTGAACCCGAAGGCAGCCTTAGTCTGCCTCTACGAGCCTCTAGAACCAACACTGGTTTGGCCATGTTTGTTTGTTTGTTGTAGTACAGAGTTAGACTGATGGCCTTAATCGAAGTTGTCTTGTTGTTGTTGTTGCTTGACTTGCATCCCACTGGGATTTTTGCACACAGCGTTGGTGTACGGTGCTTTTTCTGCAATATTTTGCTGTTTTTTCTTGGATTTTCTGTTTGCACTCAGTCACATATTCACTTTAAGATGTTTTTTTGTTCATGTTTTTTTTTGTTTGTTGCGGTTGCACCCGATTCAAGAGCCGAATGGCTCACAGGGCTATACCTATTAAATGAACTTGAACTTGAACACTGAACCCCTAAGACAGCCTTCGTCTGACTCTACAAGTTTCTAAAACCAACACTGAACCCTAAGGCAACCTAAGTCTGCCTCTACGAGCATTTTGAATTAACACTGAGCCGCATCAAATAGAATCATAACAAAACCAACGATGATGATTCACGCTGAGGGCTCCCAATGCGCTCGCCCCACCACCACCACCACCACCAACGACCTCCGACTCAAAGTTTCAAAAGTTTCAAAGTTTCATTTATTAGATATAGCCCTGTGAGCCATTCGGCTCTTGAATCGGGTGCAACCGCAACAAACAAAAAACAAAAACATGAACAAAAAACATCTTAAAGTGACTAAGTGCAAACAGAAAATCCAAGAAAAGACAGCAAAATATTGCAGAAAAAAATCACCGTACACCAATGCTGTGTGCAAATATCCCAGTGGGATGCAAGTCAAACAACAACAACAACCATAAGACAACTTAGATTAAGGCCATCAGTTTAACTCTGTACTACAACAAACAAACATGACCAAACCAAAAAACTTTTCGAAAATCACCAAAATAAAGCCATAAAAGCAATGAAACAGTGGTCATAGTCATCTCGGGTCAACCCATGGCACCTGGGTCTGTCACGTGACCGGCTCATGCACCTAGCCTGGCACAGTGGATCTGCCAATCATCTCGGGTCAACCCATGGCACCTGGGTCTGTCACGTGACCAGAAAAAGCACCGTTCAACAACGCTGTGTGCAAAAATCCCAGTGGGATGCAAGTCAAACAACAACAACAACAACCACAAGACAACTTAGACTCAGGCCATCAGTCTAACTCTGTACTACAACAAACAAGCATGGCCAAACCAAATAACTTTTTGAAAATCACTAAAATAAAGCCATGAAAGCTCGGGCGCAGTTGCACTCCCTGCGCTCTCAACGACACCCACACAACACGTGGGGGCCTAACGAGATGCACATTTGGGGGATCGGAGCGCAGCGCCAAACCGCACGCGCGACTCAAGGCCCCCCCCCCCCCACGAGTGTTCGTGGTGCGCGCGTGTGAGGCCGTGTGTGGGTGCGTGTGTGGGTGCGCGTGTGGGTGCGTGTGTGGGTGCGCGTGTGTGTGTGTGTGTGGGTGCGCGTGTGGGTGCGCGTGTGGGTGCGCGTGTGGGTGCGCGTGTGTGGGTGCGCGTGTGGGTGTGTGGGTGCGCGTGTGGGTGCGTGTGTGGGTGCGCGTGTGGGTGTGTGGGTGCGCGTGTGGGTGCGTGTGTGGGTGCGCGTGTGGGTGTGTGGGTGCGCGTGTGGGTGCGTGTGTGGGTGCGCGTGTGGGTGTGTGTGGGTGCGTGTGTGGGTGCGCGTGTGGGTGTGTGGGTGCGCATGTGGGTGTGTGGGTGCGCGTGTGGGTGCGTGTGTGGGTGCGCGTGTGGGTGTGTGGGTGCGCGTGTGGGTGCGTGTGTGGGTGCGCGTGTGGGTGCGCGGCGTGTGTGTGTGTGTGGGTGCGCGTGTGGGTGCGTGTGTGGGTGCGCGTGTGGGTGTGTGGGTGCGCGTGTGGGTGCGCGTGTGGGTGCGCGTGTGGGTGCGCGTGCGCGTGTGTGTGTGGGTGCGCGTGTGGGTGCGCGTGTGGGTGCGTGTGTGTGTGTGTGGGTGCGCGTGTGGGTGCGCGTGTGGGTGCGCGTGTGGGTGCGCGTGTGGGTGAGCGTGCGCGTGTGTGTGTGTGGGTGTGTGTGTGGGTGCGCGTGTGGGTGCGCGTGCGCGTGCACAGCGCTCGAGTGAGCAGAGGCGTCTGGGTTCGAATTCGCGACCACGTGCGCCGTTATACGCCGTGGAAGTTCGCTCGTTCCTGCGGTGCGGCGAGCGAGCGTTGCCTTAGGGGGTTCAGTGTTGGTTCTAGAGGCTCGTAGAGCAAGACTAATGCTGCCTTCGGGTTCAATGTTAATTCAAGAGGTTCATATAGCCAGACTAAGGCTGCCTTAGGAGGTTCAGTGTTTGTTCTAGAGGATCGTAGAGTCAGACTAAGGCTGCCTTCGGTTTCAATGTTAATTCAAGTGGCTCATATAGCCAGACTAAGGCTGCCTTAGGGTTCAGTGTTAATTCCAGAGGCTCATATAGCCAGAGTAAGGCTGCCTTAGGGGGTTCAGTGTTAATTCTAGAGGATCGTAGAATTCGACTAAGGTTGCCTTCGGGTTCAGTGTTAATTCTAGAGGCTCGTAGAGTCAGCCTAAGGCTCCCCTAGAGTTCAGTCAGCAGCTCAACTGCCGAGTGTACAGGCGGTGCAACTGCGCTGCACACTTGCCACACCGCAGTGACCCGAGTTTGATTCTCTCGCGGCCTCCAACACCGGTGGCGATTATCTGAACCGGGTCGTGGGCCTCCCCGAGGTCGACTCAGCCTCAAATGAGTCCCTGCAGAGGTGCGTAGTAAACATCGGCACGAGGGAGACAAAGGCGGCCGGGAGTGGTTGCTGGTCACCCACCCCGTCACGTGTGCCTTGCCGGCATCCGTGAACACAATTAGTAATATTTAAAAAGACACTTTTACAACACGCTTTCATGAAATGTACCGTACTAGTAATGGAATAACTCCACGACTCCAGGAAGTGGCCCCGAGGCTTGCCATAATGTAAGGGGCTGTGGGTCTAATTGGACAATTAGACCCAAAGCGAAACATAACATGTAAAATAGATTGTTAAAATTTTTATTTTTTCAATGATACAATATCGTATTGTCATCAGTATGACACGCGTATGCATAGTTTGCAGTCGATACGACATTGGAAAGTGAGTTTAAATTGAACTACAAGATTTGAGGATACGACAACAACAACAGACATAGCGAGTTAAATAAAAGCGTGTAAAAAAAATAAAAAAGAGCTTCATTTCTCATCGGGTTCATCCAGGATCAATAAAGACTCCGGGTGTGACCTTCATCGATACAGCACGTGCCCCAACGCGCGTTTGTCTCGCCTGGCGCCAGCGAGCGGCGTTTGTGAGTTTCCCTCCCCACACCCCCCCCCCCCACTGTTCTTCAACATACTGTTGGAGGCAAGTGCTGTTCGCGAACAGAACGGATGAAGGCCGGCAGGGAACGACCAGACGGTGGGTGGCCAGCCACCTCGCCCCAGCCGTCTTTGTCTCGCCAGTGGCGATGTTTACACAACGCATCAGACGCTCATTGAAGGACCCAGGGCCGTTTCAGACATTCGTCCCAAATCGAAGTCGGAACGCCGGTCTCGAAGCGCAGCTAACTAACCACTCCCCGCACACTCATTTACAAAAACAAAGATCCCCCGTATAGCCTTACCCGGCCATTGGGCCAAGTTATGTTAGCGAGCACCTATGAAGGCCGGCACGGTACACGAGGGGGTGGTTGGCCAGCACCACGCCTGTCCGCCTTTGTCACCAGGTACTCATTTGAGGCTGAGACGACCTAGGGGAGGCCCAGAACCGGTTCAGATAATCGTCACCGGTGTTGACCGTGAGCGGGAATCGAACTCGGGTAGCCGGGTTTCGTAGCGCTGCGCGCTAACCGCGACAACACTACTCCCCACACACACTGACACACACACACACACCTAACACACACAACACCTAACACACACACCTAACACACACACACACAACACCTAACACACACACCTAACACACACACACACCTAACACACACACACACCTAACACACACACCTAATACACACACACACACACACCTAACACACACAACACCTAACACATACACCTAACACACACACCTAACACACACACACACACCTAACACACACAACACCTAACACATACACCTAACACACACACCTAACACACACACACACACCTAACACACACAACACCTAACACATACACCTAACACACACACACACACCTAACACACACAACACCTAACACATACACCTAACACACACACCTAACACACACACACCTAACACACACACACCTAGCACACACACACAGACACCTAACACACACACACCTAACACACACACACACCTAACACACACACCTAACACACACACCTAACACTCACACACACCTAACACACACACCTAACACACACACCTAACACACACACCTAACACACACACCTAACACACACACCACACACACACCTAACCCACACACACCTAACACACACACACCTAACACACACACACATCAAACACACACACACCTAACAAACACACACCTAACACACACACACTCGCTCGCATTCTCAGGCACCAAACACGTTATCAAGGCAGCTGCATCTGTAATCGCCTCGCATCTCGCCTGCCCCTCGTGTTGTGGCCGCATTCGGGATGCCGCATTTATAAAGGAATACAGCGGACGGGAGAGACTCACACGCAGACACACAGACAAAGAGCCCCCGTGTAGCCTACACCGTGCTGTTGGAGCAAGTGCTGTTAGCGAGTAGCACCTGTACACGAGGCGGTGGGTGGCCATCACCACGCCCGGCCACCTTTGTCTCCCCAGTGGCGATGTTTACACACCGCAACAGGTACTCATTTAAGGCCGAGTCGACCTAGAGGAAGCCCATGACTGGTCCAGATAATCGGGAATCGAACTTGGCTCGCCGGGTTCGTGGCACAGCGCGCGAACCGGTACACTACCGCTCCCCAGACGCACACGGAATCACACACAAAATAAAGACAAAGATCCCCCGTATAGCCTTAACAGACTGTTGGGGAAAGTGCTGTTAGCGAGTAGCACTGATAAAGGCCGGCACGGAACAGGAGGGGGTGGACAGCATCACGCCCGACCGCCTTTGTCTCCCCAGTGGCGATGTTAACACACCGCAACAGGTACTCATTTAAGGCCGAGTAGACCTAGGGGAGTTCCCCAGGACCGGTTCAGATAATCGTCACCGGTGTTGGCCGTGAGCGGTAATCGAACTCGCCGCCCACAAAACACACTCACACCCCCCCACCCCCCACGTTGACACACACTCACTTTGACACACACTCACATTGACACACTCACATTGACACACTCACATTGACACACTCACATTAACACACACTCACATTGATACACTCACATTAACACACACTCACATTGACACACACATTAACACACACTCACATTGATACACTCACATTAACACACACTCACATTGACACACACTCACATTGACACACACACATTGACACACACCCCCACATTGACACACACTCACATTGACACACACTCACATTGACACACAGACACCCCCCCCCCCCCCCCCACATTAACACACACTCACATTGACACACACACACACGCGGAAACTCGCGTATCCATCACACGCATGCCTGCTGCGTTGCAACCGGGCGATGAGTAAATGACGATCGCGGTCTGTCACCTCCGCAGACTCAACAAGCAACGGCGGCGGAACCCAAAAGTTGCAGCCGCGGCCGACAGACATCGCGACCCATCCGGGACTCGGACGCCCACGCACGGAGGCCCTCCCGCCCGGGCAAAACCGGCGGTGCCGCGAGCGACGCGATGGGGGGGGGTCTCGGTCTCTCGGATAAAAGTGGCGGCCGTCTGCCTGTCTGCTCCAGGAGGAAGAGTGGCCGTTCCCACCATCGCCGTCTCTTCTTTTTATTCTTCGCATCGGCGACGCATCGGTGACGACTTTGTAGTTGCCACGAGAATGTCACCACGGCGTTGGTGGACTACCGCAACATCTTGTTGATGCGTCCAGAGAGAGAGAGAGAGCGGTGTTTCTCTTCTTTTTCACGCATTTGCGGAGGTGGTGGTGGTGGGGGGGGCTACTTTCGCCGATAAGACATCATCAGCGTCAGGGGCCGCTACAATATTTGACACCATTGTGTGGGTTGACAGTAGCACGATGATGATTATTGTGGGGGGGGGGAGGGTGTCACTCTTTGCGTAATTGTCGGATGAACGTCATTGCCGGATAATCCTCGTAGCAAAAGTAGCCACATATGTAGTAGAGTGATGATGCTGTGTTGTGTTGTGTGTTGTGAGGTCTCGCGTCCAGACGAGGGTCTTTTCCCATAAACATGTGGGGCGGTATCACCAGCATCGCTTCAAGCGAGCCTGACTCCGCTGATGAGACACTGAAAAATACTTTGTTTTTTTCGGTGAAGTCACGTAGGTGAAAAGTAAATAAATTAAATCACGACGTTTCGGAATCAACACAAGCAACCGTCATCCGTCATCAGGTGTTGACTGCTCCAGAAAAAATATTTGTTCAAAATTTTTTTGCAAACAAAAAATTTGCATTTTTTTTTTTGCTGGAGCAGTCAACACCTGATGACGGTTGCTTGTGTTGATTCCGAAACGTCGTGATTAAATTTCTTTGTTTTCATTATAATTTATTTTATTGTTCGCCCACGTGACTTTACCGAAAAAACCAAAGAGTATGGGTCCTTGCAGTCACGAAAACTTAAAATCTAGAAGACACTGGAATGTCGAAATCCGCCCGTAGGCGTGCTTGTGTTGCGATCCCAATGCTGCTGATACTATATATGCCTTCTTCTTGGTTCTTTCGGTAAAGTCACGTAGAAGGGAAGTAATAAAATAATAAAAACAAAACGTAATAAAATAATAAAAACAAAACGTAATAAAATAATAAAAATAATATAATATAATTATTCTTTTTTTTTTATTACGTTTTGTTTTTATTATTTTATTACTTCCCTTCTACGTGACTTTACCGAAAGAACCAAGAAGATGAATCCCTGCAGTCACGAAAGCTTTAAATCGAAATTTTAATCGAAATTATATATGCCTTCCCCTGAAGGAAGGCGCCGTATGGTGGCTGATTCGATGTGAAACAAAATACTTCCAATTAATATTTTGCTAATGCTGCGGCTGCGTTGGCAGTTGTGCACAAACCCAATTTAACAACAATTCAACACGTTCATCAATAACAATGTGTATAGCCTTAAAAGAGGGAAAAAACATACTAGACGACGTTTCAAGCAATGGCCCTCCTTCATAGCTTCTTATGCGCTGCTGTGAATAAGGGTCATTGCCCGAAACGTCCCCTATTAGGAATAAATAAATATTGATTTCCCTTCGAGGCCACGCGCAGGCGTGGTGGCTTCTGACGAGCGCGTTCAGTCGCGGCTGATGCACGCGAAAGAGCGTTAGAAGATGGCAGGAACTTTAAATTCTTGGTGACCGACAGGGAAATGATGAGAACTTATCCCTCTCGGGGTGACCGGCTCACCTTAAAACACACAAAATAAAGATGCATCTCTGGACTTTATTGACAAGTACATCTTTCGATTTAAAGCTTTCGTGACTGCAGGGATTCATATTCTTGGTTCTTTCGGTAAAGTCACGTAGAAGGGAAATAATAAAATTATAAAAATATAAAACAATACAATTCTCACGACGTTTCCCTTCTACGTGACTTTACCGAAAGAACCAAGAATATAAGTTCATCTTTTTCCGTTTCATTCTTCCCGTGAATTTTTTTTAAAATAATAATAATATTGAACCGTTACATATACAGGATATCTGTATGTCTACCATCCCCAACCCCTCCAGAATGTTTTAATGAACTTCAAAAAGAGAAAAAGACGCACACGCACGCGCGCGCGTGCAGTCAGCCCCACGGCGGCGTTTGACTGTGGAGGAGAGGCACCCACGTGGTTTCAATTTTAGTTTTTTTTAAACATAAACGCACCGAGGCTCCCTTAACCGACCGGTGTTGCCGGCTTGTAATGTCCTCGTGGTGCAATTCACGTTGAGCCAACCAACAGCGCGCGCGCGCACGGACTTACAGCGCAAATTACTTTGCGCTGGTTACACGAGGGGCTTGTTCTTGTAACTTTTCTAATTATGCATCTCCCAAATAAATAGGCTCGCTAATTAAATTCTAATTTTGAAAGAGGAAACCTGGTGTTTCCCCCCCACCCACCCACTACCCCCCACTACCCCACAAAGTGGTACTTTTGTTTTAGCTACCCCGCGCATATTATAATAACGATGATGATGGGCTGAGTCAACCACCAACCCATGCGCAGGATGTGAATTTGTCTCCTCATTGTGAGGTGGGTGCTCTGACCATTTCTCCACGTGGTGACTTGGTGAGCTGCATCAACTAAGTCGGCTATTGCCAGCGAAACGTCGCACTCGAATTGTGAATGTTGTGGGTTTACTCTCAAACGCACCGGTGTGCTGAAGTAGTCGCTAATTGGCACGTTTGGTTCACGTGACAAGCCTTTTCAATTGGCTGTGTCGGGTGGTGGTGGATTTAACGACACATTTATACTGGTAGGAACCTCCTGGTTACACCAGCCCACAGGGGATTATTGTGTCCGTCCGTCCGTCGTGCATCCAAAAATGGGAGGGATGGGGCTGGGTGGAGAGGGGAGGGGCTGGGTGGGGAGGGTGGGGCTGGTCACCCCGTGGTGCCCTTATAGAACTCAACGTTTAACCTACTCACGCCGGATTGTGCCCGCCCTCACAGTCGGGCATATTTGCGGAATACACCACGCCGCCGTTGACCCTGCAGGCCATTGACCGAGCAACCCGACGTTCCTACCAGCTCCCTCCGCAGGAATGTGTTTTAAGTCCGGTATTAAACATCAACGGTACGTAGCAAAGACAATAGACGTTACGGCTGACGAGGGGGTGGGTGGTCAGCAACCACGCCCGACCGCCTGTGTCTCCCCAGTGGCGATGTTTACACATCGCACCAGGTACTCATTTGAGGCTGAGTCGACCTAGGGGAGGCCCAGGACCGGTTCAGATACTCGTCATCGGTGTTGGCCGTGAGCGGGAATCGAACCCGGGTCGCCAGGTTCGTAGCGCAGCGCGCTAACCGCTACACTGTCGCTCCCCACACTAACACGCACAAAGACAAAGTTCCCCCGTATAGATTGAATAAACTGTAGGGGCAAGTACTGTTAACGGCACACGAGGGCGAGGGGGGGGGGCAACAACCACGCCCGGCCGCTTTTGTCTCCCCCCACTAACACACTCTCACACGCTCTCACACGCACTCTCACACACTCTCACACGCACTCGTACACGCGCTCTCACACGCACTCTCACACGCACTCGTACACGCACTCTCACACACTCTCACACGCACTCGTACACGCGCTCTCACACGCACTCTCACACGCACTCTCACACGCACTCGTACACGCACTCGTACACGCGCTCTCACACGCGCTCTCTCACACGCACTCTCACACGCACTCTCACACGCACTCTCACACGCACTCTCACACGCACTCTCACACGCACTCTCACACGCACTCTCACACACTCTCACACGCACTCTCTCACACACTCTCACACGCACTCTCACACGCGCTCTCACACGCACTCTCACACACTCTCACACGCACTCTCACACGCACTCTCACACGCACTCTCACACGCACTCGTACACGCGCTCTCACACGCGCTCTCTCACACGCACTCTCACACGCACTCTCACACACACTCTCTCACACGCACTCTCACACGCACTCTCACACGCACTCTCACACGCACTCGTACACGCACTCGTACACGCACTCTCACACGCACTCGTACACGCGCTCTCACACGCGCTCTCACACGCACTCTCACACGCACTCTCACACGCACTCGTACACGCACTCTCACACGCACTCGTACACGCGCTCTCACACGCACTCTCACACGCACTCTCACACGCACTCTCACACGCACTCGTACACGCACTCTCACACTCGCTCTCTCACACGCACTCTCACACGCACTCTCACACGCACTCTCACACGCACTCGTACACGCGCTCTCACACTCGCTCTCTCACACGCGCTCTCACACTCGCTCTCACACGCACTCACACACGCACTCTCACACACACTCGCACACGCACTCGCACACGTACGCGCCGATACAAATGAAATATTCTATTCTTGCGCCTTTCAGTAAAGTCACGTAGATATGTTCAAAGAAATTTTCAAAAAATAAGGAAATACTTCCTGAAGACGACCGCTTGTGTTGCGATTGAAACGTCGTGGTTTTGTGTTATTTTTGATTATTTTACTTGAACCTATCGACCTGACTTTACCGAAAGACCCAATAATATGAATTCCTGCAGTCACGAAAGCTTTAAGGCAAGAACTGAAAGATTCACAAACGACATCCGTACTTTAGAGGACCGTATATAATTAGCTGCAATATTGCGGCGCTAACCTCACGCCCACCACACTCACTGATCTGATTCCAGGGAACCGTTCTCTGTTGTGGCTGAACCCTCCCTCACCCCCCCCCCGCCCATACCCCCCGACCCCCATCTATCCCGCTGGGCCCCCGTATATCACATGGACCCACTAAGTCCCCGCATGTCGCGTGTTCAACTGAAGTTGTGCCAACGGCTCCCACAGCGATGCGACGACGATGACGACGCGCGTGTGTGTGTGTGCGTGTGTGTGTGCGTGTGTGTGTGTACGTGCGTGTGTATGCATGTGTGTGTGTGCGTGTGTGTGTGTACGTGTGTGTGTGCGTGTGTGTCTGTGTGCGTGTGTGTGTGCGTGTGTGTGCGTGTGTGCGTGCGTGTGTGTGTGCGTGTGTGTGTGTGCGTGTGTGTGTGTGCGTGCGTGTGTGTGCGTACGTGTGTGTCTGTGCGCGTGCGTGTGTGTGCGTGCGTCTATGTGTGTGCGCGCGCGTGTGCGTGCGTGTGTGTGCGTGCGTGTGTGTGCGCGTGTGTGTGCGTGCGTGTGTGCGTGTGTGTGTGCGCGCGCGTGCGTGCGCGCGCGCGTGTGTGCGTGCGTGTGTGTGCGCGTGTGTGTGTGCGCGTGTGTGTGTGTGCGTGTGTGTGTGGGCGCGCGTGCGTGCGCGCGTGCGAGCGTGCGCGCGGGCGAACGCGTGAAAGTGGCTGGTGCACCTAGCCTGGCACGAGCGCCGCGGCGACGAAACCGCCGAGTGCGACACGAGATTCACAGCCGCTGCTTCCTACCGGCGCAGACGAAGGCCGGCACGGCACGGCACGCGTGGTTGCTGGCCACCCTCCCTCCTCACGTGCCGAGCCGTGCCGTGCCAGCCTTCGTCGCTGCTGCTGCTGCTACTCGTTAACGACGGGCGGGAGAGCGGTGGCGTAGTGGTTAGCGCGCTGGGAGAAAATTCTCTCGGCCGGTGCTGGATTAGTTTTGTGTTCCCCAGGGGGGCACCGTGGATTCAATGAGAATCTCAGCACCGCGGCCGTCACCCAGGGCGTCGCGCGTGTTTATGATCTGCAGGGATTAGCGGCGCGTTTGGCAAGGGGGGTTCCGATAGGGGACACGTCCCCTCTGGGGGGGGGGGGGGCGAGAGATGGACGGGGAGAGAGGGAGGGAGAGAGGAAGAGAGAGAGGTAGAGGTTGGAGGTGGTTGGGTGAAGAGGGCAGAGAGAGGTGAACAGAGAAAGGGGGGAGGAAATAATAAAATAATACAAATAAAAGAATAAAATTCTCACGACGTTTCGATTGCAACACAAGTAATCATCATCAGGTGTGAAAATCACAGCTTGTTGCAATCGAAACGTCGTGAGAATTTAATAGTTTTATTTTTATTATTTTATTATTTCCCTTCTACGTGACTTTACCGAAATAACCAAGAATATGAATCCCTGCAGTCACGAAAGCTTAAAATTTAAATTCTGATGCTGATGATGATGCTGATGACAATTCTGGTGCTGCTGCTGATGCTGATGGTTGCCACGCTGGCGAGATGTTAACTATCTCGCCTGGTATACATGAGGTCGTGGGTTCGATCCCATTCCCTCCACATTTAGAATCGACAACCACGCGTTTCAGAGCATTTGGCTGCTTTACATTTCCACACAACGATAAGCCACTTTGCTGAGCTATCATTCGTGGCGAGGTCCGCTTCTGAACAAGTATAACCCGTAAAAACAAAGTTTTTCACTATAAATCCTTTATATGCGTGGCTGCTAGTCATCTCGTCCTCTGGCTTGAGATGGCTGCCACATATGGGTCAGATGATTGCATGGCAGCATTAAGCAATTGGTAATTAAATATAATATTTTTGTCCTAAAAGTGTAAAATTTTGGAAAAAAATTTTCATGAACATTAATTGTCACGCACAACGAGTCTGTGTGCAAAATGTCAGCTCGATTGGATCACGGGAAGTGGGTTAAAAAAACGACCGAAAGATTTGCACGGTCGTAAGCAAGCAAGCGAACTTAATATAAAGGATTTAAAAAAAGATCTGGACAGCTCAATGGGTCTTACCTGGTGGGAAAAAAATAACATTGTTTACTTTACACTGATGATACCAAGGGCTTTTTGGAGTGACGGAAGTGGGGGGGGGGCGGGTCGGAGCTGGTCAATCTGATATGATCGGATATGTGGGCGATGGCCGGTGAAGGTTGACTGATGTTGATGATGATAACGACACCGCTGCTTCTGCTGCTGCGTCTTTTACTCATGGGGACGATCGAAATTTGAACACTGCAGCTACTGATGATGACGATGACGACCATTGTTATGATGTATGTACAGTGTGTTAAACTTCTGTCGCGCCGTACGTAGCCAGCCGAGCTCATTGGAGGTGCGGGGGGGGGGGGCGGGGGGAAACAAAGTAAGCACAAAACGCAGTTCTCAAGAAATGAAACGATGATGACAATATTGGTGCTAATGCTGATGGCAATTCTGCTGTTGCTACTGATGATGATGCTGATGATTGACAGGATGATACACGAGACGCTGAAGTATGTCATGCGTGGGATGTGGCTGTGTGAGACGAACACTGCTGATGATGGTGATGATCCGACTGCTCACGCTGATGATGATAAGCGGTGTGGGAACCCCGTGATGCGTGGGATGTGGCTGCGCGAGACGTACTGCTGATGATGGTGATGCTCATGATGATGGATGACATGACACGCGGCGTTTGGGACCCTGTGATGTGTGAGATGTGGCTGCGTGAGACGGACACTGCTGATGATGCTGCTGCTGATGATGCTGCTGCTGCTCACGATGATGATGCTGCTGCTCACGATGATGACATGACACCCGGCGTTTGGGACCCTGTAATGTGTGAGATGTGGCTGCGTGAGACGGACACTGCTGATGATGCTGCTGCTGATGATGCTGCTGCTGCTCACGATGATGATGCTGCTGCTCACGATGATGACATGACACGCGGTGTTTGGGACCCTGTGATGTGTGAGATGTGGCTGCGTGAGACAAACACTGCTGATGATGATGCTGCTGCTGATGATGCTGCTGCTGCTGCTGCTGATGATGATGATGCTGCTGATGATGCTGCTGCTGATGATGCTGCTGCTGATGATGCTGATGATGCTGCTGCTGCTGATGATGATGATGATGCTGCTGCTGCTGCTGCTGCTGCTGCTGCTGATGATGATGATGCTGCTGCTGCTGCTGATGATGCTGCTGCTGATGATGCTGCTGCTGATGATGGTGCTGCTCACGATGATGATGCTGTTGCTCACGATGATGACATGACACGCGGCGTTTGGGACCCCGTGATGTGTGAGATGTGGCTGCGTGAGACGGACACTGCTGATGATGCTGCTGCTGCTCATGATGATGATGCTGTTGCTCACGATGATGACATGACACGCGGCGTTGGGACCCCGTGATGTGTGGCTCCGCGGCTGTCCCCCGTGTGCTCACCGCGTGCGATTTGTGAGGAATGCGATGGGCGGTGGTCGGTGGGGGGAGGGGCCCTCTGAGAGCCGCCGAGTGATCGCTCGCACGTGAGAGATGGAGCCGGCTCGCGAATGCCTCGACAACTGCATCAGGTATGCGTGCGAGTGTGTGTACACGCGTGTGTGTGTGTGTGTTTGTATGAGGAGCGTTGGCGCAGTGGTTAGCGCACTGCGCTACGAACCCGTCGACACGAGTTTGATTCTCGCACACGGTCACCAACACCGATTATCTGAATCGGTCGCGGGCTTCCCCTAAGTAGACTCAGCCTCAAATGAGTACCTGGTGTGATGTGTAAACATCGCCACTGGGGAGATAAAGGAGGCCGGGGGTGGTGTTGGCCACCCGCCCCTTCGTGTGCCCTGCCGGCCTTCATAGGTGCTCGCTAACAGCACTTGCCCCTACAGTCTGTTGAAGGCTATATGGGGGATCTTTGTGTATAATATGAGGAGCGGTGGCGCAGTGGTTAGAGCACTCCCGGGTGAGCCGAGTTCGATTCACGATCACGGCCATCAACACCAGTGACGATTATTTGAGCCGGTCCTGGGCATGCCCTAGGTCGACTCAGCCTCAAATGAGCACCCGTTGCGGTGTGTAGTAGACTTCGCCACTGAGGCCGGACGTGGTGCTGGCCACATTTTTAAAATCGAAATTCCACAATCCCCAGCAAAAAAAAACATTCAAACCACACACGATTGTGTCACATGTGTGCAAAGACGTACACACACACACACACAGACACACACGAAGATAAAGGCCCCCCGTATAGCCTTAACAGGCTGTTGGGGCAAGTGATGTTGGCCAGCACCACGCCCCGGCCGCCTTTGTCTCCCCAGTGTCGATTTTTTCACACCGCACCAGGTACTCATTTGAGGCTGAGTCGACCTAGGGGAAGCCCAGGACCGGTTCAGATAATCGTCACTGGGTGTTGGCCGTGAGCGGGAATGAACTCGGGCCGCTGGGTTCGTAGCACCGGAAACACACACACATATGGACACACACACACACACATATGGACACACACACACATATGGACACACACACATGGACACACAAATGAACCACGTTGGCATGTGGACACACGCACACACACTGACACGTGCACAGAGACACGCGCACAGACACACACACCCATACAGGCGACACACAGACACACACACATGCACGCATGCACACACAGAGACACATTCACGCACACACTGACACATGCACAGAGACGCACACACAGGCACACACTCATAGTGGAGACTCACACACACAAAGACAAATGCATAGGAACGTGCGCACAGATACACACACACTCATAGTGGAGACACACAGACTTTCAGGGGCAAGTGCTGTTAGCGAGCACCTATAAAGGCCGGCACGGCACACGAAGGGGTGGGTGGCCAACACACACACACAGATACGCGCATAGAGACGCGCGCATAGACACACACACACCCACAGAGGAGACTAACACACACGCGCGCGCACACACAGGAGGCACCCTGAGAACGAGACTCGGGGTATAAACATCCGAGCCGCGTCTAGGAACATCATCGGAGGTGCAATTACGCCGCTATTTATTCTGCGAGAGGCCACGCACGTGTGAGCCACCCTGGTTCTGTGCCTGAGCGCGTGTGGGCCCGCGAGGCTATTCATGAATAATAATTATAATTCTTCTTCTTGATAATTGGGTTTTTTACCCTTCTATTTGGCAACAAAACTGACACCTTTTTTACAAGGAGTCATGTTTGCATAGACCACAATAACTGCAGTCATAATGCAAACAAAAACATAACTCTGATAATGTATGCACTGTCCTTGAAGTTGATTGGTCCACACCCGAGACAGCTTTCCTTAGAGCCTAGTCTCACATACTATGTAGTAGCTACATATGTAGTAGCTACTACTACTACATGTGTAGTAGCTACTACACATGTAGTAGCTACTACACATGTAGTAGCTACACATGTAGTAGCTGCTACACATGTAGTAGCTGCTACACATGTAGCTGCTACACATGTAGTAGCTACACATGTAGTAGCTACACATGTAGTAGCTACTACAACTACATGTGTAGTAGCTACTACACATGTAGTAGTTTCTACACATGTAGTAGCTACACATGTAGTAGCTGCTACACGTGTAGTAGCTACTACACGTGTAGTAGCTGCTACACGTGTAGTAGCTACTACACGTGTAATAGCTACTACAACTACATGTGTAGTAGCTACTACACATGTAGTAGCTACACATGTAGTAGCTGCTACACATGTAGTAGCTGCTACACATGTAGCTGCTACACATGTAGTAGCTACACATGTAGTAGCTACACATGTAGTAGCTACTACAACTACATGTGTAGTAGCTACTACACATGTAGTAGTTTCTACACATGTAGTAGCTACACATGTAGTAGCTGCTACACGTGTAGTAGCTACTACACGTGTAGTAGCTGCTACACGTGTAGTAGCTACTACACGTGTAATAGCTACTACAACTACATGTGTAGTAGCTACTACACATGTAGTAGTTACTACTGATCGCCACGAGGGAGACAAAGGCGGCCGGGCGTGGTGCTGGCCACCTGCCCCCCCCCCCCCCTCGTGTGCCGTTCCGGCCTTCAAAGCTGCTACTCGCTAACAGCACTTGCCCCAACAGTATGTTAAGGCTACACGGGGGATCTTTGTCTTGTGTGCAGCGGTTAGTGGAGTCGTCGGATTTGTCACGGGAGCGGCTGCGTATGGCTAATGCAGTAACCCAATTCCTTGTCAAAGGTCTCGATTTGGTATTTGAACATCTTAATAACCCCCCCCCCCACCACCCCGTGGTATTGCCAGAAAGGGGTCAAACCTATTCTTATTTTTCGTACTTTATGGTTGACTTTGCCACGACTTATTCAGAAGTTGTGTTGTGGTTGTACGTTCGTCTCCGCATGGCCGATGTCCGCGTGGAGCAGCAGCAGCAGCTGCTGTGATGTGACATGGAGGTGGTTGATGAGGCAGGCGACTGCGTCGACGAAGCTCCGTGGACAATCATCGAGGCTCAGAGGGTCACACACACACACAGTCCCCGTTCGTGCCAATGAGGCCGCAATAGGATCGTGGGTCTATGGGTAACCATCGAAGCTTATAGGGTCAGACATGGAGTCCATGCTGGTGCCAATGAGGCCGCAATAGGATCGTGGATCTATGGGTATTCATCGAGGCTTATAGGGTCAGACATGTAGTCCATGCTGGTGCCAATGAGGCCGCAATAGGATCGTGGATCTATGGGTAATCATCGAGGCTTATAGGGTCAGACATGGAGTCCATGCTGGTGCCAATGAGGCCGCAATAGGATCGTGGGTCTATGGGTAACCATCGAGGCTTATAGGGTCAGACATGGAGTCTACGCTGGTGCCAATGAGACCACAATAGGATCGTGGATCTATGGGTAATCATCGAGGCTTATAGGGTCAGACATGGAGTCCATGCTGGTGCCAATGAGGCCGCAATAGGATCGTGGGTCTATGGGTAACCATCGAGGCTTATAGGGTCAGACATGGAGTCTACGCTGGTGCCAATGAGACCACAATAGGATCGTGGATCTATGGGTAATCATCGAGGCGTATAGGGTCACACAGAATGGGATTCTTGATTTACTCTGGAGGAATCCGATGAGCTATGAAGCGCTTAGAAGGGAAGTAAT
This sequence comes from Lampetra fluviatilis, assembly GCF_964198595.1. NCBI lineage: Eukaryota > Metazoa > Chordata > Hyperoartia > Petromyzontiformes > Petromyzontidae > Lampetra > Lampetra fluviatilis. Next base: position 3,331,283 of record NC_136309.1, on the reverse strand, counting down.
AAAATAATAAAAATGTATTATGTTTTATTTTTATTATTTTATTACTTCCCTTCTACGTGACTTTACCGAAAGAACCAAGAAGATGAATCCCTGCAGTCATTTAAGCTTTAAATCGAAATGTTATTATTTTTTATTTTTATTATTTTATTTTTTCCCTTCTACGTGACTTTACCGAAAGAACCAAGAAGATGAATCCGTGCAGTCACGAAAGCTTTAAATCGAAATATAAAGCGCTTGTTCATCGATGCTCGGTAGGGGGCGGGTAAGAACGTCACAACAACACGCAGTACACAAACACGACAGTCGCGTAAAAGTCCAAGAAATGTAAACAATTCACACAAACAAATACAACGCGAAACTATCCACATCCAACCAGGCAGGGCCCACTAGGGGGCCGTCCATAAATGACGTCACGCGATTTTGGACGATTTTTTAACCCCCCCCCTCCTCGTCACACGGCGTCACAAAAAGTCAGACCCCCCCCCTCAAATATGACGTCACAAAGCTCTGCCCCCCCGCCCCCCCCCCCCAAAACCATATTTCCATTTTGAAAATAAAACATGCTTCAAATCGCTTTAAACTATTGTCATTGTAGTGCGTATTTAATGTGGCACTGCACTCTGATGTTGTAGGAGAAAACATTTATTACAAAGTTTATTTAATTAAGTAGAACGTGCTGTCTATATGTATTTAAATTTGCGCATTTTGATGTGACGTCACATTCCTCAACCCCCCCCCCCTCGTCACACATCGTCACAAATGTCTGACCTCCCTCCCCAGGTGCGTGACGTCATTTATGGACGCCCCCTAAGGGTATCAGAAGCGACCTGGCCACACGTGACAGCTCAACAAAAGCGGCTCGTCACTTGGAAATGCATCGCAGCAAAACAATCCAAAATAAATCTCAAATCATTTACTCATCGTCGTCGTCATCATCATCGCCGAAATTCGTAGGGCGCAGGAATCAGATCGTGTGACGCACATCACGATCGCGTTCTTCCAGAACTGTGCTCTGATGCACACAGAAGCAAAACACATTCCTGCGGAGGGAGCTGGTAGGAACGTTGGGTTGCTCGGTCAATGGCCAGGGTCAACGGCGGCGTGCTGTATTCAGCAAATATGCCCGACTGTGAGGGCGGGCACAAGCCGGCGTGAGTAGGTTAAACGTTGAGTTTTATAAGGGCACCACGGGGTGACCAGCCCCTCCCCACCCAGCCCCACCCCTCCCACTCCCCACCCAGCCCCACTCTCCCCACCCAGTCCCTCTCCACCCTCCCCACCCAGCCCCTCCCCACCCTCCCCACCCAGCCCCTCCCCACCCTCCCCACCCAGCCCCTCCCCACCCTCCACACCTAGCCCCTCCCCACCCTCCCCACCCAGCCCTTCCCCACCCTCCCCTCCCCACCCAGCCCCACCCTCCCCACCTCACCCTCCCCACCCAGCCCCTCCCTCCCCACCCAGCCCCTCCCTGCACGACGGACACAAGAATCCCCTGTGGGCTGGTGTAACCAGGAGGTTCCTACCAGTAAAATCTAACTATACATCACCAACACCACTGGTATTGAGTGTTGTGATAATAATTTGAAAATCATGATCAGACTTGTAGTTTTCAAATAGAGTGTATTACCAATTATTCATCGTCGTCATCATCATTTTTCCATTGTTGCCATAATTGCCATAATTTATTAATTTACTAAATTTGCATCATGATCGTTATTACCATCATTATATTACCACCATTATTAGCTACGTATTTTTTGCAATTTTTATCATTGTTATGATGTTATCACTGAGTATATCATAATTGTCATAATTGTTGTCATAATTTTATCAACATCACCAACATCATGTTTACACCATCATTATCACCATAATTGTACAATCATCGTCATTATACTATTGAATATCATCATCCTGCCAGCTATGATATCATCATCAGCAGCAGCAGCAACAGAAAGATCGCGACGCGTATCAAGTGCTTCACCTGTTGTGGAGTTGGCGCTGGACATGACTCGAGTTGACAAGTGTCAGCCCGCACGGACTGTGGACTTGGCCTTACCCCCCTCCCCTCCCTCTCTCCCTCCCCTCCCTCCCTCCCTCCAGCCAAACTTTTTTTCGAAAACAGTATCATTTAAAGCAAAGCGTCTACCCACGACTAGATGATGATGAGGATGGTGCTGATGAAACTGCTCCAGTAGCGCGTGACAATGATGGTAGTGATGATGGCGGTGGTGAAACTTCACCAGTAGCACATGGTGGTGATGATGATGGTGGTGGTGATGATGACGATGGTGGTGGTGATGATGATGATGATGGTGGTGATGATGTAATTGCCCCAGTAGCGTGAAGTGATGATGATGGTGGTGATGATGAGGGTGATGATGGCAGTGATTAAACTGCCCCAGTAGCGCATGATGGTGGTGATGATGATGGTGGTGGTGGTGATGATGAGACTGCTCGAGTAGAACGTGGTGATGATGGTGGTGGTGGTGGTGGTGATGATGATGATGGTGGTGGTGGTGATGATGGTGGTGGTGGCGATGATGATGATGATGGTGGTGGTGATGATGGTGGTGGTGGTGGTGGTGGCGATGATGATGGTGGTGGTGATGATGATTATGAGACTGCTCGAGTAGCACGTGGTGATGATGGTGGTGATGGTGGTGATGGTGGTGATGATGATGGTGATGATGGTGCTGATGATGCTGATGATGATGGTGGTGATGGTGGTGGTGATGAAACTGCTCCAGTAGCACGTGGTGGTGGTGGTGATGGTGGTGGTGGTGATGATGATGATGATGGTGGTGAGTGAGGTTTCTCTACACATTTCCCGTGCTCCGTTGACATCGAGGTCACGCCGTGGATGTTCTCCAGAGCCCGCCGTGTCAGATGCTGACGATGTCCAGAGCAGGGAGAGAGCGGGGACCTGGGGGGAGAGGGAGGGAGGGAGGGAAGAAGGAAGGGAGGGAGGGGGAGAGAGGCAGAGAGGAGAGAGAGAGAGCGAGAGACATTCTCAGAGACAAGGAGACAGAGACAAAGGCAGACACGATCGCCTTGGACAGAGACACTCACAGGCAGAGAGATCGAACAACTCACACAGAGAGAGACAATGACGACACAAGACGTACGTAAGACGAACGCGGTGGCATGAATGCTGATAGACACACAACTTATGAGACAGACACAATAAACATAAATAAACAAAGACAATTTGGAAGAGAGACAACACAGACATGATGATGATGATGATGACAAAAACTGAAAGAGAAAAGTGAAGACGGACCGACGCCCATAATGACATGAATACTAATCGACAAACCGTAAGACGGAGACGGACACACACAGGGACGGCATTACGTGCACGATCTAAAACAATGACTGCAAGACGACTTGGAAAGCAGACCTGCCAGCCAGACAAAACTGATCGAACCAAAGGGTCCAGGAACACCCTGAAAGTGCGCCTCGAGACTCAGCGAGTCGTAGTCGTCGTTGTTGTTGTTGCTGTTGTTGTTGCTGTTGTTGTTCAAGAATTATAATGAAAGCCATATCACGTGATGAATAACACAAATCAATTGGCTTAAAACTTTCGTGACTGCAGGGATTCATATTCTTGGTTCTTTCGGTAAAGTCACGTAGATAGAAAATAAAAATGAAATAAAAAAATTAATTACGATTTTTTTTTGCTTCAATTTTTAATTGTAATACATTTTAATTTTAAATATTTTTTACGTTCTACGTGACTTTACCGAAAGAACCAAGAACACATACACATTTAGACATCTTTTTGTGTAAACGTATATATATAAATATATCTTTTTACATATTAATCCGTGACCTGACCCGTTTGCCCCCGAGCGAATTCCGTGATTGACGGGGGTGTGGGGGTTTCGGGAAGAGCGGCGAAGCGAATGTTGCTCTGATGGTTGTAACGCGAGACGTTGCACAGCCCATTGAGATGTCGCCAGCCGTCACCGTGTCCCGATATAGCCCCGACACGCGGCGCTGTGACCTCGGGAACTAGTGCGGAGGAATGGCATGGTCGACTGGATGCGACGTCCCTGTTAGGCTGCTGCCGAATGTTTAACTCCCTCATCCAGCCACCCGCCCACCCCCAACCACGATAATAAACTAATACTAAAATAATTTTCGATTTAAAGCTTTCGTGACTGCAGGGATTCATCTTCTTGGTTCTTTCGGTAAAGTCACGTAGAATGAAAAAAAAAACATAATAAAATAATAAAGTCACGTAGAATGGAAATAATAAAATAATAAAAATGAAACGTAATAAAATAATTCTCACGACGTTTCGGCCACAACGCAAGCAGCCGTCCTCAGGTGAAGACCAGGTCTGTCGGAAAGACAGCGTCTGAATGAAACACCACCACGCTTGGAGCGTCTTTTTAAGCGTGGTGGTGTTTCATTCAGCGTGGTGGTGTTTCATTCAGACGCTGTCTCCCCGACAAACCTGGTCTTCACCTGAGGACGGCTGCTTGCGTTGTGGCCGAAATGTCGTGAGAATTATTTTATTACGTTTTATTTTTATTATTTCCCTTCTACGTGACTTTACTAAAATAATGTTTTAAAATGTTTTACGTTACAAAGTAAGGCCCCACTCAGTTACGTAGCTTTCTTTTCAGAAGCAACTTGGCCACGCGAATGATAAGCTCAACAAAGTGGACTTATCACGTGGACATTCTGTATTTATTGCAGCCAAATAGCTCTGAACGCGCGGTGGTTTTGATTCTAAACGTGGAGGGAAACACCGGAGGACTAGAATCAAGTATACAGCAGGCGTCTAACCCACGACCTCCTGTATACCAGGCGAGGGAGTTAACATCTGGCCACCATACGCTACGTAAGTATGTACGTTGAACTTCTTTCGCGCCGTACGTAGCCAACCGCGCCAATCGGAGGTGCGGGGGAAGGACAACAAACTAAACACAAAAACTGTTCGAAAAAAATGAGATTTCAATCCAGATTTTAAAGTGTACGTAACTCCAGTGTTTGCCTACTACAAACACATACTCGTGCTACTGCGTTACTACGCACACACACTGTGGCGCCACCCTAGATCCCCATAGGTAGTTGGGTGATTGTAGGCATCTATACGGGGAGGGTGGCTTTGTCTTATTGTGTGTGCGTGTGTCAGTGTGTGTCTGTGTGTGTCTGTGTGCGTAGTGTCTGTGTGTGTGTGGGGAGCGGTAGTGTAGCGGTTAGCGCGCTGCGCTACGAACCTGGTGACCCGGGTTCGATTTCCGTCTCACGGCCAACACCGGTGACGATTATCTGAACCGGTCCTGGGCCTCCCCTAGGTCGACTCAGCCGCAAATGAGTACCTGGTGCGATGTGTAAACATCGCCACTAGGGAGACAAAGGCGGCCGGGCGTGGTGTTGGCCGCCCACCCCCTCGTGGTACCGTTCCGGCCTTTTTAGGTGCTCGCTAACAGCACTTTCCCCTACAGTCTGTTAAGGCTATACGGGGGATCTTTGTCTTTGTCTTTGGGAGCGGTGGCGCAGTGGTTAGCGCACTGCTCTATGAACCCGACTGAACCCGTTTGATTCCCGTTCACGGTCAATATCAGTGAGCGCGAACATTCGAACCCATTTAGAAACAACGCGCTCAGAGCGACTGGCCGCTCGCTATAAGTTCCCGTGTGATGAAGAGCCACCTTCCTTGAGCTATCATTTGTGATAGCCAGCAGGTAAGTGGCCTTACCTGTTAAATAAATAAAATATATATATATATACAGTGTACATAGTAAATAGTAAATCATCAGCAGTCGGGCGTTGTACACTCACCTCCCTCTCGCGTGCGCCGTGCCGGCCTTCACAGGTGCTCGCTAACAGAACTTGCGCTAACAATTTTGTTCTGGCTATACTGCTGGGGGCGGGGTGGGGGGGGCCTTGAGGTAGGGGGTGAACCTTTGTCTTTGTGCTTCATATAAATGACTATACCCGGTGTACAACAACAACAACAACACAAAACACAAAAAACCCACCGGCACTGGGGAGACAAAGGCGGCCGGACGTGAGCTCCACGGGGAGATCTTCGTCTCTGTCCGAGCTCACTCGTGGGGGGGGGGGGGTAAACGCATGAGCAATCTTTCCAGATGCCACTGATACCAGATACCCACAATTCCTGTGCTCTATGCTGATACCAGACCCCCTTAGAATTTCTCTTGCTGATGGTGCCAAGCCAAATCACTTTTTCCACATCAGGGTCCGCGCACGTGCGTGAGTGAGTGAGTGAGTGCGTGAGTGAGTGCGTGAGTGAGTGCGTGAGTGAGTGAGTGCGTGAGTGAGTGCGTGAGTGAGTGAGTGGGTGAGTGAGTGAGTGCGTGAGTGAGTGCGTGAGTGAGTGCGTGAGTGCGTGAGTGCGTGAGTGCGTGAGTGAGTGAGTGCGTGAGTGAGTGCGTGAGTGAGTGCGTGAGTGAGTGAGTGAGTGCGTGAGTGAGTGAGTGGGTGAGTGAGTGCGTGAGTGAGTGCGTGAGTGCGTGAGTGAGTGCGTGAGTGAGTGCGTGAGTGAGTGAGTGCGTGAGTGAGTGCGTGAGTGAGTGAGTGAGTGCGTGAGTGAGTGCGTGAGTGAGTGAGTGCGTGAGTGAGTGCGTGAGTGAGTGCGTGAGTGAGTGAGTGCGTGAGTGAGTGAGTGGGTGAGTGAGTGAGTGCGTGAGTGAGTGCGTGAGTGAGTGCGTGCGTGAGTGAGTGCGTGAGTGCGTGAGTGCGTGAGTGAGTGAGTGCGTGAGTGAGTGCGTGAGTGAGTGCGTGAGTGAGTGAGTGAGTGCGTGAGTGAGTGCGTGAGTGAGTGAGTGGGTGAGTGAGTGAGTGCGTGAGTGAGTGCGTGAGTGAGTGAGTGCGTGCGTGCGTGAGTGAGTGCGTGAGTGCGTGAGTGGGTGAATGAGTGAGTGAGTGCGTGAGTGAGTGCGTGAGTGCGTGAGTGAGTGGGTGGGTGGGTGAATGAATGAATGAGTGAGTGCGTGAGTGGGTGAATGAGTGAGTGAGTGAGTGGGTGAGTGCGTGAGTGCGTGAGTGAGTGGGTGGGTGGGTGAATGAATGAATGAGTGAGTGCGTGAGTGAGTGCGTGCGTGAGTGAGTGCGTGCGTGCGTGAGTGAGTGAGTGCGTGAGTGAGTGCGTGAGTGAGTGGGTGAGTGCGTGAGTGAGTGCGTGAGTGAGTGAGTGAGTGCGTGAGTGAGTGAGTGAGTGCGTGAGTGAGTGGGTGAGTGAGTGCGTGAGTGAGTGCGTGAGTGCGTGAGTGGGTGAATGAGTGAGTGAGTGCGTGAGTGAGTGCGTGAGTGAGTGGGTGAGTGCGTGAGTGAGTGCGTGATTTGAGTGCGTGAGTGCGTGGGTGGGTGGGTGAATGAATGAATGAGTGAGTGCGTGAGTGAGTGCGTGAGTGAGTGAGTGAGTGCGTGCGTGCGTGAGTGAGTGAGTGCGTGAGTGAGTGAGTGAGTGAGTGAGTGGGTGAGTGCGTGAGTGAGTGAGTGAGTGCGTGAGTGAGTGAGTGCGTGAGTGAGTGAGTGCGTGAGTGAGTGGGTGAGTGAGTGCGTGAGTGAGTGCGTGAGTGCGTGCGTGCGTGAGTGAGTGCGTGAGTGCGTGAGTGAGTGCGTGAGTGAGTGCGTGAGTGCGTGAGTGGGTGAATGAGTGAGTGAGTGCGTGAGTGCGTGAGTGAGTGGGTGAGTGCGTGAGTGAGTGCGTGAGTGAGTGCGTGAGTGAGTGCGTGAGTGCGTAAGTGAGTGAGTGGGTGGGTGAATGAGTGAGTGAGTGAGTGCGTGAGTGAGTGAGTGCGTGAGTGAGTGGGTGAGTGCGTGAGTGAGTGAGTGCGTGAGTGCGTGAGTGAGTGGGTGAGTGCGTGAGTGAGTGAGTGCGTGAGTGAGTGAGTGAGTGCGTGAGTGAGTGAGTGCGTGAGTGAGTGGGTGAGTGAGTGCGTGAGTGAGTGAGTGAGTGCGTGAGTGAGTGAATGAGTGGGCGAGTGAGTGAGTGAGTGGGTGAGTGAGTACGTGAGTGAGTGAGTGCATGAGTGAGTGCGCTTGCCAGGGACGTTCACGCGCCTTTGGAGTGCAACGGTTCAGCGCGCTGCGCTACGAACCCGGCCACCCGATTTCGAGTCCCGCTCACGGCCAACGCCGGTGACGATCATCTGAATCGTCGCTGTCATGGGCCTCCCCGCGGAGAACCGAGTTCGATTTCCGGTTCAAGACCAATAACAGTGACGGATATATGAACCAGATCTTTGTGGCCAATCGAAGAGTGTTATATATATGTGTTCATTTGAAGGCGACACGGCACACTGCTGTTGACGGACTTGTTCAGTTATTTGTTCTATTTGTATTTTATTTTTGGCTCTTTCGGTAAAGTCACGCAGATAGGTTCAAAGAAAATAACACGAAATAACAAACAAACAAAACTACGACGTTTCGATCGCAACACAAGCGGTCGCTTTCAGGAAAGACGATCGATTTCTTTGTAATTTTCTTTGAACCTATCTACGTGACTTTAACGAAAGACCCACGAAAGCTTTAAGTCATTTGTGTAATTGTTTGTGCATGTGGTGACCCAGTGCACGCACTATTGCAAACGAGACTCTGAGAGTCTCTACCAAGTGAGACGCTCTACAGAATGGGACTCTCGATCTCCCGTCTCTCGATTTCTCGCCTGTTTCAACAAAGTCAACTCGCAACCTGAAACCTGAATATGGATCTAAAACAAAAGAGGAAACGATCTGCAGTCTGTGAGCGTCTCCCGCACGCACCTGGGGGGAGAGGCACGGGGGGGAGAGTTCCAGATGCAATATGTGGTGTAGTAACTACATTATCAGTGGTGTAGTAACTACATTATCAGTGGTGTAGTAACTACATTATCAGTGGTGTAGTAACTACATTATCAGTGGCGTAGTAACTACATTATCAGTGGTGTAGTAACTACATTATCAGTGGTGCAGTAACTACATTATCAGTGGCGTAGTAACTACATTATCAGTGGCGTAGTAACTACATTATCAGTGGTGTAGTGACTACATTATCAGTGGCGTAGTAACTACATTATCAGTGGCGTAGTAACTACATTATCAGTGGCGTAGTAACTACACTATCAGTGGTGTAGTAACTACATTATCAGTGGCGTAGTAACTACAATATCAGTGGCGTAGTAACTACATTATCAGTGGCGTAGTAACTACATTATCAGTGGTGTAGTAACTACATTATCAGTGGCGTAGTAACTACATTATCAGTGGTGCAGTAACTACATTATCAGTGGCGTAGTAACTACATTATCAGTGGTGTAGTAACTACATTATCAGTGGTGCAGTAACTGCATTATCAGTGGTGTAGTGACTACATTATCAGTGGCGTAATAAACTACATTATCAGTGGCGTAGTAACTACATTATCAGTGGCGTAGTAACTACATTATCAGTGGCGTAATAAACTACATTATCAGTGGTGTAGTAACTAAATAATCAGTGGTGTAGTGACTACATTATCAGTGTAGTAAACTACATTATCAGTGGCGTAGTAACTACATTATCAGTGGTGTAGTAACTACATTATCAGTGGTGTAGTAACTACATTATCAGTGGCGTAGTAACTACATTATCAGTGGTGTAGTAACTACATTATCAGTGGCGTAGTAACTACATTATCAGTGGTGTAGTAACTACATTATCAGTGGTGTAGTAACTACATTATCAGTGGCGTAGTAACTACATTATCAGTGGTGTAGTAACTACATTATCAGTGGTGTAGTAACTACACTCTCTCTATCTGTGGTCGCGTGGATTTTTTTTCTCGTGGCCCTCCGGGGGTTTCCCTCCACATTTAGAGTCGATGAAGACGCGTTCAGGGTGTCGGGCTGCAATACATTTCGACACGACGACGAGAAGCCCACTTCGTTGAGCTATCGATTTTAGAGGCCAGGTCGCTTCTGAAAAAGAGCTTTAGAGTTCAGTGTCAGGGCCTTAGTCGGCAACAATACAAAAACAATTGGTTAAGTTTCGATGGAGACTCGGACCCCGCCATAGGAACGTGGACATCCCCACAACGCTTACACCACAGCGGGATTATCGCTCCGACTCTTCGGAGCGATTATTTCCACGTAGCGATAAAAGTTCAAAGTTCAAAGTTCATTTATTAGGTATAGCCCTGTGAGCCATTCGGCTCTTGAATCGGGTGCAACCGCAACAAACAAAAAAACATGAACAAGAAAACATCTTAAAGTGACTATGTGCAAACAGAAAATCCAAGAAAAGACAGCAAAATATTGCAGAAAAATCACCGTACACCAACCCTGTGCAAATATCCCAGTGGGATGCAAGTCAAACAACAACAACAACCACCACAAGATAACTTAGATTAAGGCCATCAGTCTACTTCTGTACTACAACAAGCATGGCCAAACCAAACAACTTTTCGAAAATCACCAAAATAAAGCCATAAAAGCAATGCAACAGTGGTCATAGGAACTGTGACCGAATTTTCACAATAAACAACATGTACCACCAAAACCCTGCAGCCATAGCTGGCTGCATGAGTCACTCCGCAACAGCAGGAGCATCAGTCGGAGTGTCAACATTTTTCAATGCACCTTGAAGATCAGCACACTAAATCAAAACACAGATCATACTTTGCATACTTAGGCTAATCATTTCTGATGGCCAGGTCGTTTCTGAAAATCTCTAAAATAGCAAACGCAAGTGGGGCCCTTACCCGGTAGAATAAATAAAACACAAAAGCGACTCTCCTGGTCTCACCTCCTCGCCATCATCACCCTTCAAGACAATAGATCTGACCCACGTGGTGGGAGTGGGGGGGGCATCAGCAGAAGCAGCAGCAGCAGCAGGAGGAGGAATGAATGGAGGTGGGGAATCTTAGCCGGCATCATCTGCTCACTGTCAAAACAGGGACACGAGAGGGTTTCTAAATCCCAGCACAGCGCTCACAGATTAAACGTCGCCTTTCAGGTCAGGGCCGGTGGGGGGAGCGGTGGCGCAGCGGTTAGCGCAGCGCGCTATGAACCTCCCCCCCTACCCCCCGTCATGCCGATGTTGACAGCGGTTCAAATCTTCGGAACCGATGTTGGCAGCGAGCGGGAATCGAACTACTCCTGTCGCAAGGGCCGAGGCACGGCGCGCTTCACCACTGCGCCACCGCTCCCATCGCACACACACGCATGTAAGTAACATGCACACGCATGTAGTAACATGCACACACATGTAGTAAAGTCCACACGCACTCGCAATCACACATGTAAAACACAAAGATCCACCCCGCGTATAGCCTTAACAGACTGTTGGGGCAAGTGCTGCTCTAGCGAGCACCTGCGAAAGGCTGGCGACGTTTACACACCGCACCAGCTGCTCATTTGAGGCTGAGTCGACCTAGGGGAGGCCCAGGAACGGTTCAGATAACCGTCGTCGGTGAATCGAACTCGGGTGGCCGGGTTCGTAGCGCGAACCCCCCCCCCCCCCCCCCCCAAGTTTCGTAGCACTGACCACTACGCTACCGCTCCCGCACACACAATGCACGGTAACGCACCACGCTCGCTGCCGGATGCCACGAGAATTCCTCCCAATAGCCTGAACATCTGCCACCGCGCAGCCACCTGTAAGCTGCCCGGCAGGCCCGAACTCGCTGCGTAAACACGCAAAGACACACACACGCACGCAGATCACGGAGACAGACACACACACAAAGACACACACACGCAGATCACGGAGACAGACACACACACAAAGACACACGCACGCACACGCACGCATATCACGGAGACAGACACACACACAAAGACACACACACGCAGATCACGGAAACAGACACACACACACACACACAAAGACACACACAGATCACGGAGACAGACACACACAAAGACAAACGCACACACGCACACGCATATCACGGAGACAGACAGACACACACAAAGACACACACACACGCAGATCACGGAGACAGACACACACAGAGACAAACGCACACACACACAAAGACAAACACACACACGCACACAAAACGACAAAGATCCCCCGTATAGCCTTAACAGACCGAAGGGGCAAGTGCTGCTATAGCGAGCACCTATGAAGGCCGGCACGGCACACGAGGGGTGGGTGGCCAACACCACGCCCGGCCGCCTTTGTCTCCCTAGTGGCGATGCTTACGCGCCGCACCAGGTACCCATTTAAGGCTGAGTCGACCTAGGGGAGGCCCAAGACCGGTTCAGATAATCGTCACCGGTTGGCCGTGAGCGGGAATCGAACCCGGGTCGCTAGGTTCATAGCGCAACGCGCTAACCACTACACCACCACTCCCCACATGCAAAGATAAAGATCCCCCGTGTAGCCTTAACAGACTGTAGGGGCAAGTGCTGTTAGCGAGCACACACACACAGACACACACACATCGCCCCCTCCTCCCAACCTTGAGTGGCTGAAAGAATGAAATTGTCCCCCGAGTAACAATGGGGTCTGGGGCTCGCTCACCGTGTAAGGGGACACGGTGAGCGGTCGGAGGGATTCACATCGGCACGCGAGATCAACGTGAAGACCATTCCCTTCCTCTGTGCGTGTGCGTGCGTGGATATAGGTTTTTAAATATATATATAAAACTGAGTACCTGGTGCCGTGTGTAAGGATTGCCACTGGGGAGACAAAGGCGGCCCGGCGTGGTTGCACGTTCATCCACCCTCTCGCGTGTGGCCGTGCCGGCCTTCATCGGTGCTACTCGCTAACAGCACTTGCCCCCAACAGTATGTTAACGCTACACAGGGGATCTTTGTGTATAGATATATACTGGATGTGTAACCGAGTACCTGGTGCGGTGTGTAAACATCACCACGAGGGAGACAAAGGCGGCCGCGCGTGGTGCTGCCCCATCAGTCTGTTGAAGGATACACGGGGGATCTTCGTTCTTGATGTAGAGATGTCAAGGAGTGGTGGTGGTGGTGGTGTGGCGGTGAGCGCGCTGCGCTACGAAACCCGGCGATCCGAGTTCGATTGCCCCGCGCGCGGCCGCCACAAACACCAGTGGCGACCATCCGAATCGAATCATTCGGCATCATTGTCATCGTCGTCATCATCATCACAATCATCGCATGATCATCGTCGTCGTCATCATCATATTCATCATCGTCGTCGTCATCATCATATTCATCATCGTCGTCATCATCATCATCACAATCATCGTCATCATTGTCATAATCGTCATCGGACCAACTTCTGTGATCGTGTTGAGGCTGCTGCTGTCACTGCCCCAGAAGTTCACCACTCAAACCCACATGAACGCCGCTGCTGCTGCTGTCACTGCCCCAGAAGTTCACCACCCAGACCCACATGAACGCCGCTGCTGCTGCTGTCACTGCCCCAGAAGTTCACCACCCAGACCCACATGAACGCCGCTGCTGCTGCTGTCACTGCCCCAGAAGTTCACCACCCAGACCCACATGAACGCCGCTGCTGCTGCTGTCACAACCCCAGAAGTTCACCACCCAGACCCACATGAACGCCGCTGCTGCTACTGTCACTGCCCCACAAGTTCACCACCCAGACCCACATGAACGCCGCTGTTGCTACTGTCACAACCCCACAAGTTCACCACCCAGACCCACATGAACGCCGCTGCTGCTGCTGTCACAACCTCAGAAGTTCACCACCCAGACCCACATGAACGCCGCTGCTGCTGCTGTCACAACCCCAGAAGTTCACCACCCAGACCCACATGAACGCCGCTGCTGCTACTGTCACTGCCCCACAAGTTCACCACCCAGACCCACATGAACGCCGCTGTTGCTACTGTCACAACCCCACAAGTTCACCACCCAGACCCACATGAACGCCGCTGCTGCTGCTGTCACAACCTCAGAAGTTCACCACCCAGACCCACATGAACGTCGCTGCTGCTGCTGTCACAACCCCAGAAGTTCACCACCCAGACCCACATGAACGCCGCTGCTGCTGTCACAACCCCAGAAGTTCACCACCCAGACCCACATGAACGCCTCTGCTATACGAACAGAGTGGAACAACGCGGACCTCCAGAACAATAAACATCTCCTCATTCGAGACACAAACATCCTCCACCTCCTCCTCCTCGTGGCTCTGACATTCCTCCATCAACCACCAGTGACGATTCTCTGAACCGGTCCTTGGCCTCCCCCTCCCCTAGGTAGACTCAGCCATTAAATGAGTACCCGGTGCGGAGTGTAAACATCGCCACCGGGGAGACGACGGCGGCCGGGCGTGGTGCTGGCCACACAACCCCCCTTCGTGTGCCGTTCCGTACCTCAGCAGGTGCTAGCACATACTTGCCCCCAACAGTCGACGCAGGCTACACGGGGGACCTTTGCCTTTATGAATATGCAACACGCATAACACGCACCTGCTGGATCGCTTATCCGTGCCCGAGTCAATGATACCTCAAGAATGTGAAATTCAACTTCATATAATCACACCAACCGTATTCGGACCCGCTGCCTGCCGGGAAGCAGCACTGCCCATGGCTTCGGTACGTGGTTGCACGTGACCCAGCACTGCTGTGGCTGCCAGCAGCAGCAGCAGCGAGGGGGTTGGCGAATCACACACAGATGGCCGTGAAACCGCCTTCCCACGTGCGTGTTGTGGCAGGAGTGTGCGGTTACTCGGCCGCAGCAACGCGTAGACCCCACACTGATGCATCTGTGCGCGGGGGATCGAGTTCCTGGGCTCCCCTCGCACGCGGGGGTTTTCTCCGGGCGCTCCGGTTTTACTCGCACGCGTAAACACGCGTTCACCGACCGATGCCGCCTTAATATATAGAGGACTGCGGAGCTCGGACGGGGAATTTTGTGGAGGTGTGATGGCACAGATGATGTGGGGTTGGTGGTGATGGTACAGCGGTGAAGGTTTAGTTTGTGATGTTACAGAGGTGGAAGCTTAGTTTGTGATGTTAGAGAGGATGTGGAGATGTGATGGCACAGACGATGAGGTGGGGTGGTGATGGTACAGTGGTGGAGGTTTAGTTTGTGATGTTAAAGAGGATGTGGAGATGTGATGGCACAGATGATGAGGTGGGGTGGTGATGGTACAGCGGTGGAGGTTTAGTTTGTGATGTTAGAGAGAAGGTGGAGGTGTAATGGCACAGACGATGAGATGGAGTGGTGGTGATGACAAGCCACTTTGTTGAGCTATCATTTGTGGCCAGGTCGCTTCTGAAACATAAGTTAACAACCTCAGTGGGCTGTGCCTGGCAGCATCGGGATAGTTTAGTTTGATTTGTGTTCGGGCGATGTATTTACCTTTCCTTTCCACTACTCTCGTGTTTTGGCACCGATTGTTGTTGTAGGGTTCTCACTTTGTGCCTTTACTGGACATCTGTGAAAAAGAGCTTTATAGCTCATCGGATTCCTCCAGTATATATATAAAATATGTTCTGATACAACTCATACATTTTTTGAAAACGTCTTAAATAAAAGAAATGCGGCAGAAGAACCCTACGAAACAAAATAAACACATTCCTCCTGCGGAGGGAGCTGGTAGGAACGTTGGGTTGCTCGGTCAATGGCCAGGGTCAACGGCGGCGTGGTGTATTCCGCAAATATGCCCGACTGTGAGGGCGGGCACAAGCCGGCGTGAGTAGGTTAAACGTTGAGTTTTATAAGGGCACCACGGAGTAAACAGCCCCTCCCCACCCAGCCCTACCCTCCGCACCCAGCCCCTCTCCATCCTCCCCACCCAGCCCCACCCTCTGCACCCAGCCCCTCCCCACCCAGCCCCACCCAGCCCCTCCCCACCCAGCCCCACCCTCCGCACCCAGCCCCTCCCCACCCTCCCCAACCAGCCCCTCCCCACCCAGCCGCTCCCTGCACGACGAACGAACGGACACAATAATCCCCTGTGGGCTGGTGTAACCAGGAGGTTCCTACCAGTAATATATATTGTACTATACTCCGTGTGGCACGACTGGATAGACGATACGGAAATGAAACCAGCAAATGCCAATTGACAGCGCTGCACCAACGCCACCTGCTGGTGGGGGGGGGACGCTCAATCAACGGGACGGCAGATCGGCGATCGAAGGCAAATCGTTCCTGGGATAGAAGTTTTATTGGTGTCAAGTGTAGTGCACGGCACACACGCGCGCGCGGTTAAGAGAGGGAGGCTTTGCAAAACGAACCCCCTAACGCCCGGCTACGTTTCGCGTCGATCGGTACGCTACCAAAAATAGGAAAGGGGAGGGGGGTGGTGAAAGAAAAAAAAACCGAAACACCTCGACGGAAATCGTTAATTCGGAATAAAATATTACACCCACAGAGAAACACCATACCGCAGCCTCTTTAAGAAATCGTTATAAAATTACACCATATTGAAAAATGTATACACCTAGATTAAAAATTAACCATTACATGATTAAAAATACTTTACCCCCATTGTACTAAAATATATTTCATTTCATCTAAAATACAGACATTGCATTATCGACGTCGATCGGTTAAGAGTTGAAACACGAGAGAAAGCAAGCTTCAAGAATGAGTGACCGCTGTGATTTCCGGTTAGACAAAGTAAAATAAAAAAAAAACTACGGTGGAGGTGGCAGCAGCAGCATCGCAAACGCGATGTTGCCGGCCGACGCATGGACTCCGGGAGACTGGGACAATCGCGCCGCCCTGCGGAATCAGGGCCCGCGACGCTCGCATAAGGATCGGGAGAAACGACAAACGGTGAGCCAACGATGAACAAACGACGATGAACCAACAAAGATGAACCAACAACTCCCAGAGACCGCCCCATCACCCCAGCAACTCCAAAACCACGTGGGTGTGTTATCGATAATCGAGTGTCCGCTGGAGGAGTGGAGGGGGGCAGCACTGAGGAGCAGGGGGTTGGTGAAACACAGCAGCGATGGCTGGGTCCTAACCCCAACCCCCCCCCCCCCTCAACCTCCTCCTCCTCCCTCCTCGCGTGTTCCGTGAGAATGAGCGACGCGCAAACGGTGCGCTGCTAACACCAACCCGCAGGAAGGAGGCCCTGGTGGGGAGGGGAGGGGGGGCTTCCCCATCATCTCCGAGCTACGTTGCTCCCCCCCCCCCCCACAGCCTTGTCCAGACCACTAGCTCAGCAGAGGCCGAGTGTGTTGTGGCCGAATCGTTGTTTAGGCGGCCGATTCGAGGAAGGATTTGAGAAACCCAGGCAACCACCCCCTGCCGCTGCTGCTGCTGCTCATCTAAAGTGGCCACTACTCCACCGCCACCATCACCAACCTCCCACGCCACAACCCCCCCCACGCCAAACTCGTAAATTAAAAATAAATCTGCCGTGACAGCGGCAATGCCACGACCGGCTCCAGGAGTTCGCCAAGGTGCAGGAGTTACCCCCCGGCGCCATAAATATACAGTACATCCGGCCGACTCGTCTTGGCCGCTCACGCCCGCATTCGTTTTCAAATGGTAAACGGTACCACGTCTGCTGGCGGTGGGGGTGTGGGCTGGGGTGGGTTACCTTGCCTGGCAGCAGCAGCAGCCGCCAACACAAGGCCAAGAGAGATGACGACGACGACAACGACGAACCTCGTCAGGTGACTTTGCCGGCGGGTATAAAACAATCAGGCGGTGGGGGGGGTGATACAATTAGCGTGAGAGACGACTACTGGAAGACATTTTTTTAAGGCATTACCGTGTCTCCTACGATTTCGGTGCGGGGGGTGGGGGTGGGGGAGAAAATCTGTGGTACGATCAGCGCTGCTACAAAAGTATCGCTGCCGTGAGCGGTCACCGGCGATGGAGCCCCTCCCCCCGCATCGAACCTTGTTGTGCTTGGCGATAAGACTGGGGGGGGGGGGCAGGGGGGGGGAGGGAGGTCGCACCGCCCAAGGCAAGAACCCTCATCACGCACCCCGAGCCGCGGCAGCGCCGGCTCGGAAGCCGAACAGCGACCCCCCCCCCCCACCTCACCTCACCCCCACCTCACCCCAGGTCTGGATTATCAGAGGCGTAAAGGCACGGACTGGCGGGAGCCTGAGGGTACGGGCTCGACGTTTAGCTGAAGGGACGAGGCATTGTGTGTGCCTGTGTGCGCGTCGCACCTGGGGGGGGGGGGGGGGACCGCGTCCGTGACCTCCTGCCAGCGCTTGGCCTTCCGACACTTCACGTGACCGCAATGCGCGTCTAAGCACGGCACAAGCGCCACGGTGACGTCACCGCCACTCAGTGGTGAACGGCGGTTGTTGTTGTTGTTGTTGTGCTCGTGTGCGTGCGGCGAATGACGGCTGTTGTTGTTGTTGTGTTTGTTGGGGGAGCGGTAGCGTAGCGGGCCAGCGCACAGAGCTACGGACCCGGCGCACAGAGTTCGATTCCCGCTCACGGCAAGTAACAGTGGCGATTATCTGAACCGGCCCTGGGCCTCCCCTTGGGTCGACTGAGCCTTAAATGACTACCTGATGCGGTGTGTAAACATCAGCACTGGGGAGACTAAGGCGGCCCCGGTCTTAGTGCTGACCACACGACCCCCTCTCGTGCGCCGTGCCGGCTTTCATAGGCGCTGCTACTCGCTAACAGCATTTGCCCCAACAGCTTGTTGAAGAAGGCTATGTGGGGGTGATATTTGTCTTTGCGTGCGGTGTGTGAATCCGTTGGGGTCTTCGTTGGCGAGCGACGGGTGTGGGGGGAGAGAGAGAGAGAGCGAGGGAAGGTAGGTTCCAGGAGCCGTCGGTTAACTCTGCGGAACAAGCGGGAGGGGAAGAGACAACTCGGGATGAGACGAAACCGACGGGAGCTCTTGGGAGCATCAGTAGCAGCATCAGGGGTAGTAGGGGCAGCAGTAGCAGCAGTATCAGCAGTGGCATCAGCAGTGGCATCAACAGTGGCATCAGCAGTGGTAGCAGCGGTAGCGGCAGCAGGGGCGGTAGCAGTAGCAGCAGCAGGAGCAGCAGCAGTGGTAGTAGGAGCAGTAGGAGCAGCAGTATCAGCAGTGGCAGCAGCAGTGGTAGCAGCAGTAGCAGCAGTAGCAGCAGTATCAGCAGCAGTATCAGCAGCAGTATCAGCAGCAGTATCAGCAGCAGTATCAGCAGCAGTATCAGCAGCAGCAGTATCAGCAGCAATATCAGCAGCAGTATCAGCAGCAGCAGTATCAGCAGCAGTATCAGCAGCAGCAGCAGTATCAGCAGCAGTATCAGCAGCAGTATCAGCAGCAGTATCAGCAGCAGTAGCAGCAGCAGCACGACGCGATCGACTTGACGCTCATCGCCGACGACACCCGAACCCCGCCGACGCGGTGGGTCGCTCCGCCGCACCGTGGTGCCACTCTCCGCCACTCGCGGGTTCCCGGGAGAATCACTCCACGAATCGCTCCACGAAGTCCACGCCCGACATCGCGCGTGGACCACACGACGCGACCGCGCGTCAACACGGATTTGCGCAAACGACAAGTTTTGGGGGAGAATCAACACGGTTGCCGTTGTGGACGACGTAACGGCACGCAAAGCCGACAGGGCCCTGGTTTGTCTCTCTCCCAAGAATTTGAGCAACGCTGTAAATTAAAAGCATTTCTTTGTCTCTCTCCGCACTGCCATCTACCGACAACAAGGTAGCGGAAACGTGACGTAACGAGGTGGGGCGTCGGTTTAAAAACGAATGAGAGCACTTACATCTCCGCGCAGAAACAGTATCCATCTTGCTTCTCGAGTCAGGGCGCCTACAGAGCGGAAGGGGGGGGGGAGGTGATGGTGTTAGCGTGCTCATCCACACATCCGTTCGTCCCTTCGTCACATCTTCCCGTCGTCACATCCCGACTTCGCACCCTCTCACATTCTCTCTCGCCATCCTCTTATTGCGAGACCCTCCGCCACCCGACACAGCCAAACAAGATGAGATTGTCACGCTCGCAAGCATCCAACGCTACCAATCACCATCATCATCATTATTATTTTTAACGCTTCGGCTCGTGAGCGAGAGAGAGGGGGGGGGGGGGAGACAGGACAGTTCTCACAACCATGTACCCCCCGCGCTACATAAGGACGGGCGCTAGTTTTTGCCAGCGTCGCCGGCGTCACCAGCATTTCACCGCCGGGCAACCAGGGCGTGCGGGGCAGCGTGCGGGACAGCGGGCGGGACAGCATGCGGGGCAGCGTGCGACCCCATCCCTCACCGGCTTGGCTCCCACGCGACCACCGGCCTTGGCCTCCGCAGCCGCAGCCGCCGCGTTAGACGAGCTCAGGGTCTCCTGGATCTCCTCCAGCACGGCTGGGATGGGGAGGGGGCGGGGGGGACAATCGGCACTCTGCGTTACACGCGCGCCCCCGTGCGATACAAAGACAAAGGTACCACACCTCTTACCCATACAGACTCTTACAGGCTGTGGCGAGGGGGGGGGGGGGAGTGCCGTGTCGGCCGCAACCACGGGGTGAGTGGCAAACACCACGCTCGGCTGGCCAATCGGAGGTGCTGGTGGTATGAATATGAGTAACAAAACTAGTCCGGAGTTTGCTTACATTGAACCAAAACTGCTGAAATTAAGTGGCTCCCAGGAGGACGGCCACGTGGCTGAATAATTTATTACTTTTCAACGTTTTTTCCCCCCCCCACGTGGAGAGACAGACGCTGTGGAGTCAAGGAGGATTGGTACTCACACGAGTCGGTCAACAGGGCGTTCTCCATGATCTTTCCCTTCTTCTTGCCTGCTGGAAGAAATCCACGGTTCAAGGAAGCCACAAACCACACGCCGCAGACAGAGATCCCCACTGCCCCCACCCCCTCCACGGCATTACAGCGGCACGCTCCCCTGCGTTGCGTCAAAACGCGTTGCAGTGCGTCTCCGCGAAACGGTACCCATTAGATCCACTTTCACATTCAGCCTTTTTCTCAAGGACGCAAACGCAAACGTCACGTGGAGTTACAACGGGAGGCCGCGTGTGTGAACGTCACCTACTCCCAAACGACACGTGGAGGTACGACGGGAGGCCGCGTGTGTGAACGTCACCTTCTCCGACAGACGAGCTGCTCCCATTGCTCCTCGTGCTGTTCCTCTGCCTGTCCTTGGCCGAATGCCTGCAAGAGGGTTTCGTCGCGGCAATAAACCGGCTTTGCAATCGAGAACACACCGAGGGGGGCCATCGTTCTTTGCCGGCGCCCCGCGCAATTAAGCCGCCCACCCCCCCCGCCGCCACATTGTTCTCCGCTCACCGTGAATGTTTCGCTTAAAAATTTGAGCCGGTACATAACCGCTCACTCTATATGTCCGACGATCGTTCGTGGTTTTTGTTCCACGCGTTGTCGGTCAAGACTCTCACGTTTTGCTTCACTTGAACTGTGTCGTTGGCGCCTTCTTTATTTTTTCTTGCGCCGGGACATTCTTTTTTTAAAACCCGCAACTTCGCCTGTAACCTTGTTTGAAGCGATGTTTGCTGGATGTAACTGGGACGCCCTCCTGCAAGTGATGCATGCATGCATGTAGAACTTATTTCGCACCGTATGTAGCCAACCACGCTATTCGGAGGTGCGAGGGAATGAGAACGAACTAAACACGACTGTGATAAACTCAACTCAACTGCACTGGGATTACACGGAGCGCTCATTACTGCCCCACACTGGAAGACTTATGCCCATTCGCCGGCTGGTGGCTGCATTGACGTTGAGCTACGTCGGGAGAGCTGCCACCTTCCTCTAAGCTCGACCACATAGCGGCAATCATCGCCCCTTCGTGGCAGGCTCGTGCACAGGGACATCTTCCGCTGGGGGTGCCCTTGGAACGCTAGAGAGCAAGTGGGGATGTACGTCAGGTGCCTTGAGGTGGGGTGGGGGGGTGGGTCACCTGGTGGGGACGTCGCGAGCCTTGGGCTGCACGGCGCACAGCGGCTCCGTGATGCTCTTTGCGGAGAGGGAGAAGCGCTCAAACTCCGACGGGGAGATCAGATAGAAGCCTGGGGCACGTCCAGACACACGAGCACACACACACGCCTGTATCTCCCTCGTGGGGTGGAAGCAGAGGGCGAGGTGGTGGGGTGGAGGAGGAGGAGGAGGGGGGGGGAGGAAGGGGCGAGCTGGTGGGCGTCCGCGGTAGCCGAGTCCTCACCCTGCCCCGACTTGGTGAAGACGCAGGAGGCGATTCCGCCGACGTCCTCCCGGCGCATGCAGCCGTGGCGCGCCTGCAGGCGCAGTGCGGGCACGCTGTAGGCGTGCACCTCGCCCAGGTTGGTGAGGCACACGAGGCAGCTCTCGCTGTAGTCCTCCCCCGCCGGCGCCGCGCTGGCAAACGTGGCCAGCGCCACCTTGCGCACGCGCGACCCCTCCGTCGCCGTCAGCTTGAACTTGTTCTTGGCGCCGACTCGCGGCAGTGCGAACACCTGGCGGGCGGGCGGACACGGTGAGACGTCAGCCGAACGAACGTGGCCCTCCGTTATTTTTCTTTTTACCAGGCAAGGCCCACGGAGCTACGTAGCAGTCTTTTTCAGAATCGACTTAGCCACAAATGGATAGCTCGATGAAGTGTCTCATCACGTGGAAATGTGTCGCAGCCAAATACTCCCGCAAGAGCAGCCCTCGAGAGCATTCATCGTAAACGTTTCACTCGATCCACATCCACACGAAGCAGCAGCAGCAGCAGAAGCAGCAGAACAATCCTCTGGCGAACAGGGACCCCGTCCCCCCTCTACTGTGCCGCACAGGAAGAGGCTCTCGCGCAGGCAACATGCACACCTTGTATGTTTGTTAAGTTGAACTTCTTTCGCGCCGTATGTAGCCAACCCTGCTAATCGGAGGAAGGACAAGCAACTAGCAACAAAAATCAGTTCTGAAAAAATTAGTTTTCAATCTCGACTATTGAAAAGTACACAGCTTCAGTGGGATTCCTAATACCGGCAGAGCGTCCCTTGATGACTGCAGGAGTGCATCTGAGAGCGCCGTGCGATGCAGTGGCCACCGTCTTTGTTCGATGGCGGAGCCAAAAGCCATTGCTGCTGCTGCTGCGATAATGACCGTTTGAGTTGGAGTAAGATCTCTCGCGAGGTCTTACCAGAGTCTCAAGACTCTTTCCTCAGCAGGGCCCTACTACATTTGGGTTCCACCACTGGAACCTCCTTTGCCAGCAGCAAAATATGATAATTGTTTTGTTACCCTTTTATCTGGCAACAAAACTGACACCTTTTTTACAAGGAGTCATGTTTGCATTGACCACAATACCTGCGGTCGGAATGCAGGTATTGTGGTCAATGCAAACATGACTCCTTGTAAAAAAGCTGTCAGTTTTGTTGCCAGATAAAAGGGTAAAAAAACAATTATTACATTTGGGTTGTTTGGCCAATGCCAATAATGGGAGAGTTTGGCTTCTTGTTGGATATAACCGGAGAACCCGGAGCAAACCCATCACACACACACATGCGGGGTGGTGGGGGGGTGACACGCAAAGCCTCCGCACAGATAGATTCAAGAATCCATGGCTGCGCGTCCTTCTCCTGGCCACCTTGCAGCCGGCCAGGCACCACTCGCGTCGTCTCTGTCCGCACCTTGAACTGCTCCTCGGAGATGATCAGCAGCGAGTGGCTTGAGCCCATCTCGGGCGACTTGGCCAGGTCGTGCAGCACCTCCAGCGGCTCGGGCAGGGGGCTGCCCTTCCCGTCCAGCACGGTGAGGCCCACCACGGGGGCCCGGTGCATCAGCTGGATCTCCTTGGCTGCGCGCGCGGGGTCCACGTGGGCCCGCGAAAGACAAAGACGCCCAACCCCCGTGTAAAACTTAGAGCAGACTTTTCGATTTGAAGCTTTCGTGACTGCAGGGATTCATCTTCTTGGTTCGTTCTGTCGACAAGACAGGCTCTGTCTTGTCGACAGATCTGTTCTTCACCTGAGGACGGATGCTTGCGTTGTGGCCGAAACGTCTTGAGAATTATTTTGTTGCGTTTTATTTTTGTTATTTTATTGTTTCCATTCTACGTGACTTTACCGAAAGAACCAAGAAGACTTAGAGCAGACTTTCGATTTAAAAATTTCGTGACTGCAGGGATTCATCTTCTTGGTTCTTTCGGTAAAGTCACGTAGAAGGGAAGTAATAAAATAAAAATAAAAAACATAATAAAATAATTCTCACGACGTTTCGGCCACAACGCAAGCAGCCGTCTTCACCTGAGGACGGCTGCTTGCGTTGTGGCCGAAACGTCGTGAGAATTATTTTATTATGTTTTATTTTTATTATTTTATTACTTCCCTTCTACGTGACTTCACCGAAAGAACCAAGAAGATTAGAGCAGACTGTCGGGGCAAGTGTCGTTTGGCGAGTAGCACCTACAAAGGCCGGCACGGCGCACGAGGGGGGTGGGTGGGTGGGTGGCCAGCACCACGAACGGCTGCCCTCCTCTCCCTAGAGGAAATGTTTACACACTCGAAGCTGAGTTGACCTAGGGGTGGCCCAGGATCGATTGACATTCTCAGCACTGTTGGCCAAGAGCGCAGTGCGCTAGCACAAAGATCCCCCCGTATAGCCTCAACATACGTTTTTAGGGAAAGTGCTGTTAAAGATCAACTATAAAGGCCGGCAGCTATGATTAACACATCGCACCAGGTACTCAGGGAGGGCTGAGTTGACCTAGGGGAGGGCAAGCCTTGGCAGGCAGGGCCAGGGAAAACAAGGCGGTTCATTTTATGCGGTTTTAAGTTTTGAGGAGCCTTCACATCAATGCGGCCGTTTTTCGCTTGGTTAACTTCCTCAACAGCAACACAACGTGACACTAAAGTTGTGTTCATGCTGGATCATCTGTACGGAAGTTACCCACGCTATCTGCCCCCCCCCCCCCCCCCCCCATTATGGATGGACAAGACAACCAGACGGATGCACTAAGTACGTACGGACATACGGACCCGCTTATCACCCTTCGTCGGGAAGCGTTTACGAATATCACCGGCTGGCAATCGGGGCAACCCCCCGGCTGCACACCTGGCACGTACCTAGCCGAGCTTCCACCGGAGTCTCCGACCGGCGCTCGGACGACGGCACGTCGATGGTGTAGGCGAAGATGATGCCAGCGTTGGTGCCGGCCCACAGGCTGGGTCCGTGGTGTGATCCTTGGTCCGTAAAGCCAACAAAACACAAACGCCGATTTTGAATAAACACCACTTGGCTGCGTCCGCCAAGCATAATTTGTGTTGCATTCG
This sequence comes from Lampetra fluviatilis, assembly GCF_964198595.1. Lineage (NCBI taxonomy): Eukaryota > Metazoa > Chordata > Hyperoartia > Petromyzontiformes > Petromyzontidae > Lampetra > Lampetra fluviatilis. The sequence continues at coordinate 3,306,188 of NC_136309.1, read as the reverse complement.
CATGGCGCTCCCCGTAACATAACAGAACATATCAGAATGCAGGGCATTTATTATATATGTTTACACATTAATTTTTTAGCCAAGGGGAGGGACCCAAGGGAACCCCCCACCACCTAATGAGAGGAGTGAGCTGCAGGTCAGGAGAGGTGAGCGAGCGGATGAGCGAGCAGGTGAGCAGGCGAGCGAGTGGTTGAGCGGGCGAGCGAGCGGGTGTGCGAATGAGCGGGCGAGCAGGTGAGCAGGCGATCAAGCGGGTGTGCGAGTGAGCGGGTGTGCGAGTGGTTGAGCGGGCGAGCGAGCGGATGAGCGGGTGTGCGAGTGAGCGGGCGTGCGAGTGAGCGGGTGTGCGAGTGAGCGGGCGAGCGGGTGAGCGAGCGAGCGGTTGAGCAGGCGAGTGAGCGGACCGTCACGCAGGAACGTGTCGGCGAAGTAAATGCACTTGACGACGCCGGAGAGGGAGTCGTCGGCTGAGCGAGCCTCGATGCGGCGCTGCACGGGCGCCAGCTCCACCTCGCCCTCTGCCTCCTGCACCTGCACACAAAGACAAAGATCCCCCCCCACGCTGTGTAACCTTAGCAGCCTGTAAGGGGCAAGTGCCGTTCGTGAGCAGCGCCTACGAAGGCCGGCACGACACACGAGGCGGTGGGCGGCCAGCACCACGCCCGGTCGCCTTCGTCTCCCAAGTGGCAATGTTTACACAGCGGTACCCGTTTTTAGGCTGAGTAGACCTAGGGGAGGCCTAGAACCAGTTCAGATAATCGTCACTGATGTTGGCCGCATTCGAACTTGTGTCGCCAGGTTCGTAGCGCAGCATGGCAACCGCTACATTACACGTGCGCGCGCACAACACACGCACACACCAAATACACACGCACGAGCACACATATACGTACACACACACACGCCGACACACGCTGACACACACGCTGACACACACGCTGACACACACGCTGACACACGCGCTGACACACGCACGTGCACACGGGCATACGCCGGGCACCCACAGAAACGAGTGGTCCCCACACCGGCCAGCATGGGCAGGCGGGCGGGCGGGCGCACGCACGGACAAACTTAGAACGAGGGACACGCGACCGTGCACGCAGATGGACGCGCATGCACATGCCAGGACACGGGATGCACATGCCACGGTGAACGAAACGGGAAAGAAGATCCCGCGTGCAGCCTGACAGATTTATATAGCGCCTTATTGCAAGGTCGCTTTACAGCAATGATAGAAGTTACGGTGACAGGAGAACAGGCGCGGATGGTTAAGGAGGGGGTTAGGGTAGGCCTGGTCGTATCTGGGGGGGGGGGGGCAGTGCACCCCACGCATCGTGACACCCACAGCAGTGGTAAGACTACCCCCCCACTCGGGGACATGCAGTGACGGCAAATCATCGTGGACATTCACGCATGGAAGCTCGTGACACAGGGTTAGTGGGTGCTCCCCCATTGCCTCTCGTGAAAGGGGTAAACCCATCACTTACTTTATCCAGGCGGCCCTGAGTACTGACACACTGACAAAAAAAAACGACAATAACAACACGTACGCATATTTGCATTTCACAAAGTTACATCCACAAAGACAAAGAAACCCCCCCCAACCGTGCAGCAGCCTCTAACAGAGTGTTGGGGCAAGTGCTGTTGGCGAGTAGCGCCTACGAAGGCCGCCACGGCGCACGAAGGGGGTGGGTTGGCCAGCGCCGCGCCCCAGTGCTGACGCGTTTGCACGCCGCATCGGGGACTCATTCAAGCGGCGAGACCACCTAGGGGAGGCCCAGGTCCGGTTCAGGAATCCCTCGCCGCTAAATTGTAGCGGTGATCAGGAATCGAACACGGGTTGCCGGGTTTGTGGCGCGGCGTGCTAACCGCAGCGCCGCCACCATCACCACCACCCACATGTGTTGCATCCAATGTCCAAACACGACACACACGAGTGGGCTCAGGCATCCGACTGTGCTTTATCTATGCTGCATGTTAACTGCAGAGCATAGCTAAATCAGACAAAAGAAACCCAGGCCCGGATCATGCACAGGGGGATCATGGACGTAGATTTAAAGATGACAATGCATTATAGTTTGGCTCCGAGTACCACCAGCAACGTGCTCCGTGCCGGATTTTGATGACTGGAATGCATTCCAGGAATGAATAACGGACGCTCGCATCTTCTCTGCAGCTCCTGATATCTGCCGTGTATACCAGAGACCGCCGGGAAGGGACCTCAGAAGCGGTTCTGCGGTATCTGCTTCCGCGTGCAGCCCCCTCGCACGAAGGCAATACCTGCATTATGACTGCAGGTATTGTGGTCTATGCAAACATGACTCCTTGTAAAAAAGGTGTCAGTTTTGTTGCCAGATAGAAGGGTAAAAAAAACAATTATCATATTTTTTGCTGGCAGATGAGGTTCCAATGGTAAAAACAAAATGTCAAGGATGAATATCAAAGGCAGGCCCACTCTCCCTGCCCGCTCTCGCCGTATCGCTGTGACGCGGCTCACGCCGGCCAGAGGGCCGCACGGGGGCCGCACGTTGGCCGCGTGCCGGTGGTTGCTGCGGGCACCTTGTTGGCGCCGTCCCTGGGCGGCCGCTTGCGCCCCGACGCGCGGCTCTTGCTGATCCTGCGGAACGACTGGCGCAGGGACTTCTTGAGCGACTTGACGCGCGACAGGGGGCCCTCCAGCGCCAGCGCGTCGTTGGGGTGCAGCGTGCACCTGGCACGGGGGAGGGGGTGGGGGGAGGAGGGACACGGACGCCATAGAGCGGCGATGCGCTCATCGTTAGCTCGATAGTCCGCGGGTCCCTGGTCCGCTTCCTAATATTGGAAGGAAGAGCGTTCCAGACAGCCGCAGAAGCACATCTGAACGCGCGCGTTGCAAACAAGCTCTCATCTCAACCGTTGCATTGCTACACGTACCACTCGCACACGTTATTATCCTTACGCTTGTTCACCCAGCAAAGCCTCAGCGAGTCTTACGACTCAGCGAGTCTCGTCAGAACAGCGGCCACTCAACGTCTAAAAAAAAAACTTTAAAAAAATCCCGGACGCTCACTTGGACATAACGGCCCGGCGCTGCTGGAGGTCGAACAGCGCCAGCCCGTGGCTGGTGCCGAACGCCACGAGGCGCCACTCGGGGTGCAGCGCCAGCGACGTGACGGACGCCGGGGGCGAGCACTGCACCAGCAGCTGCGGCTGGAAGCCGGCGGGGAAGCGGATGCGGCCGGCGCGCTGCGTCAGCCGCTCGTGTCCCTTCCAGCGGAACGTCTCGTTCTCCTCGAGCAGGTCCACCGTGTACACGTCCACCTCGTGCTCAACCTCGTCGTCGTTCAGCTCCATCACCAGCACCTGCGGCGGAGGGGGATGAGGAGGAGGAGTAGTAGTAGGGACGCGGACCTTTGGCCTGCGGGTCTCCTAGGTGCGCCTTTGACCTGCGGTTAAAACGGTCGGCTACGTTTTCTGTATCCCCCCCGTTACTGGAATTCTTCGGCGTGACTCGGGTTTTGTTTAAATAATAATAAAAAAAACGGTTGGCCACGTACGGTGCAGAAGAAGTTCAACATACATACGTACGGACACACCGAGCTGCCATAAATCACCGCGTCGGTTTTTTTTAAACTGGGGCTGGCAAACCTCGACAAAGATAAAGATCCCCCACCCGCTGTATAGCCTGAACAGAGGTTTGGGGCAAGTGCCGTGAAGGCCGAGGTGCAGACCACGGGGTCGTGTGGTGCATTACCTGTCCAGCCGAGCCAGCCAACGCCATCTGCCCACTGAACTTGCACAGGGAGATCTTCTGAATGCCAAGCCGTGGGTCATCGCTATAGGGGTCGAAGCAGCCCACCTGTTGGTACCAACACACGCAACAAAACACGTGCGCACACACACACAAGCGTATTACAATCGTCAGTTGCCTACGGACGGAATCACTGGACCCTTTGGGTCGCTAAGTCGCTCACCCCACTGGTCCGTATTCACGTTATTTGTGTTCAAAACACACGCACATCCGGAGCATTGTGAATCGCCTTGATCCCGGTAGAATAGTGGATCTTCGCCACTCGCACACTCACATCTAAGCAGACAGCATCACTGAACTGGCTGCCCGTGGGATAGCTAGGCGTACTTTTGACCTACGCGTCAGCTAGGCGTACCTTCGGCCCGTGGTGGGTTTGGCTCAGCGTACCTTCCGGAAGGGCGGCCACTCCTCGTCCTCGCCCTCCGCGGCGTGGTCGGCCTCGGTGAGGAACACGTTGGCCGTGCCCAGCTTGTAGAGCTGCTTCAGCGCCACCCCCGACGCGTCCCAGAACCGCACCGAGCCGTCCTCGTGTCTGGGCACGGCAACGGGGGGTGGGGGATAAAGGGGGATACAGGGGATCACGGCTTAGCCGGGCAGAGCACGGTCGGGCAGCACCAGCATCCCCGCCGCTCGTTTTCTCCGGTTGTACCGCCGGTAACGTTGTTTGGCACCGCGTCCGAGGTTTTCGGGCCACGCGCTAGGAACTTCCCGAGACACGTGGAAGCAAAACGTCGGACATCGCGCCAAACACTGCACGCAGCACAACCTCGAGAGAGTCGTACGGCGCAACATAGCAGCACCAACACAGACCACCACACACACAAGGCAGCAGCAGCAAGAGCAATGCGACGGCAGCGTCGGGTCTGCGGCACCAAGTGTATAACACGAACCAGAGCGGGCGCCACGAATAACCAGACGCGATTCAACGCAACGATGCGAGCAGCGGCCGGCGCGTTGGAACGCGGTTAATCGATGCCCCCCCTTCCTCCTTCAACACCCCTCATCCGCCACGAGCCGTACAGCGTGGGGGCGGCATGACGATCAGGTGCACGCGCACGCGGCCGCCCACGCCGGCGCCGTACCCAGTGAGCAGCAGGTCCCTCAGCGCGGGCTCCGTGTTCCTGTTGATGCCTCCGTTGACGGGCCACTCCTGCGACGACGACAGGAAGAGGGAACGGGGGCGCACGTCAAAGAGATCGAAGCGAGCGGCACGGTCGGTCGGTGCAGCGCCGCGGATTGATTCAACCGTTCCAGGGCTTCAGCTCAGGCCGTGGACTCGGCATGCCTAGATGACGCGCCACGCCTTTGCCAGAATTTTTCTTTCATTCGTTTTTCCACGGGCGCTCCGGTTTACTCCCAGGCGGGAAAAACTCTCATGAATTGACCGATTATAATTAACACCTCAATATATATAGAGGACCAGCAGAGCTTGGGCAAATGTTGGTAGTGGCGGCTGACCACCTTCGTGGTTGCCGCCGCCGCCGCCTTTGCCGCACGTCTGCGGTTGCTCCTCACGCCTCTGGGTCGTTCCCTCTCTCTTTGAGACTTACGACCGGAGTGGCAACCAAAAGAACTAAACCGTGGAGATGGAGCAATGAAATCGGATCGTGCGTCCGTAAAGCTTCGTTGGATCGCGAGACCGTAAAAGCTCAGAAATCGGAATCTTTATTTAGACTGGAGGAGGAATCCCATGAGCTATGACGCTCTTTTTCACCCATGTCCAGTAGGGGGCACCGGGTCAGAAAGTTTCAGGTGGCTTGCAGAAGGTCCTTCATCCGGCAGCGGATGGATCACATCCGATGAGGACGACGATGAAAATCAGTTTTCGAAACGACCCTTGCAGAAGTGCTGGCCAGTTGCCAGCACGGAGATGCTGCCGATAGATAATTGCTATAGTGCGGAACACGTGTTATTGCTGTCAGCTCATTCATATCAACGACCATGAAGCTTTGGCAAAAAGCTGTGAATCACTGTTATCATGATGATTAATTTTCATTCAACTGCTCCACAAAAATATTCTCTGAGAGGAGAATATCTTTTTTATTTATAAATGCTTGTTGTCCTTCCCCCGCACCGACGATTCGCGCGGGTTGGCTACATACGGTATGCAAAAGAAGTTCAACATATATACTTATATTTGTTGTGTGTATTGCAAACGGTGATCTCTAAAATAGCGCTTTGCTCAGTGTGCTACTATCCCTATGAATAACTCAACCGGGAATGGATATCCATTGTAATTTCTATGCATACATTAACCTCCCCGCCCCTCGCACCCGACTGACTCGCTAGTGATAACATCACATTTATCCTTTCTCTCTTTAAGAACGAAACAGGAGGATTTCTCCACAAGTCTGGATGTCCGCCTGATGATGCTGGTTGTAATTACTGGCGAAACATCGTACTAGAATAATAAATGTCGTGGGGTTTTGTTCACGTGACAAACCTTACGAATAGACGGTGGCGGGTTTAACGACTAAATCCTACTTGGTGTTCAACTACTATCTCAATGACCCGCATTCATTCCCTGGCCATGCAAGAACCTAAGTGGCAGGTTTGGCACCCGATACTGACGCAAGTTCTTTATATCTCGTGAAGTAGAACTGGTCAGTGGTACGGTGAGCGGCTTGCAATCAGAAGCTTCCAGCTGCGTGTGAACCTATAGGTCCTGCGTAGATACTCATAGACTCTGAGACCGATCCACTCGAATAAAAACCCATCCACTCACACCGAGACCTCTAGACTCACACAGGGACTCACACACACCTATAGACTAACACACAGACGGAGGCTTGAGCTGATATAGAGCGATAGAGATATGTAAATGAGAGGTGAGGGGATTCAGAATGGGTTGGGGGTGGCCACGCAAAAGCCACGTGATTTACGGTAGGCTCGAGCTTGCAAGAGTAGGCCACGCACGCCGCAGAGGAGATCCTCCGGAGCCTCCCCTCTCGGCGTTGGCGCGACAAAGCAAAGTGCCAGCGGCGCAAGGGGCGGAGGTCGAAGCAGTCGAGAGGGCACGGGCGAGGCCTGGCGCGCGTTCGTCGGCGGACTCACGGCGTGCGACTTGTTCTTCTCGTCCTCCTGCTTGCGTCCGCAGCGCGCGATGCGCTCCCAGATCTTGAGCGGCACGGCGGAGACGTGGTGCGAGCAGGTGATGGCGGACGAGTGCAGCGACGCCAGGTACGGGGGCGGGATCGGGGCCCAGGATTCCGAGCGCAGGTCGATGGCCACCAGCTCCTCCTCCACCAGCACGATGAGGGCCTGCGGCGCGTCGTACTCTGCACACGCGCACGAGCGCCAGCGCGCCGCCCCCGTCTTAGTCCGGCGGGTTTTGTCCGTTTTCGTTTGGCGCGCATTGGTGGTGACAAAAAAAAACTCGTGCCTCACCGCGAGAAGGGGCCACGAGTTCGGTTCGTGACCTCGGGCGCCCTTCCCGCGTGGAGTTTCTAAGTTCTCCCCCTGTTCTGCAGAGTGTGAGCGAGCTTGTGTGAGAGTTTGTGTGAACATATGTACGTTTAGGGTGCGGTAGTACAGCAGTTGGTAGTACAGCGGTAGGCGGCAGTGTAGAGCGGTTGGTGCATCGGACTATGAGCTCGGCGACCCATGGAGTTCGATTCCTGCTCACGGCCACCACCAACACCAGTGACGATTATCTGAACCGGCCCTGGGCCTACCCCAGATCGGCTCAGCCTCAAATGAGTAACTGGTGTAGCGGTGTGTAGTCAACATCGCCATTGTCGAAACAAAGGTGGTCGGGCGCGGTCCTGTCAACCCCACCCCCTCGTGTGCCGTGCCGGCTCTGATAGGTGCTCGCTAACAGCACTTGCTCCTACAGTCTGTCAAGGCTATACGGGGGATCTTTGTTTGTTTGCTGTGTATCAGTGCGACTGTATTGAGTGTGTGGACTTTGTACATCACCCGCCCCCCCCTTCTGCCAGTCTACCCTAGACCATAACCCGTAACCAGTTTCTCTCCTGGTTTTTTTTTCAATGCTGTAGATAAACCGGTTATGATTAGCCACCTTCCTTACCCCACCCCCACAGCCCCCCCCCCCAACAGCCCCGCCTCCCACAGCCCCCCACCCGCCACCCACCCAACTCACCGCTGTCGGGAGCCTCGTTACAGACGGTGAAGAAGTCGATGACGCGGGACGTGAAGTCGAAGGCGACGTGCCTGGTGCCGTGGATCACGGTGACGCTGTGGCGGTCTCCGTAGCTGGCACGCGGCATGCCGCCACTCAGCACGATGTACGGATCCCTGCCGAGAGAGAGACAGAGTTGAGCTCAAGGGGGGATAACCGCTCCCCCACCCCCCCCGGTGTTGCCGAGGTCGCCCGGAGTGACACGGCGAGCGGTGCGCCGTGTGATCTGCGATCATCGTGTCGCTCGTTTTTAAATCCTTTATATTAAGTTCGCTTGCTTGCTTAGGACCGTGCAAATCTTTCGGTCGTTTTTTAACCCACTTCCCGTGATCCAATTGAGCTGACATTTTGCACACAGACTCGTTGTGCGTGACAATGCATTTTCGTGTTTTCCTGTTTAGGGAAATTTTTTTAAATATTTAATTACCAATTGTTTAATGCTGGCAGACAATCATCTGACCCATAGGTGGCAGCCATTTCAAGCCAGAGGACGAGAGGACTCTAGCCGCCATGCATATAAAGGATTTATAGTGAAAAACTTTGTTTTTACGGGTTATACTTTTTTGTTTTTCTTTCGCAAATTATCGTCGTCGCAAGGAGGCTGATGCCATCAAGTGCTGCGAATTTCCATTTTAAATGTATTCACTGTAGGCAAAAGACATTTATTTCTCTTATAAGGAAACTGCCACTATTTGTACACACACACATATGTAGGACGGAGGACAAGAGGAAAATTTCCAGTGTGTTGTTTGGATAAACGGAAGGAACTGAAAAGAGAGGAAGCCCTAACCAATGAGTGGCTTGATGACAACATCACAAGAGATCGGTGCCAGAAAGATGTGGCACTACTTGAGCATATTGGCACAGGACAGAGGAAAGTGGAAACAAGTGAGGAAATGTGCAGTGGACAACTTCGGGCTATCTGCCCATTGATCGTAGTGATGATGATGATGATAATGATGATGAAAGCACACATACATGATACATATTCTTAGTTTTTTCGGTAAAGTCACGTAGGTAAAAAATTAAAATTAATAAAAGTAAAATAAAAATAAAATAAAAATCACGACGTTTTGGAGGCAACACAAGCCTCCGTTTTCAGGTGGAACCATCACAGCACGATAGCTGTATCACTTGTATCACTTGATACAGCAATCGTGCTGTGACGGTTCCACCTGAAGACGGAAGCTTGTGTTGCCTCCGAAACGTCGTGATTTTTTAATTTTATTTTAATTTTACTTTTATTAATAAAAATTTAATTTTTTTACCTACGTGACTTTACCAAAAAAACTAAGAATATGAATCCTTGCAGTCACGAAAGCTTTAAATCTACATGATACATGTTCGCGAGCAGGATATTTTTCTGGCAGGGATGTGTATATATACAGTTTCTCGCTTACCCCTCTTGGTTTTCCAAGTAACTTTCATTCGAGATGAATGGAACTACGGCTGGGATTATTAGCCGACGATTGACTACTTTTGTTGCGGTCGATTCCTCGGGGCCCTTTTAATCACGGCGACCGCCCCAACATGAAGGCAGGAAATCCCCTACGAGCCACGCGGAACCATCGCGTGGCCGATGATATCGTCAAAGCCCCGTGAGACACCACCTCCCGCGTCCGACCGGCAACTATTTTGCGTGCCATCCGGTTGGCCGAGTAACCTGAACCGATAATCCGCGGGCAATCGGTCACTCAAACAGCCAGATTCACAAGCCGTGCGCTCTACACGGAACTTATCCGAATAATATAACGAAATCGCAAAGTCGGTTGGGATAAGATAAAAAAAGAAAACAGAACTTTCATCCCAAGAGCATCGTGCGCACGCTGCTGTTACAAGATGACCGGTGCGTTTGTTTTCCGTTCAAGCGTGAAAGCAGTGGGGGTGGTGGTGGTGAGGGGGGGTGGTGGTGGTGAGGGGGGGGGGTCACTCACCCTCTCGTTAGCAGCCACTGGATCTTGTTGATGGCTTTGCAGGGGTAGGGCCCTGACGGTGGCAACAGCAACAGAAGCAGCATGGAAATCACGAGGGAGAGGTAAAACAAAAGGCCGCGTGTTTCACTTGCACCCCGACGCGTAAAACAACAACAAAGATTCCCCCGTATAGCCTTAACAGACTGTAGGGGCAAGTGCTGTTAGCGAGCACCTATGAAGGCCGGAACGGTCCACGAGGGGGTGGGTGGCCAGCACCACGCCCGACTGCCTTTGTCTCCCTAGTGGCGATGTTTACACACCACACCAGAAAGTCATTTGAGGCTGAGTCGACCTAGGGGAGGCCCAGGACCAGTTCAGATAATCGTCACTGGTGTCGGCCGTGAGCGGGAATCGAACCCGTGTCGCTGGGTTCATAGCGCAGCGCGCTAACCGCTACACTACCGCTCCCCACAACGCGTAAAACACATACACACAGGCACGGCAACATTAAATACACGATCTGTTCAAGTGCTGCGCCTGTGTTGTGCTATGTCTGCATGCTAGTGCACGTAGCATGCTATGCTTGTGTGTGTGTAGTGTGCTATGCCTGTGTGTGTATTGATGTGTTTAGCGGTTAGCGCACTGCGCGCCACGAACCCGGTGACCCGAGTTCGATTCCCGCTCACGGCCAACATCAGCGGCAAATGAACCAGTCCGGGGCCTCCCCTAGGTCGACTAAGCCGAAAATGAGTATCTAGTGCGGTGCAAACATCGCCACTGGGAAGACAAAGGCGGCCGGGCGTGGTGCTGGCCACCCACCCCCTCGTGTGCTGTGCCAGCCTCCATCGGTGCTCGCAAACAGCACTTGTCCTTACAGTCTGTTAAGGCTCCATGGGGGATCTTTGTTTAGTTTTTTAGTGTGCTATGGCTGCATGCTAGTGCACATAGCATGCTATGCCTGTGTGTGTATGTAGCATGCTATGCCTGCGTGTGTATGTAGCATGCTATGCCTGCGTGTGTATGTAGCGTGCTATGCCTGTGTGTGTATGTAGCATGCTATGCCTGCGTGTGTATGTAGCGTGCTATGCCTGTGTGTGTATGTAGCATGCTATGCCTGCGTGTGTATGTAGCGTACTATGCCTGTGTGTGTATGTAGCATGCTATGCCTGCGTGTGTATGTAGCATGCTATGCCTGCGTGTGTATGTAGCATGCTATGCCTGCGTGTGTATGTAGCATGCTATGCCTGCGTGTGTATGTAGCGTGCTATGCCTGCGTGTGTATGTAGCGCGCTATGCCTGCATGCCAGTGTATGTAGAGTGCTTATGCCCAGTGTACGTATGTATGCAGTGTGCTACGCCTGTGTGTGTGTGTGTATGCAGTGTGCTACGCCTGTGTGTGTGTGTATGCAGTGTGCTACGCCTGTGTGTGTGTGTGTATGCAGTGTGCTACGCCTGTGTGTGTGTGTGCAGTGTGCTACGCCCGTGTGTGCGTGTGCAGTGTGCTACGCCTGTGTGTGTGTGTGTATGCAGTGTGCTACACCTGTGTGTGTGTGTGTGCAGTGTGCTACGCCCGTGTGTGCGTGTGCAGTGTGCTACGCCTGTGTGTGTGTGTGTATGCAGTGTGCTACGCCCGTGTGTGTGTGTGCAGTGCGCTACGCCGCCGTGGCAGCAGATGCGTGTGCCCCACCGTAGGGGATCTTGTGCCCCCCCTCGCCGTCCTCCTCCTCCGAGCTGCTGCTGCCCGTGTGCCAGACGCGGTAGCTGCCGTCGTTGTGCGAGCTCACGAACTGCGTTCCGTTCCTCTGCCAGGTCACGCTCTCCAGCTGCTGCTCGCCCCCCGGCGCGCACACACACACACGAAGACAAAGATCTCCCGTGTAGCCTTAACAGACTTTTGGATACAAGTGTTGTTAGCGAGCAGCACATCTCTTGAAGGTCGGCAAGGCACACGATGGGGGTGGGTGGCCAGCACCACGCCCGACCACTTTTGTCTCCCCAGTGACGATGTTTACACACCGCACCAGGTACTCATTTGAGGCCGAATCGACCTCGGGGTGGATCCCAGGACCGGTTCCGATAATCGTCACTGGTGCTGGCCATGAGCGGGAATCGAACTCGGGTCAACACGTGTGTGTCCTCTCACCAGTTGTTGGTTAAACCACTTGGGATGTGTCCCTGTGAAACCCTTTAGTGGATTGACCATGGCTGATTACAATGATGATGAGGATGATGATTACGATGATGATGTCGATGTTTCTGAGTCAAGGGCCGGCTGGGAGGGCAGCGCGCGTAGGCCATGCGAATGCTGGTCTGGGCCCCAGCGAAAGATCAACGGCCTCTCTCCCCCCTCACCTCTCTCCTCACCTCTGGAGCTTTCGAAAACAACGTCAGATTCCAGCGCCAATTAGGGACGCACACATTCCGCGCGTGGAAAGCGCATTCCACTCACACCGCAAGCCTAAAAACAAAGCCGTCACTAACGAGCGTTAATTAGGGAACGGCGCGCCTTCCGCAGGACGGGTTTGGCGCGGGTGCGTCTCAACCCCCACCCCCCCCCCCAACGTCATCCGTGTGCCCGCAACAAATGTGTTTTTACTGCAAAGCGGCCCACAGATACACAGGTCTTAGCTCAGCGGGGAGCTTGAATTACTGTCCACCCACACCTCCGCCCCCCCCTGTCTCCACCCCCCCCCCTCCCCGACAAAATTCGTTCACCACTCAAGTTCATCTGCCCACGGTCAATCCACTGCTGGATGAAGGCCTCTGCAAGTATTGGTGGATCCAAGAGGGAGGGAGGGGGGGTGTGATGGGGGCAAACGGATTTTTACAGTCTAAATAAAGATTCAGATTGCCTGCCAACCCACACCCCCTAAGCCCCAATAATTAGCATTTTATTGATATTAACTCTTAAAACTAAACTATTTGTTATTTTACCAGGTAAGGCCCAGCGAGCTAGATAGCTCTTTTTCAGAAGTGACCTGGCAACAAATGACCAAGTGGCTTATCACGTGGACATTTATAGCAGCCAAAACACCCTATAAACACACGATGTCGATTCTAGATGTGGAGGGGAAAACCCGGAGCACCCGTAGAAAAATCCACGTGACCACGGGGAGAGAGAGAGAGGGAGAGTGACGCAGACTCGAGATCGAACCCACGACCATCCTGCAGACTTGAACATCTCTCCACCCTCCCCCCCCGCCCCCAGATGTCACACCGGGCGTCCCTCCTTGCCTGCGCCGTGGGGAAGCAGCGGAGCATGCGGCGCGTCGCCTGGTCCCACAGCAGCATGAGGCCGCGGCTGAAGCCCACGAGGAGGCGGTGGGGGTCCCGCGGGTGCTCCTGCACCGCCTCGATGGGGCCCAGCGCCTTGCCGCCGCGGTACTCGTCCGGTACTCTGCGGCACAGGCGCGGTCACCAATGTTACCTGCACTCTGCTGCTGCTGGCGCTGCTGCTAGTGCTGCTGCAGGTGGTGCAGCTGCAGCTGCAGCTGGCGCTGCTGCTAATGCTGATGCTACTACTGGCGCTGCTGCTGGTGCTACCGCAGCTGGTACTACTCCTGCTGCTGGTGCTGCTGGTGCTACTGATGCTGCTGGTACTCCCAATGCTGCTGCTAGTGCAGCGGCTGCTACCAGTGCGAGTGCTATTGGTGCTACTGGTACTGCCGCTGCTGGCGCTACATGGCACCGGCAGACGCTGACAACGATTTCCCGACAAGGCGAGCGCGACGCTGACCCGTGCAGCAGGTCCTCCTGCGTGAGCGTCAGGTCGTCGAGGAGGCGCATGGCGGGCAGCTCGAGCTGGCTCACGCCGCCGCCCTCGGTGCCCACGTAGAGGCGGTCGCCCGCCACGCTCGCCGACAGCACCGTGACGCGCGCCAGGCTGGGCGGAGCGCTAGAAAAACAACGCGCCGCACGCAGACACACGACACGCACGTGAACACACGTGCAAAACAAAGATACAAAGATCCCCCCCGTATAGCCTTGACAGACTGTAGGGGCAAGTGCTGTTAGCGAGCACCTATGGAGGCCGGAACGGTACACGAGGGGGTGGGTGGCCAGCACCACGCCCGGCCGCCTTTGTCTCCCTAGCGGCGATGTTTACACACCGCAACCAGGTACTCATTTGAGGCTGAGTCGACCTAGGGGAGAACCAAAACCAGTTCAGATAATTGTAATCGTTACCAGTCAGGGCCGTGAGTGGGAATCGATCTCCTTGGGGGTTCGTAACAAAATGCGCGCTAACCACTACACTTCTGCTACACACACACGCACGCGCAGGCGCGCATGCCACAAGAACTGCAGTTGAGACAACATAAACCTGCTGTAAAACCATGCCCCAACTCCCAACTGACAGGATTTAGAATGAGGGATTGCCAATCGCACAAGGATCAAAGTCTCTCCTTTAACGACTGATGTACAGTCGCACGAGCATAAAGACACACACATATATATACTACCAACCCCCCGCCCCCCTCCCAGCCCATATAGCTGACACAGACTGTTGGGGAAAGTGCTGTTAGCGAGCACCTACTAAGACTCGGGCACACGTGGGGCGGGGCCAGGGGGCAACTGAATGTGGGGGCCAGCGCCACGCCCGGCCGCAATTTTTGTCTCGCTCTGGACGCTTGAGTACTTCATTTCAGGCCGAGTCAACCAAGGCTGACGCAGCGACGACAGCCGCAGAGAGCTCCGAGGCCGCACGCCCACCGCGCCAATGACCGGCAGACAGAGGTTTAACTTAAATTTCGAATTAAAGCTTTCGTGACTGCAGGGATTCATCTTCTTGGTTCTTTCGGTAAAGTCACGTAGAAGGGAAGTAATAAAATAATACAAATAAAACATGATAAAATAATTCTCACGACGTTTCGGCCACATGAATGAATTCATTCAGACGCTGTCTCCCCGACAGACCTGGTCTTCTTCACCTGAGGACGGCTGCTTGCGTTATTTTATTATATTATTTTATTGGGGTTTAACTTGTCGTCGAAATTTTTTTTGCGGCCCGCCGGTCAACTGGAGCAGTGGGTGGGGGTGGCGCACGACAAGTAACCCTAGCGAGATGTATACCGGATGTGGTGTGCCGGGTGTCGCCCACCTGGATAGATCCGGATCACGTTAAGCCCCTGTCGCAAACCCCCAAAAACACCCGGAAATGTGCCGCTAGCGAGCAACATTATCACAGGCGCCCCCTTTGCGGGGTTGCGTCGTAGAAGAGTGCGGCAAAATACTGCACTGTACTTCTATGCTCCCACCTGCGTAACGCCGTGTGTTCACCAACCCGCACTGACCAGTGAGGCAAAGTGTGGTCCAATAATCTCCACAAATCATAGAACGGGGGGAGGCCCTCATCCAGCAGTGGAGTGACAAATCGGCTTCATGGGGGGGGAGGGGGGGGTGGGGGTGAGGAGGTGGGGTGGTGGTGGCTTCTAGCAGCAGTGACGTGAGCAAGCAATTGCAGGGCTGCACCTTTGACCGTTTCTACCGAGCCCAGCACACCAGATGGTGCTACAGCAGAGCGCAACACTCAACATCAAACGGTGACGAGTTTAAATCCTGATTGGAGAAGGGGGTGGTCAATTCTGCTCCATCATCATCATCATCCCTTTGAGGTCCAAAAAAAATAAGTACCACTTTGCGGGAAGTCAAACAGTGACCGTCTCTGAGAGACCGGCGCTCGTTACGGGAATGTGGAATTTCCACCGCTCATGGTGACCGTGGATGGAGAATGAGCACCAGCTACTTCAGGCTTTCTTTTGAGCTCGAGGGGAAAAAAAAAAACTGGATCGGCATCGTTTTTTTTCTTCCCTTTTGCTCTTGAATTTGACGTCTGGCCGAACAGAGAGAGAGAGAGAGCTCATCCACCGCAGAATGCGTTTGCTCGACGGCGGAGGGTCGCGTGAAGTTAACACCCCCGTGATATTTTTTCCACGCGTGCGTGACCCCAACCCTTGCATCGCGCGTGCGTGACCCCACCGCGGAAAGCAGCGTGACCCTGATTTAGAGTTAAGAAGACGGCCCACGGAAGCGGATATCGGAGAGCTCGCTCGGAGATCCCTTCTTCAATCGATTCGCGGCCCCACACGCAGTAGAGGGAAGCACTGTTCCTGCTCTCTCTGCATATGCGAGTAATGTTCATCGCACGACAGTAAAACTCGTGTTTTAACGGCTGCAAATTTAGCCACGTCAAGCGTAGAACCACATTTTTTTGAAAAGTGCTTTTTTTGTACGCGCAGTCATTTGGTGACCGGGCTGAGACCATCAACGCAAAACACTTCAACTCGCTAGGCTTGAGAACCCGGTTTAAATCACAGGCAGTGGCCGCAACCTGGATTCGAACCCGGGGGTTCAGCGTTGCCGGCTCAGCTTCCCCGACCTCTGGGCCACCTCCACAGAGAACACTGCTGCAACAACACGATCGCAGTCTGCAAATTCGCATTAAAATTAAACCACGGGAATGTAAAATTGCAGTTGTCGCTCTGCATCTGCATCAGCCGTACGAAAGACGAAGAGGAGGATTCAAGTAAAAAAAACAGCAATCGAGTTAGCCATTAGAACCGTCACCCATAGACACCTGAAGCGTTCGCTGTGAGATGAAGCACACCATCATTATCATCGTGGCCATCGCCATCATAACGACGACGACGACGACGACGAGAATCATGCAAAAACACCATTGCGCGACCCAGCTCCCAGCATTGAGGCAAGGTGGCAGGACAGCTGACGTGAGCTCCTCGGCGCTAAACAAAGCAAGCGGCACCACCACCACCACGAGCAGCGATGACTGACCAACGACCCACGACTCAGTGACCCATAACCCAAAGAGCCACGATCTAGGTGTGAGAGCAGAGAACGGCATGCACGACTCGTCGCCCCCCAGAGCAGCCAGGATGGGGGGGGGGAAACAATCCATTTAGCGGAGACGGCAATCGATTCAACGCGCAGCAAGCCAGCGCTGCGGACGTAACAGACCCAATTTATCGCTCCCTGCTACGATGGCAGAGGCCCGGGCACCAAAAACGTCGTCGCCTGCTTGCGCCGGGAGCGACGTTATCGTTGGATGCGTTGGTATTTATGTTACGTCCGAGTTTGCTCGCGCTTGTTCGTTCGTTTACGGAGTCGCTCAAATTTAGCAGTTTTTTATACTCTCCCTCAAGACGCAACTTCGTGGCTCGGTGGGGGGGGGGAGCTAGTGAATAAATTACGATTTTATTACGGAAACATTGATCGAACGAGATAGCGTCTTTACCGAAGAAAAAACTAAAACACTTGGCAGCTTTTATTTATAGTTTTAGAGAAGCCTTGTGAGTAATTGTGTTTTTTTTATCTTGGCCAAATCAATCATTGCACATTGGCGGTTTAGGTAATTAATGCCGCCGATCAATAATGAACGGGGTGTGGCGGTGTGCAACTGTGGCGGCCGCTAGACCCGACGATGACGACAATGATGACGACGAGGACCTTTGACCCTTCCGTTTGACGATGACGTCGCCTCCCAGCCGTGCCCTGCCAGCGGTTGCCTCAAGGCGGAGGGGGCAGGTGGCGTTCTCGAGCACGACCCGGTGGAGCAGGCACGGGGGGGGGGGCGTGCCGGGGGACAAGGTACGGGGTTTTGTACTTTGGATGTTGTTCAGACCCTGGCCGGCTCGGGATGGTGAAAGCCTGGACTTCGGTGAGCGTCGAGTATCCGTCCTTCTCCACGATCTCCCAGAGGTGCAGCGAGCCGTCGTCCAGCAGAGAGACCACGCGCGCCTGACACCAAAGACAAAGATCCCCCGTGAAGCCTCTTAACAGACCACTGGGGCAAGTGCTGTTGACGAGCACCGATGAAGGCCACGTGAGGTGGGCGGTGTGGACAACACCGCCTCCCGGCCGCCTTTGTCTTCCCGATGTTTACACACTTGCACAAGATACCCCATTTATGGCTGAGTCGACCTATGAGAGGCCCAGGACCGGCCGCTGTTATTGATCGTGACAGTAAGTCGAACTCTGGTCACCAGGTTTGCGGCGCAGTGCGCCAACCACCACACTAGCGCTCCCCTGAGAAAAACAGGGACCAATATCCCCCGTGTAGCCTTAACAGGCTGTGGGGAAAGTGCTATTAGCGAGCACCTATGAAGGCCGGTACGGCACGCAAGGGGGGGCCGGTGGCCAGCACCACTCCTGGGTGCTTTTGTCTCCCTTGTGGAGATGTTTTTATACATCGCACCAGGTACTCATTTGAGGCCGAGTCGACCTATGGGAGGCCCAGGACCGGCCGCTGTTATTGGTCGTGAGGGTAAATTCAATTCTGGTCACCAGGTTTTGCAGTGCGCTAAACACTACCGCTCCCCTGAAACAAAGACACACACACAGAGACATGTGCCACATGCATTAGAGAGAGATGAGCAAAAGAAATACACTGAGAGGCGGTCCGATTCCAAGGGCATATATCGATCTTTTATTGCTATAGAAATCTGCATTGCACTTCCCCCAATAATTTTAATATTTAAATCTCAATCATGAGTTATGGGCCTATTTTTCAATGTTTCTCCCACGCCTACAACAGCCCAGAACAGATGTTGTAGGATGGAAGGGGAGGGAGTGAAGGGAGGGGGAGAGGGAAGCAGGGGAGGAGAGGGGGAGGGAGAAGGAAGGAGGGGGGAGAGGATAAGATGGGAGGGGGTGGGAGGGGATAGAGGAGATGGGATGAGATGGCGAGGGAGATGGGAAGGGAGGGGAGGTGAAAGGAGCAGAGGGGAGGGAGCGGAGGTGGAGAGAGGGAGCGGGGGGGGGGGGGAGTGGGGGGGGAGGGAGCGGGGGGTGGGGGAGGGAGCGGGGGGTGGGGGAGGTAATTGGAGGGAGGGAAGGAGAGGCACCTGTCCTGGCAGGAAGTGGAGCTGTGTGACGATGGCGATGTCGTGGTGCAGCCCGGTGAACTCCACTCCCGGAGCACCGTAGCTGCAGCGTGGGGACCATCAAGGAATATACCAACAACGACGATAACAACAACAAGAATCATCTCTGCACGTGTATGGCGCCCGCTTAAATGCCTCGGGGCAACTCGGTACACCTTCAATATCGTCTCAGACAATTCAATTTCTCAACTTGGGATTGACACATGACAGTATAATTCGCGGGTAATTTTTCAGCCGCCCGATTGTAAAAGCTTGGCAGGATCCTTCCCTGACAGAGTCTTGAGACTCGGTGAGGCTTTCCCGGGTCAAACAAATTGGAGTCTTCTTTCGTTAGGCGCTACTGAAAAATAATGAATAGCTCAGAGGGCTTTACCTGAAAAGAAAAATGTGTTTCGTTTAAGTTTATTTATAGTGATTTCCTTACCTTTCCTATACTTTGCAAAAATAGATTTCTCCGGGATAAATAAAGATTCTGATATGTTGAGCTGGTTCACTCGAAGACCTCGTCCGATGGGTTTCTGACCACAAAAGGGGGCCCTTTTGTCATCATTTGGCTCTGCCGATTGCACCAAATACGAAAAAACGACGTCAAATTCGCCCTTGACGACGGAATTGGTTGTGTGTTGAAGGTGACACGGACACAACGTGACAGCAGGTAGCGCCACCGCAAGGAGTGGGCGAGCGCCAGCCGCCCACCTGTGGCCCACGAGAGACGCTGCATTCACCATGGCGATTACAACACCCCGCGATGGACGGAGGAGAGTGCTGCATCATTACTCAACTAACTAAAACCATAAACTATTTTTAATTGACCAGGTAAGGCCCACTGAGCTATGTAGCTTTTTCAGAAGAGACTTGGCCACAAATGCTCAACGAAGTGGCTTATCAGGTGGAAATTTATAGCAGCCAAATAGTCTAAACGCGCGTTTCCAAATGTGGTGGGAAAAACCGGAGGGCCCGGATAAAAACCCATGTGACCACGGGGAGAGAGAACAGGCAAACTCCAAACATTCAGGCGTCAGGGTCGGGATCAAACCCACGAACCTCCTGTAAACCAGACGAGGTAGTTAACATCTCGCCACCTCCAGCTAATTACCGTGACATTAACAACATCCGTTACGGGATTCAGATAATGACAATAATGATGAGACTGCTTATTCTCGTAAAGTCGTTGCGCTCGTGCTAAGCAATACAAGGACGCATCGGCCCAAACGTTCAAACAGCTTTGCCCGGCTTGCCAGCCTAAAGTGACATCTTTGTAACGTCATCGGACAGCTCACCGCCGCCACCCCAATCACCGAAGCCCCTTCTGTGCGCCCTAAGAGCCAGCTGCGTAGATGAAACAAACAAACTCCCGCTCCTCACGCGTCGCATGGCAACAACTCCGCGACACTCGGGCAACTCGGCAAGAAGGGCGGCACTCGGATGCGGTGGGGATGTGGGGGGGCGACGGTGTTTCGAGTTCGCCGCGTTGTGTCCCATGTCCGTCGTCTGCGGGCAACTGCGGCGAGGCCGTTGACGCCGCCGCCGCGGCGTCGTGGGTTCGTACCGCGGCCTCTCTCGCTTCTGTGGGCCACTTCTCTAGAACGGGGGCGATGCCCGGCCGACCCTGTCGCCCTGCGAGAAATCCGGAATGAACGGATCTCTCTCACGACGTGATGGGGATTGCGGGACTCATTTTTAACCTATGAAAGGGGCCGCGCACTTCGTCTGGTGGTCTACGTAGATTTGTCCCAGCTCTGTCATGTAGCACCGTGACCATTTCTGTCACCTCGCCTACAATCGCGCTCTAACAAGGGTATGACTGGAGCAAGCGCTTATTTTTATATACACAGGAGGCACTCGCTGCACCTCATGGCGAGTGGGTGGGCACCTGCCCGTCAGCCCCACCCAGACAGTGAGTGGCCAGATGTGCTGCAACATTGGCCCCGCCCACTGCCCAGGTAGCCCCACCCACTGCCCAGGTAGCCCCACCCACTGCCCAGGTAGCCCCACCCACTACCCAGGTAGCCCCACCCACTGCCCAGGTAGCCCCACCCACTGCCCAGGAAGCCCCGCCCACTGACCAAGAAGCCCCGCCCACTGCCCAGGTAGCCCCGCCCACTGACCAGGAAGCCCCACACACTGCCCAGGTAGCCCCGCCCACTGCCCAGGTAGACCCACCCACTACCCAGGTAACCCCGCCCACTGCCCAGGTAGCCCCACCGACTACCCAGGTAGCCCCACCCACTACCCAGGTACTGCCCGGGTAGCTCTACCCAATGCTCTGGGAGGGCTGCCCTTTCAGCCCCTGCCCCAGGTAGTAAGATTTTAAACCTGCGAGAAAATCCCGATTCTTTGCGAATGCTTTGGGACACCGGGACAGACGTCATGAAACCACCCGGGGACTGTTCTGTACAAGCCGGAGGGGGGGGGGGTCGGTTCTGCAGCGTCACCGTTGGGCCCCCATCCGCCACGTTCACACCGCAGCGGACGCTGCTACTCACCACTCACCTGACCCACTCACCCAACCAACCCTTGCAGTCACAATTAGAGCAACCGGGACACGCGTGGGCAAGCTCTTTAGCCCCCGCGGGATTAACAAGAGGGCTCACATTACCCAGACAAAACCCACCGGGAACGCTAAAAATAACCATCCTTTACATGGTGGTGGTGGTGGGGGATAGGGGGGAAGTCACAGGCCACGCGGAACCCTGTTGGCATAGCACACCACGTGGGTAGCTCTTGCCCCAGAGGGGTAGGTGGTGGTGTGGGCGTTGCATGGCTGCGAGCAAAAGGCGGCACCGATTTACGCAGTCCTACCGTGTCTCGGAGGGAGCCAAGCTGTCGCGTAATGAATGGTAAGCGCGAATGGATTTGCAATCCAGTAAAATGGCCCGTTTCGAATGCCACGTTACGACTGGTGGCAGATGAAACAATGCAAGCAGCAGTCTTTCTCAGGTCTATCTCTGTGCACCCAGCAGTACAAATCAAAATGGGTTTCGCCACAGTGAAGTCGTCGATCAAGATGCCGCGTGAACTGGGGGGAAATTGTGGCCGGCGTGGAAAAGCAGATCGAATATCCCCGCTGGAGTTTTCTGGAGTTCAAATAATATCCTCCAGTTCACTCTTCTGCCAACAGTGGTGTGAGTAGGCAATTGCAGGGCCTACTCTTTGGTGATTTCGGTAAAGTCACGTATGAAGAGAAAATAATACATTAAATAACAGCATACGACGTTTCGATTGCAACACAAGCAATCATCATCGCCTTTCCCTTTATAATTTCCCGAGCACAAACACTTGCAGGAGGAACAAAGGCCGGGAAAGATCTGCAGGAGATGATAGTAATTATAACGATGAACAATACGTTACAGTGAATTGAATGGGATCATTTTATCGACCACGGAGGGATGATTGGCCGAGTCAACCCCCAACCGGAATTTGACCATGTGACCTTTAGATTGCGAGACTCTGGCTCAACTGCTGAACCACGTGGCCATCGCAACCATAATATAGGTTTTTGGGTCAACAGACAGAGTGAGTTAAATAAAAGCGTGTACTTAGAAAAACACGCAAATTTGTGACGAATGCCCAGACGAGCGCAAGGGCGCCGCGCAGAGAGGCTAAGAGGCACGTGGTGGGCATGGCAGACCCAGGGACGTTGCCGGAGCCAATGCCAATTTGGCTCTGGCTAGAGACTCCACATTTGACGACGGGCGGTTGTTATTGAGTCACTTGTCAAAGCAAATGAGAGAATGCGTAGGGGGGGGAGGGGTCTGGAGCACTGTCCAATAAAAGCAGGGACCCCAATTTTAACATCCCAAAGAACACAACAAAGACAAAGATCCCCCGTATAGCCTTAACAGATTGTTGGGGCAAGTGCCGTTAGCGAGTAGCACCTATGAAGGGCGGGAACGGCACACGAGGGGGTGGAGTGGCCAGCACCACGCCCGGCCGCCTTTCTCTCCCCAGTGGCGATGTTTACACATCGCACCAGGTACTCATTTGAGGCCGAGTCGACCTAGGGGAGGCCCAGGTCCGGTTCAGATAATCGTCACCGGTGTTGCTGCACCCACAGCTCCCGCAGGCTGTAACAAGACACACAAGTTCACTCCAATGGTTGAGTTCACCAGCAGCAGCGGTGGCAAGGGCTGCAGGAAGCAACAGAGACACTGACAATCTGGCCATCCGCACGTCACCAACAACCTGTAACCCAAGACACGGTGGGTTGGTGGTGGGGAGAAATAACAAAATAGTCCACGCTGCTGCTGCTGCTGCTTGCGGCTGCGTTGACACACATCGTCTGTGCATGGGCCGGCGAAGGGGAGGCATGCTGTGGGATTGTGGGGTGTGTGTACAGGGCGAGGCACAGGCTGGACCTGATTCTCAACCTCGGGCTGCCACTACTGTACCCCACTGTACCCTACTGTACCCCCCCCCCTAGAGACGCACGTGGTGTACTGTACAAAAAAACTCCCAAAGATCTCCAAATAGCCATTGGGGCAAGTGCTCTCTGTAAGCGAGCACCTATGAAGGCCGGCACGGCACACGAGAGGTGGGGGTGGCCAGCAACACCACCCCCGGCCGCCTTTGTCTCCCTAGTGGCAATGTTTACACGCCGCACCAGGTACTCGTTTGAGGCCGAGTTGGCCTAGGGGGAAGCCCCGGGTTCGTAGCGTGTACGCGCACAACGATCAAGAGACAAATGCCATTCCTAAAGCGCCTTTCCTACAAGGTATTCAAGGCGCTGAACATCCACAAATGGGCACGCGAATCGTTGGCCATGTGGAGAAAACTAAAACATGACAAAAATCGTTGGCAATATTAAAAAAGGTAATTAAGAGAGGTGGGTGTGGGGGGGTTAAAGCACCACCGCCCCGCCAAATCCATTGTCTCCGAATCGCGAACAGCACTGAGCAAAGCGTTACGAATAGGCTATCCTCGCCTGCCCGGCCGCCATAGAAACGTGGAATTTCCACCACTGGCTTGTGGACCGCAAACAGGAGATGAGAACCACTGCCCCGATGCTCCGTTTGAGCAGGAAATCGCTGATCTGCGATTTCTCTTTGTGAGATTTCGCGTCTCATAGTTTTCGCTGTCGAGTATGCGCGGGTTTGAATTCACTCCACATGCGGTTATGCGGTTGGACATGGCACAACGCTGTGTGTGTTCTGTAGTGTGTGTGTGTGTACCATGTGTGCCGGGTGTGTGTACTGTGTATATGTACTGTGTGTGTACCGTGTGTGTGCACTGTGTGCATACCGTGTGTACTGTGTGTGTACCATGTGTGCCGTGTGTGTGTACCGTGTGTACTGTGTATATGTACTGTGTGTGTACCGTCTGTGTGCCTTGTGTAAAGTGAGCGCTACTCAGCAGGCAGCTGTCTCGTGCGGTGCATTGTGGGTTGGATGACCGCTCGCTCCACGCTCCGCTATTTCGCATTGTGCGACCCCCCCCCCCCCCCCTTATTTTTAGGAACACATCTACTACCGCACTAAGCGAGGGGGAGAGCCGCACATTTACTTGATTAACTTTGCCCGCGTGACGACAAGGAGGTGTTGCGGATGTACAATCCAAGGGGGCCTGCCACCCGTTACAATTCCCTGCGTACACAAGGCACCGTCGCCGGTTCGTAAAGGCCATGTCCCCCACCCCAACTTTCCGGTTCGAACCTGTGCGTACGACGACAACACATTATAATTCTCTTCCCACCATCACCAACGAGCGTGCACAGCACACACAAGCTCGACAGAGGCTTGTCCAGAAATGGCTAAGAAGCTGTTTTTGGGACGCGCAAAAATACACATCGGATATCGAATGGCCGCGACGAATCGACGCATTTTAATGTAAAGCCAGCGAAACAAAAGACATCAAGTCACCTGCCCACGTGAGTGACTAGAGACTGCCCCTGACAGACAAGCGCGGAGGTGTCCCACTCTAAGAACCGGGGGTAAAAGACCACACACAGACGGAGAGAGAGGTCAATTACCCCGACTCTGAGACACTCGCTAATCCTGGCCGGGCACAAATGAATTCTCAATCTAAAAATCCGGCGTGCCGTGAGCACGAGCTCGCTCGCTCGCTGCCCCACGGGTGGCCAGCATAATGAAGATTATCCTCCGGGCTTCAATCAGATAAAGGTCGGAATGGCATCTCGGTCGAGAAGAAGCAGCGCGGGCGAGCGAATGGATTTTCCACGGCGCTTACGAGTTTCTGTTCCTGCATCGGAGGCGTGCGGTCATTGTCCACCGCGCCATTTTACTTTGTGAACTCGGAGAAGATTTTTTTTTAATTTTCCAAAGCACCTACGGCACACGGTGGTGACATTTGGGCCACGTGAAGTCACTCGGGGAGCATAATGACCGTCCATGCAGTACCGCATCATTCATCATAATCATCATCATCATCTACGCTTAATCCACTGCTGGACAAAGGCCATTGCTGTAAGCTGTTGCCAAGCCCAAGTGACGCAACGCAGACGTGATGTAACGCTCCTTCGCACGAGCCGACTCAGAGCAGGTAACCAATGGGCACGGCCGGAGTTAGTCAATCGGCACAGGTTGTGTGTGGTGGTGGTGGGGTCAAGTATGGGTACTCCCCACAAAATAGCCCCTCTCCAAAGGGGCTCTCTCTCTTTCGAGAGAGGTCTCTCTCGCACAGGGGTCGGAGGCAACCCCAAATAACACGAGCAATTTTTTTCGAATTCGGTAAAAAACCCCAATGTTTCAAGAGCCGCAATGCACGTGAATACGAGACAGTCTTTCATCTGAACCGATCATGAGCCTCCCCGATGTCGACCCAACCTCAAACGAGTACCTGGTGCGGTGTGTAAACATCGCCCCTCTTGAGATGTTGGCCACCCCCCCCCCCCTCGTGTGCCGTGCCTGCCTTCGTAAGTGCTCGCAAACAGCACTTGCTCCAACAGTCTGTTACAGGCTACACGGGGGATCTTTTTCTTTTTGTGAGAAATCAGATTTGTGCCAATAATCCTCGGATAACAACCCTGGGGTCTGTCCCGTGCTCTGCTGTCAACAGCGAGACTCGCGCACTTCACGTGACGGCCTCAAAGTGCACCTAGCCTGGCACGCAAGTGCTCTGGTGACGTCACCGCCGCCGAAGTGGCTAATGGCGGCTGTTGTTTTTTTTTCATGTCATATTTGTATGACCTTATTTGACAACGGGCACGGGTTTTTGTAGTCGGTTACTTTCCGAAGCGTCTCATGATCCAGAGAATACGGTAAATGCCGACAGCAAACACAAAAAAAACACGGAATTCCCTTTCAAGGTTACTGCAGTGGCTGTTAACGCAGGGGGGCAAATATCACCTACTACTTCCATTTGACCCCATTGCCTGCCATAACGAGCATTACGCTGTGAGCTTACATTAAAAACCTCAAGGTGTGGCGTAGTTCAAGCTTCACTGCTGAGAGAGAGCGTTAAAACGAGGCGGTGAGGATTAAAAGATGGTAAGACGGTAGTTGAATTAATACACCGGGGCTTTAAGCTTGCCAGTGGTGAAATAAATGAATGCGATTTCACCAGTTGCATTGCTTCAATTTCACTTGGAGCCACGCACAACCGGAATGCTATCGAATAGATGGATCCACTCACAATCACTCCTCCGATTCCTGATCGCAAGCAAGTCTGATTAAACGAGACGGCGAATGTTGACAGTAACCATTAGCGGACATTGTAAAATGAAGGGCGGCAGCCCCCCGGCCCGTTCCTACGATGATGAAAAGAAAAAAAACCTCGCGTTCGTTGCAAACACTGCGGCCTTAAAAGGAAATATTATATTTATAAAATAGGTGACGTTTTGGGCAACTTGTCCTCCTTTGGAAACCTGGGCCAGAATCCAGAATTTTTTCGCAAAATCTTCGGGGCACGGGGACAAGCCGTTATGAAACCAACGGGGACTGTCCGGGCCAAGCCACGAGGACCGGTTTTGGTCGCTTCACCGTTCGGCCCCCAACAGCCTCGTTCACACCTCAGCAGACGCTGCTACTCGCCACTCACCTGACCACTCACCCAACCAACCCTTGCAGTCACAATTAGTGCAACCCGGACACGTGTGGGCGATATTTCGCCGACGCTAAATCCGAATGAGCAAATCAACAGGCCTTTGTCGCTCCACTGCTGCATGATGTTATCTCCCCCCCCACCACCTCCCCAAGCCGTGTCAGTTACGTTCACAAGTAGCCACGCACTCACCTCGCCTGCTATACGGGAGGTCGTAGGTTCTATCCCGACCCTGACCCTTGTACATTTGGAGTTTGCATGTCTCTCCCCCGTAGCCATGTGAATTTTTCTCCAGGCCCTCCGTTTTTTTTCCCCCTCCGAATTTAGTATCAACTTGCGTTCAGAGTATTTGGCCGCTGTAAAATGTCCACGTGATAAAATAAGCCACTCAGTTGGGGCCTTACCCGGTTAAAATAAAAAAATTTAGTTTTTACTTGACACTCACCCATCGTCGCGACAGCACTTACCGCAAGCACGACGCGAAGATAAGTGCGGCTCCTCTTTAATCTCGCGCGTCACCGGCGGCGACGCCACGCGGGCAGAAAGGATACATTTTGACGGCGCCGGACTTGGTACCGATGGCCATGAGCCGCAGGTCGGGGTCGTAGGCCAGGGCGCTGGGTTGGTGCGGGAAGCCATGCTCCACGGTCTGCGCGGACAGAATCGACGGGAGGGCAGAAGCTGAAGCGTCGGTCTCAGCGGCGACGCGAACAGGGGTGGAGGCGGAGGGGGCAATTCCGAAACGTCGGTCAAAGAGGCGGTTGGCTGCTGCGCGAGCGGAGCTAACGGGTCGATGATCGGTACCCCACTGGACGGAGGCGCGACAGTCGGCCCTGATCCTCTTGCGCGTGGCTTATTGCCGTGGTTCCCAACCTTAAGCTTTCGTGGAGGCGTATCTGTATTTTTTATAATAATATAATAACAATAATTTTTACTTGCTGCTCCATCGCACCTGGTATTCACTCAAAGAGAGAGAGATGATGAACTCAGAGGTGTGCGGGGGAGGGCCAGCATCCACGCGGTGGCGAGTCGGCTCCAAATTCCCACCCCCCCCCCCCACCAATTTCCGGAATTTATTGGGGGACGGTGGCATCAAAAGATTACGACTCACGTCACACGTTCGAACGGGAAAGCAACTTCTGATGGATAGTCTGCAGCTCAGAGAAAAATCCACACCACCACGGGTAGAGAGAACACGCAAACTCCAAATATACAACAGGCGTCAAATATCGGGATCGAATCCATAACCTTCTGTAAACCAATACGCCACTAAGTGATGGTGATGTCACCATGGTGCCTCTGCCAGGCCAGGGGCACTTTCAGGCCACGTGAAGTGTCAAAGGCTCGCCGATAAGAGGTCACGGGACAGACCCAGGTGCCGTGGGTTGACTGACGGAGATGACTGGCAGATGCACCACCTGTGCCCTCTATGGTGCCAACTCGCTGCATTTTAGCCGCCCGGCGCTCCGCTCGTTGTTGCGAGCGTCGCTCCTCTGCCCTCCGTTGTTGTTAGGAGGGCGACTGCCTCCAACTGACCTACAGCGTCCTTCACGAGCCTCCTCCTGTATACCAGTAAGGCGAGCGATGAGCAGGCCACGCCAGCACATTGCTCCTACACGGGAACCGGGTGTTTTTGTGACGGCGGTGTGGAATGAGTCACCTTCATTCGCGTCGTAAGGACGGACGTGCCGTGCGCACGCGCTGGGTCTACCTCTGTTCGCTGTGAAAATGTTCCCCCCCCCCCCCCCCCCGTTTGGAAAAATACACACACACGGACGTGACCTATTTAGCCTCCCGTATCCATACGGCGTCTCGAATCGTTGAGTGAAATAAATCGGCGGACAATACGCCTCCCTGCACGTGTCCGTCTCCCTCAAGGTAATAATAAAAAGAAAAGAAAACAAGACGTGTACAATAAAAATTGAGTTACAAGATTTGAGGATACGACAACAGACAGAGTGCGTATAAAAAGCGCACCCCCATCAGCCACACGGCCCTCTGGGAAGACTTCATTTGAGCAGCGACAAAGCTTTAATAAAACGCAGGCAAACTCTGGACCGGTTTTCGACCTTGAGTGTCTCATCGGGTAATCAGGATTGCTTAAATCGATGCTGGTGAACTGCCAGACGTTTATAGGCAAAGGACCGCCCCTCCCCTCTTCTCCACTCTGTCATAGCTTGACGCAAAACTATATAACACGCGACACAAAATCGACGGTTGATGTGCAAGTCGCTGGTCGATGCAGCCGATGGCGAGAGAGACCGTTTTTTATTTGAGCGGCACGCGTAACATTCCACGCGAGGGTCTAAAAACGTTGAATTGAACGCGTGACTGAAAACTACAATGCTGGCTAATCGCCCGGTGAAGCCGGTCGTTGTAATCACCGGCGAAACGTCACGGTACTTGAATTGTAAATGTCGTGGGTTTACTCTCCCAGCGCCACCGGGTGTGCTGAAGTCGTAACTAATCGACACGTTTTGTTTTTCGTGACAAACCTTAGCAATAGGCCGTGTCGGGTGGTGGCGGGTTTAACGACACATTTTTATTCACGCGATCTACACAAAAATAAAACCCTTTATTTTGGAGAACTTTTAAATCTAGTTTGAGCGTTGATGTGTTTTTCAGACGACTGTCCCGTGTAAAATAAAAAAAAAAGTCTTTTTTTAATTTGCTTAAGCTTTCCTATACTTCACACTCCTATCGTGTTTTTGTATTGTTTGTTGTTGTAACGTTCTTAGCCCGTGCCCCTACTGGACATCTGTGAAGAAAAAAAAGCTTCATAGATCATCGGATTGCTCCTCCAGCGTCAAAGAAGATTTTTATTCTGGACCCAACAATGTGAAATCTCTGGCCCTGGCCCCAGGGACTGTACAACAAGCCCTGGAGATTAACTCACCAACACCTCATTTGGACCCTTGGTCAACAAAGCGGAAGTGCTCACCACACAATCCGTTCAGCGAGATGGAACCGGAGATATTGCTAGTGCAATCACAACATTGTGCGTGTGAAAAAAAACACACACAGACCAGCAAGGGAAAAACGTTATGGCCACGCTTTTAAGACGTCCGTTTGAAGACGTACTCAAGAGACCGGGTGTAGGTAAAGCTATTGAGGGGGTCGAGAGCGAGGTTTGCAACGCCTTTCCAAACATCTTCTTTCGTTTGGCTCGTGCACACAGAGCAACGATGAGAGAATCAGTTGTGATTCAGCCAATCCATTTCTTTGTCTGAGAGTTTGCAATCCACCCACACAAAAGACAAAGATCCCCCGGATATCCTTAACAGACTGTTGGGGCAAGTGCTGTTAGCGAGTAGCGCCTATGAAGGCCGGCATGGCACAAGAGGGGGTGGGTGGCCAGCACCACGTCTGGCTGTTTTTGTCTCCCCAGTGACGATGTTTACACATCACAACACCAGGTGCTCAAGGAGGTCCTGGACCAGTTCAGATAATCGACACTGGTGTTGGTGGCCGTGAGCGGAAATCCAACTCGTAGCGCAGCGTGCTAACCGCTGCACTCCCGCTCCCCAAATGCACACACGCACGCGCACACACACAGTGTGTGCACCTGGAAATGTGAGCCGTCACCACGCGCTTCATCACCCCACGCAGGGTTTGTTGGGCAGCGCGCAAACCACTGCACCACCGCTGCCAGCTCAGCCACCAACACTTGATCCATAAGCACTTTGCCCACACACACACCCAAACGCACCCACCCACCCTTACCCAACCACCCTTCCCTCCCTCACCCGCCCACTAAAAACGATCACCCTGACTCACGCGATTCAACGAGTGTGTGGTTAGGCTTGGGAATTGATATCAATGGATTAATCAATGCATCGGCACACCGCTAACCATCTCTAACATCGTGTCTTCTCATGCACTATGCATGTGTGGCCAAACCATAATTGAGCTGCCAATAGACTTAGGGTCAAAACCCAAAATTAATTATCGTTAATATGAATGAGCCAGTTTAACACGTAGGCTTTCGCGACCAATATTATTCATAATCTGGCGAATTGCCCGATGATGCTGGGTGCAATTACCAGCGAAACGTCGTACTCAAATTGTAAATGTTGTGGTTTCACGCTTCAACACACAGGTGGGCTAAAGCAGTGAAACTATTTGTCTTTTGTCAACGTGACACTTTTTTACTGATTGGTGGAGGGTTACGACACATTTATAAATAACGCGATCTAAACCCAAAAACGTTGATTATGATTAATGAATTTCGATTTAAAGCTTTCGTGACTGCAGGGATTCATCTTCTTGGTTCTTTCGGTAAAGTCACGTAGAAGGGAAGTAATAAAATAATAAAAATAAAACATAATAAAACAATTCTCACGACGTTTCGGCCACAACGCAAGCAGCCATCCTCAGGCGAAGAATGAAACACCCCAAGCTTGGAGCGTATATTTAAGCTGGGTTAGAGGGGGGGGAGGTGGGAAGAAGAGCGCCAACAGGAATAACACGTTTTCCGCACGAAAGCAATTATCTATAGGAAGTGTCGATGCAAGGCCATTTCAATAGCAGATCTTCATCATCAAGAGCTATGGTCACTCCACTGCTGGATGGAGGCTTCCCCAACAGCATCACCGTCCGTAGCCGATGCTGCTACATCACAATGTCGTCTGCAGGAGAAGTTCAGTGACAAAGCGGTCGGTTCAAAGTGCAGCCATGCAACCGCTTGCCTCACTTCACCGCCGGCAGAAGAGCCTCCAGTAGAGGGAGCTCTATGGGGCAGAGTTCGAGAGGTATTTGGTCTACTCTTCCACGTCGACCAGACGTCTTGAAAGACGTGCGAGCTTCCCACCGCGTACAACCTGCCGATCGACTGCACTGTGGTGAACCCGCTGACACTGCTGGGTGGACGGAGGAGGTGGTGGCGGTGGGGATATTTAAAATCTACGACTAAACTATATTTTATTTTACCAGGTAAGGCCCCCTGAGCTATATGGCTCATTTTCAGAAGCAACCTGGCCACAAATGATGGCTTAACGAAGTGGTTTATCACGTGGAAATCTATAGCAGCCAAATACTCTATGAACGCACGTTGATTCTAATTGTGGAGGGAAAAACCTGAGGACCCGGAGAAACATCCACGTGACCACGGGGGAGGGAGAGAGAGAGATGCTCAAACCCGTGGGGTCCGGTTCGACCCCACGACCTCCTGTATACCAGGCAAGGGAGTTAACATCTCCAAGCCACCGCGACGACGCCCCTGTTTAAGAATCTTGCGCCATCGTTTTGAGCCGCCGCTCCGGGGGATGGAGTCGAAGAGGCGACCCCTGGCTTGCAAGTCGTGGCGCGCCGACCGTCACACCCGGGGGGGGGGGGGGTGGAGGAAGCGTCCCCCATTCATTGACAAGACGCTGGAGGGTGGCAAAAAACGAGATCCGCACAACGCATCTGCGCTTGCCCCCAACTTGCCGACGGGGAGCGGCGCTTCAGTTTGTCGTCTCCTTCAAGGGTTTTAGCGCTTCGGTGTTGCGTTTCTGAACAAAGCCCGAGGCCCGGGGCCCGCACATGCATCATCGGCCCTGCGCGGAAAGGCAGAGAGTGAGTGCTTTCCCTTGCGACACGAACAGGAAGGCATCGTGATGCGTAAAAAGCATGGGGGGGGGGGGGAGTGGCAATAATCCCACATGACACAACCCCCACAGGCGCCTCCCGAGTGCTGGAATGCTTCACCCCTTAAGGGCTGTTAACAGAGCTCCAAGTTGAAATCTCAACGCATTCATCAATAGCACTGCCAACCAAAGAGAGTCGCACGGTCTAGGGATGTGGTCGTCCTTGCAGAAGAGGCCGCTTTTGCCCAACGGACCTTGTGCCCGCCGGGAACAGCTGCCACCGGGGGTGCCCTTTTTAAATGGGTCGAGATGTTAAGCGGTCGGAGACCGACCCCGGCATATTTATAGGAGGGCGCTGCATCAAGGCAAAGCCGTTGCCATTGTTGTCATTATCACACACTTGGAATGAGACGAAAAAATTGGTAGTTCATTTGACGGATCAGAGATGACGAATGGGAACGCGGGCGGCGGCGTGATTCATCACAGGCCTAGCGGTACCTGCGTGTCTTTTTTGTATCAGGCAGCCAAGGGCTGTGCGAGTTAACGCAAAGACAGT
Source organism: Lampetra fluviatilis (assembly GCF_964198595.1). NCBI lineage: Eukaryota > Metazoa > Chordata > Hyperoartia > Petromyzontiformes > Petromyzontidae > Lampetra > Lampetra fluviatilis. The sequence goes on along the minus strand of NC_136309.1, from coordinate 3,273,326 downwards.
CCACGCAATACGATGAGTCACACGAGTCATTGCATTTGGCAGCTACCCATTGCCATAACCACAGGCACACCCAGGGGAGAAGGCTAAAGGTGCAGATGCCCCCCCCACCTCCTCCATTGCCGCCCCCCTTCCCTACTGTAGCTCCCCCTCCCCCACTGCCCCCCCCACCTTCCCCTCCTTTCCCTCCCCTTCCCCTCTTCTCCCCCCCTCCCCACTGCTGCCCCCCACTACCGCCCCCCCTAACCTCCACCACTACCGCCCCCCCTAACCTCCACCACTGCCGCCCCCCCCACCCTCCACGTCTGCCGCCAACCCCCCCCCCCCTCCACAAGACAATCACTGTGCTGACAACCCCACAAAAAATGGTACTTAATTTATCGACCGTGGAGAGATGATGGGCTGAGTCAACAGCCCCAGCCAGGGTTTGAACTCGCAGACTTCCGATTGCGAGCCGCTCGCTCGCTCTAATCGCCGAGCAGCCCTTCAAAACAGATAAGCATTCGGTCCGCGTGGAAATAATGGGGGTTACGCGAGTAAAACTAAAGTGTCGTGACCTAGGAACGAGCCCCGGTATTTTGAGGACAACACCGCGAGAGCTCCCGAGTCAAGCGAGCTGCTGTGAGCGGTGGGGGCGGAAGAAAAAAATTATCTGCTGTCAGTTGAAAAGGCAAAAATAGCGCCTTTGACATCAGCAGTTATGAGAAGTCTCTGCCACACGCCAAACGGCTTCTGACCACTCCTCCTCCTACTCCTCCTCCTCCTCCGACGCGCACCCAATTCCCACGTCTGTTTACCCAGGGTAACCCCCGGTGCATGCGCGCGCATCGTGGGCGTACGCAGCATTGCTGGTAGGGGCGACGTCGTCCTGTGGCCCGCGTCCTGACGGGTTTGCTCCCCGTGCAACTGGTTGAACGATCGCCGCTTGCCTTCGAAATTCCACGTAGCAGCAATTAAAATTGCATGCTGGATGCAACTCGGTTGCGTGCAACTGAATATCGCAACTCGATTGCGTGCAACGCATTCAATCCACCATCCGCTCGGGGGGCTGATAAAATGAGAACCACGAAGTGGAGATGTCCAAGAATGGTTGTCCTGTGAAGACTTACCCCTGCCATAGGAATGTGGAATTTCCACCACTGGCTCAGGGCTGTAAACAGGAGAGGAGACCCAAGGCCTCAATGCTCAATTGAGCAGCGGCATATCACTCTGACCGGAGATCTTTCACACGAGGAAAGGAACAAACCTTGGGCTAGCCACTCATTGTATTCAGTGCAGAGTGGAAGGCGTGGACCCGGGCTAAGGGGTGCCGCGTTGGTGAGATGTTAACTGCCTCACCTGGAATGCAGGATGTCGTGGGTTCTACCCCGACCCTGACGCCTTTATATTTGGAGTTTGGATGTCTTTCTCCCCGTCGTCGCGTGAATGTTTTTCCGGTTCCTCCGGTTTTCCTTCCACATTTAGAATCAACGCGCGTTGAGAGGATTAGGCTCCTATAAATTTCCACGTTGGAAACCCCTTCGTTGACCTATCATTTGTGGTGGCCAGGTCGCTTCTGAAAAAAGAGCTCTACAGCTCAGTGGGCCTTACCTGGTAAAATAAACAGTTTAGTTTCATTTTTCGATTTAAAGCTTTCGTGACTGCAGGGATTCATCTTCTTGGTTCTTTCGGTAAAGTCACGTAGAAGGGAAATAATAAAATAATAAAAATAAAACATTATAAATTAAAATTCTCACGACGTTTCGGCCACAACGCCGGCTGCTTGCGTTGTGGCCGAAACGTCGTGAGAATTGTATTTTATTATGTTTTATTTTTATTATTTTATCATTTCCCTTCAACGTGACTTTACCGAAAGAACCAAGAAGAGTTTAGTTTCAGTTCTTAGTTTAAGACTACCGTGGGAATGCAGACTCAGCCCGCCTTGCCCAATTCTCACATCGGTGCCATCCTACTATTGAGTGGCCGTGGGAGTGCAGCCCAACGTCGTACACCTGGGTGTAAATTGCTAATCCAGGGCCCAACGGAAAGGCAATGCCAAAGGTCACTGTGCAGCTCCGCAAGCCACGCAAACTCAAGGCGGTGACGTCCCCTCGTCATCCTCCTCCTCCCACGGGGTCTGAAACTCGATTACAGCCAGAGAGACGCCCACGCGCACACCAAACTCCGCAAGCCCGCAGCACTGCCCGCGGCAGACAGTTCGTCATCGAGGGCAAAGGCGCAGCCCTGCAATTGCTCGCTCGCGCCACTGCCAACAGAAGGGCTTTCCGCACCAGAGCCAGCTAGAGGACAGCCCCTCTAAATCTTCAGTCTGCTCATACACGCTGAGCAGACATGCTGGAAGCGGCGAGGAGTGCCCACACTTGACCCTACCGCCACCAACACACGCGATCTGCCGATCATAGATGCAATAATGTAACCCCTGCCGGGTGGACTTGAGAAACCGGCACCATTGTTTGTGCTCGTCCATTTCTGTGCGCCGGCTGGGTGGACGGCGGAGGATGTCCGGGCTTGTTGCCTCCTGGGGGGTACGGAGGAATTTCCTCTCGACGTCGTGACCCAACGGCAACAATAGGAAGGGGGGGACCGGGGCCATCGTGTAGCCCCGGGGGGGGGTCTCTTCCATGCCTCCGTTAGGGCATCGTGCCGTCTCCGTGCCCCCCCGCGCAGTTTGATTAAGACGCGGGCCGACAGCAAGGCTGTCTCACGTGGGATGGAGTCAACGCCCGTCAGGTCCCGTGGGTCAAGAGGGGGACGGGGATCAGGGGGTCACGGGGTCCGGCGGGGTGGGGGGGGCCTGTCGGGCGCACACTCCAAGAAGGGTTCGGACGTCGCTAGTCCCTCGCCGCGGCCGCTAACCGTGGCCGGGAATTGAACTCAGGCGGTCGGTGTTCATCATCGCAGCGAGCTAACCGCCGCACCGCTGCGCTCTGCCCGCTCCACGTAATTCTCGTTTATCGCGTTGCTTACTCCTCCTATTATTCTGTGCCGGAGAGGTGGTGTGGTGTCAGCACATCTGCGGATGTGCACACAAGTGCCGTTTGTGTGCCCCAGGACACAAGGCAATGTAAATGTTTATATTGTGCCCTGTGTACACAGCACTACAGTGAGGGCTACGTAGTGGAACACATCACGATCATTATTTTGTGCGATGCAGCCGCTTCCACGTTGGCAGTGGTTGCATGAGTGCCGATGATGAAAAGGAACTCAACGACACAAGGGAGGAGGAATTCGAGGCTAGATGGTACCCCCCCCCCACCTCCTCGTACAACACCCGAAATAAGTTCGCAGCGTGGAGGGGTCCCGAGACAGGGACCGCGGATGAGGGGCATAACCACCGCGGATCAGACGGGAGCCGGAATCGGAGGGGTGGAAAGAAAAACAATGCTCATTCTGGCCGCCTCTTATCTGAATCTTCTTGGTTCTTTCGGTAAAGTCACGTAGAAGGGAAGTAATACAATAATAAAAATAAAACATAATAAAATACAATTCTCACGACGTTTCGGCCACAACGCAAGCAGCCGTCCTCAGGTGAAGAACAGGTCTGTCGGGAAGACAGCGTCTGAATGAAACACCTCCAGGCTTGGAGCGTATATTTAAGCTGGGTTGGAAGGGGAAGAGCGCCTTGACAAAATAATTTGCATATCAAGAGGAATTTAGCATATTTATGGGAAATGCAGATATGGGATTAGTACTACTTGTGAATATTAAAGAGATATTTCTAGCGCCTTTGCCAAGGTGCTGTAGGAGCAATTATAAAATTGTGCATAGCGTGACCATTATTTGAAATAAAGAATTGGGTTATTGTACGTGGTGTAGTTTTGATGCAATGAAGCAATTTGGATTGATAAAGAGGGGTGGGGGATAGGCCTGGTCGTAGTTGGGGGGAGGGGGGGGGCGACAGAAATCTGGGGGGCTGGAAGGTAATCAGCCAAACATTGCATTTATTTTCTTTTTGTCAGCTGTGTTTGGATTATATCTCTTTCTCTCCCCTTCAAGAAAAAGTCACCCTTTTCCCCTTTCGGGAGCCCATTCCCCTTCCTTCTATAATCCCCCCCTGCTTTTTTTCTCACAACCGGTTTGGTTTCCGCTGACTTGGCGTGCGCTCACCTGCGTCACAGCGCGATGGACCGGGCCCCGCACACTGCCTCGATGAAATGAAAAAGGAACCAAACTAAATTTCGCGAAGAACGTCGCGCCGGCGAGAGAACCCGCGTCCGCTTCGGCTCGGTAGCAAACGGCGAGAACGTCAACACTGCAGAGAATGAGGGGACAGGGGTCCCCCTGAGGGATATTGCAGGATGAACAAAGCGGAGGCGTTTCACGGTTGCAACCGAAACACGCGTGAATGGGAGAGAGAAAACTCGGTGCAAGTGCGATGTGAAAAGTTAGGTACAGGTGCAAGCAAGATCTACATTTTGATTTAAAGCTTTCGTGACTGCAGGGATTCATATTCTTGTTTCTTTCGGTAAAGTCACGTAGAAGGGAAATAATAAAATAATAAAAATATTAAACATCTTACTTTATTATTTCCCTTCTACGTGACTTTACCGAAAGAAACAAAAATATAAGATCTACATTGTAGTCTCACAGTGACAAAGACCCCCTCTCGTATAGCCTTAACAGACTGTTGGGGCAAGTGCTGTAAAGCGAGTAGCGCCTACGAAGGCCGGCACGGTACACGAGGGGGTGGGGGGGTGGCCAGCGCCACACCCGACCGCCTTTGTCTCCCCAGTGGCGATGTTTTTACACACCGCACCAGATACTCATTTGAGGCCGAGTCGACCTAAGGGAGGCCCAGGATTGGTTCAGATAATCACCACTGGTGTTGGCCGTGAGCGAGAATCGAACTCGGTTCGCTGGGTTCGTAGCGCAGTGAGCTAACTGATACACTACCGCTCCAGTGACACACACACACGTGCGCAAATCTAAAAAGACAATGACAAACGTGTGGGCGCAAGGGGCGCCGACAAGAAGGGCAAAGCCACCAACTTCGCAAGTGCTGACAGCATGAGCTCATTTAGCTCTTCGTCACGCATGCAGACACACAACGCACACAAAGATCAAAGACAAATATCACGTATAGCCTTAAACACTGTTGGGGCAAATGCTGTTAGCGAGTAGCACGTATGACGGCAGGAACGGTACACGAAGGGGGTGGGTGGGTGGCCAGCACCACACGCCCGACCGCCTTTGGCAATGTTTTTACACATCGCACCAGGTACACATTTTGAGGCTGAGTCGACCTAGGGGAGGCCCAGGACCGGTTAAAGATAATCGTCACTGGTGTTGGCCGTGAGCAGGAATCGTAACGCAGAGTGCTAACCACTGCACTACCGCTCCCCAAATGCACACACGCACGCCCGCGCACACACTCACACCCCATGTGTACACCTGGAAATAAGAGCCGTCACCCCACGCCTGTTGATTTAACGGCAAATATACAAACGAGCGCCGCAAACTGCAATTTGGTTAAGCATTCCCCCTCCTCCCACGTTCCGCCGTCCATCAGGATGGACCTTCCCGCAGTGGCCTGCAGTGAAAACCAGTTCTCCCGAAGCGTCTGCGCTCTTGAGCAGCGGGGGGGGCCCCCCCGTGCCTATTTTTACTGGCGCTATCTCGCCCCGAAAGCGTTACGCGGAGCCACGCAGCCCCTAGTTTCGCAGGACAAATTACGTGGTGGTGCTTGGCAGTGGCGCGTGCACAAGAACGCTTAACTGCGACAAAAATAAACATCGCATTCGTCAACAATGCCGTAGCTTTAAAAGGGAATTTTTTTTTATACGACTGTTGGGTTAGGCGGCGTGAATGTAAAAGTGTCGTGCACCCCACCTCTACACTGCCAACGAGTAAACTTTGTTGCGTGTTAAATGACAGGTGACGTTTCCGGCAATGACCCTTCTTCATAGCACACACACGTGTGCCACGTGCCACATACGTGTGCCACGGCTGTCCTGCGAACGCCTGGGAATTTCTCAGGAAGAGCGAGAGTCCGTCGCCAGAGAGAGGGAGGTCTGGACTGGCCTACTCAACACGCTGCCGCCGTGACCCTCACCAAGACGCGCGGACTGAGAAACGTTTGTACGGTTGAAATCACGCATGGCTGAAAACCGTATTCCTTCCGAACCCAGGATATCAGTTGCTCCGGCTATGCGCTGTGACCACAGGTACCAACACCTGGCTACCTTAAAATCCGGTTTGTGAAGGGCTTACCCGGTATCTGAATGTATAAGACGATGCATTCATGACCGGATAAGTGAGAGTGGTCGGATGAGTGAAAGTGGTCAGATAAGTGAACGTGGTTGGACACTGGAAAAGTCTAAAACATTTTTTTAAAGAGTTTACAAATTGGTGTCTAAAGCCAAACACTTCCAAGAGCATCATCTCCATCTTCCACCTGAAGAACAGGCAAGCCACGAAAACTTTAAATGTCAACTTCTTAGGAACACCGCTAACTCACGACCAGCACCCTCGGTACCGAGGTGTGACCATAGACCGGACGCTCAACTCCCGGCACCAACACCTCGAACAAGCCAAAATTAATAACAAAAGCACGAGTGGACGCTATCCAGGAACCAAGCGGGGGAAGCGCAGACCTTGGTCCGCTCTACAGCGGAGTCCTACTGTGCTCCAGTGTGGAGTTGCAAGCCCTCGCACAAACCTCGTCGACGTTCAAATCAACACCGCACTTCGTATCGTCAGCGGCACCCTTCAAAGTCCACTTCCAGTCCCCATGGCTTCGCGTGCTGGCGAACGTCGGCTCCAGCCAACATCCGACGAAGATCGTGGAAAACTTTGCCCTGCCGCTTCACTAAGACATAAAGGAACCCCCCTCCCATCCCACGCCCGAGGCTTAAATCCAGGAAGCCCTTCTGGATACGGGCCTCTACCGCTGTGGCAAATAAACAAAAGACACCGGCCACTCGACGGTCTGAAGGGTGGTGGGGGCGGCTACAAATGTGGAAAACAAAAACGTCGTTGAGGACCGCACCGTGAAAGTGCCGCGATTCTCTCTGGCTCTCTCTCTTACGATGGCTGTGGACCAGCACGGGAGATGTGCGTACACGTTGTTCCACAAGTGGAAAAAAAAATATTCATCAATCTGCAACTGTGGTGAAGCCCAAAGCATCAAAGACATCAACGACGAGCGAGCCAGCCACGCACGCCCTGGCGGTATCGCTGCAATCCGTACAGCGTCTACTGCCGCCTTGGATTGGTTGAAGGACCTTAACGTTCAACTATGACATCATCTATACAAACTGTTGCTTAGATGCCACATTAAAGAATGCCGGATAAGTGCGCATGGTCGGATAAGTGAACGTGTTCGGATAAATGCGCAATGTCGGATAACTTAACAGGGTCAGATAACTTAGTAAGGTCGGATAAGTGAATGGGGTCAAGGCACTCCGCTATTAACGACCACACCGTCTGATCGTAGCCCTCCCATGTGTTTACGGGTTGTACAGTGCATCGTTGGTATGATGGCCGACCATTCGCTCCCATTGCCCATTCGTGTGCACAAGGAGGAGGAGGTGGGGACCACAGAGGTGCCGCGACTGCTGCGTGGGATGCTGTGTCGTATGCGTCTCCGATGGCGTTTTGCGGGTTGTGCCCGAACACGTTTATGTGTCTTTAACTTTGTGTGTTATGTGGCGAGCGGTGGCAGTGGTCGGTGTGCTGCGCTACTGAGAACATGACGATCCGAGTTCGATTCTCGCTCACAGCCAACATCTGAAATGATCCTGGGCTTCTCAGAGGTCTACTCAGCTTGAAATGATCACACCTGGTGCTGTGCGTAAACATCGAAACACAACCAAAGCGGTTTAACCACCACCCTGTAAGAGGACACACATATGTTTGCATGTGCTTGCATGTGCCTGTGGGGAGCGGTGGCCCAGCAGTTAGCGCACTGTTCCGCAAACCCGGCGACCCGAGTTCAATTCCCGCTCACGGCCACCGCCAGAGAAGATTATCCAAACCGGTTCTGGGCCTCACCGAGGTCAACTTAGCCTAAAATGAGTACCTGGTGCGGTGTGTAAACATCGCCACTGGGGGATACAAAGACGCCCAGGCGTGATGCTGGCCACACACCCCCTCGTGTGCCGTGCCGGCCTTCATAAAGGTGCTACTTGCGAGCAGAAATTGTGTGTCAAAGGCTATATATTGCAATAATTCCATTTAAATAGCGCTTTTCATCAAGGATCTCAAAGCACCGTACAAGACAGCAGCAGCATCAGACGTTCAGCATTAAAAATAATTATATTATAATCCATTTACTAAACGACCTAAAAGTTTAACAAGCGGAAGCGTATAAATGGGTTTTAAGACTCCTTTTAAAAAAATGTCCACAGACTCAGAGATTCCGGATACCTTGTGGGAGAGATTTTGGGGGGGCGGGGGGCGGGGGGAGCTTTGAGCGTTACGTGCTCCGCATTCATCGGTCCCTGAAGAGGCTCCCAAGCAGGACGCCGCGCCGAACGACACAGAGCGGCACAGAACCGCCCCGAAAGCACATTGGGGGAGGCCACACAAGCACACAAGGGGTGGGGGGCCCGCAAACCCACACGGTAACACTATCTGCGCGTGCCCCTCACTCAACGTGTTCGCCACGCAGGACGATACGGGAGAGACACGAATGTGCCGATCGAGTTTCAGCGACGGGGAAAGGGGGGCCCCGTCAATAAGATCGAGGTTCGCGCGAGAACATTTTGTAACGTTTCAACAAGCGCCGGGCATCCTTGGGATTCACTCAGGATGTTGGCGGTCAGAGGAAAGCCGAGAGAGGTTACACGCGCACAAAACAACGATCGCCATTCGCCACCAAGGTGGCGTTGACGTCACCACGACGCTTGTGCCAGGCTATGCGCACGTTAAGGCCACGTGAAGTGTCGAACGCCCGCTGGCAGGAGGTCACGGGACAGACCCAGGTGCCATGGGTTGCCTGACGTGCACACGCACGCACATATACGGAGTGGCAGCCGGGCACAGCGGTAACACTCGTGCCTCCCGGCAAGATCGTCATGTTCTCCTCCTGTTCGGGATGGGTTTCCTACTGGGTTCTCCGGTTTCCAACCAGAGATAAATAAATAAACAAATACCGTGTCATTGACAACCCTAACCCAAAACGAATTCAAATGGTGAAAGATAACCTACAAATGACTCAATTGGGATTACAGGTAGCAACACAGCCCCCCCCCCCACCATCTACTGTGAAAACGGAGCAGGGCCTCACCTCCACCCCACGTACAAAAACAATTCTTGAGACCCAGTGAGGTTTTCATCTTTTTTCATGGGTGGCAGCCGAGTGCAGGAACCCGCTTGTTTCACCAGAGTGCACGTGGTTGTGTTGGGGTAGCTGAGTGGAGCAGTCGGCTTGCTCCACCAGAGTGCACGTGGTTGTGTTGGAGTAGCTGAGTGGAGCAGTCGGCTTGCTCCACCAGAGTGCACGTGGTTGTGTTGGGGTAGCTGAGTGGAGCAGTCTGCTTGTTTCACCAGAGTACGTGTGGCTGAGTTGGGGTAGCTGAGTGGAGCAGTCCACTTGCTCCGCCAGAGTACGTGTGGCTGAGTTGGGGTAGCTGAGTGGAGCAGTCCACTTGCTCCGCCAGAGTACGTGTGGCTGTGTTGGGGTAGCTGAGTGCAGCAGTCCACTCGCTCCGCCAGAGTACGTGTGGCTGTGTTGGGGTAGCTGAGTGGGAGTAGTTCACATGTTCCGCCAGCGCAAGCGCTTTATATTGGGCAGTCATCGGTGACATTGTTTGCACATCCTCCGGTAAACAAGCCTAATGAACCAGTAACGAATGACAGGTGCAGAGCTGGCCAATAGGGTCTTGACGCATAAGGGTCGGTCGTCGTTCCAACGATACGGACTCTAATCGTGGTGCAATACGCTCATCGAAACCGTACAATTAAATAAAACAAAGGCTCGTCGATTCGCGCACGCTTGTGAGACAAATTACACACGAATGTTAAAGCTCAGGCTAATGGGACGGGGGAAAAGGTCTGTACGACCGAGACGCGCACCACGCGTAACAATACCAACGAGGTGAAAATAGATATTTAAATCACGATAATTTTGTTACATACCGGGAGAGTGAATTGATACGTATATTTAACTTCTTTCGCGCTATACGCTACGTGACTCACACGGGCTATTTGTTCACAGTCTGAACGTCCGATGAACAGACAACTCTCATAAACAACAAAAAACCACCTGACTCTTTCGTCAATGATAACAGCGTGTGGCCTTAAGAGAAAAAAATATATATATAAAATGGACGACGTTTCGGGCAATGTCCCTTCTTCATTCATGTGCTCTGGCAAAAAAATGAGCCTGAGCCCGCAGCGTTTCCAATGTCCTCCCACCCCCTCGTGTGCCGCAACTCTCAAGATTATCTCGCCGACCGCAAATAATTTTCGCTTAGCCAATTGATCTCAACTCTGCTTGCAGACCTTTTTCTGCGCGCGCGTGTGTGTGTGCACGCACGCGTCGAAGAGGAAATAAGAGGACATCGTCGCGCCCCAGAAGGGAAACCCACACACAGCACGCGACAAGAACCTTCACAACCTCCAATCAAAACGGCTCGGCCTCCGACTTCCCGCGCTGCCCCACGAAGGCGCGGCCGCGTCGCAAACCGCGGGTCTGTCCCGCCGCGCGTACGCCACCTCCCTCCCCTTCCCGCACGAGCCGTCGACAGGATCGAACGCGGTCGATCCACTGCTGGATGACGGGCCTGCTCGAGCTGCCGCGACACCTCGCTCACGATCCCTCCGGCGATACGCCGCACGTTAGAGCAGTGCGTCGCGGGGATTGAGGTCGGTGGATTCGCTGTGTGCCGCAAATGACACGGAGAGGTGAGGGGGGGTGTGTTTTTTTGGTTTCTTTTGTTTTCGCGAGACTGCGTTGGCAGCGGTGCACGAGCACGATGAACACCGCACCTCTTCGGCCTCTCTGCGTGCTCTGAAGATGGGACACGTTGCCCCAAAACGTTGCCCACTGTGGAATTCGTTTTTTCTTAAACCGGTGTTATTGACGAGCGCATCGATTTAATTTGTTAATTACGCGCCACTGCCAACGCAGCATCATCGACAAATGATTGATCCGCGATTAAGCCCACTATTTTGAGGACAAATGAGAATGTTTTACCCTTTCTGGCAGTAAAACAGGAGGTGTTTAGATTTTCCTACACCAAACAGAAACCTTTTGAAAGGAATCAAGTCTGCTTTGACCACACGTACTTGTGGTGGACATACATACAAACGAACATGCTCTGATAATACATGCATTGTCTTTGAAACTCATTGGCCTGCACCAGAGACAGCCTTCATTACGGCCTAGTATCACCGGTGGAAGACCAGGGAACGCCAAAAGGCGAACGGCACGCACGACGTACTTCAACCACAAGTAGACGACGTCACGGGACTCTTTAAACTTTCACTGTGAAGCAGACGGTACGCGGCCTTTGGATGGCTACTGCACACACGCGCGGTAATAACCAGGGCGGCCGCTGGACCCGAACCGCTAGCCTCTGCAGCGAGCGGCGGACGCGCTACCGGCGAGGACGCATTACCGCCCGGCGGTGCAACGGCGCTTTGCAACAGTTGATCCGGAGGCTCGCAATATATGGAGGGCAAAAACAAAGATCCCCCGTATAGCCTTAACTGTTGGGGCAAGTGCTGTTAGGGAGCACCCATGGAGTTGGGCACAGCACACAAGGAGGTGGGTGGCCAGCATCACGCCCGGCCACCTTTTCTCGCTCGTGGCGATGTTTACACACCGCAACAGGTACTCATTTGAGGTTGAGTCGACCTAAGGGAGGCCCCAGAAACGGCTCAGATATTCGCCACCAATGTTGGCCGTGAGCAGAAAACGAACTCAGGTCGCCGGGCTCGTAGCGCCAGCGCGCTATGTCGTCACACGGAGGGGCAGCTCCCTCCATCACAGACACCTTCACGGACGACTGCGTTCACTTACGCGGCGGCAGCCATTGAACCGTCAACGTAAAACCGTTGACGGCCCCATTTCCCCCCCCCCCCGACACACACGTAGAGGTGGCACCGTCCTTACACCAAGGTGTCACACCCCAGAGAGGCACGTTACTCAATTAGGATTACAGACACAGCCACGTCAACCACCGCCAATCAGCGCCCCCACCCCCCCTCCACTACTAGGCCAGTGCTTTGTCCCCTTGTGGCGCACAGGGACAGCCGACGAACGGGCAACGGCTGTCCTTCGAAATGTTCGGGACGAGATGAGATGGGCGCTTCCTACCATGAACAAATCCTAATCGTGATATTCCTTTTTATTCACGAGCGCGGTTAATCCGCAACACGGACGGTTGATAAGGTTACCGGATTGCTCCGGCAGATGGCCACCGTGCATGCCAGGTTGTGACCAGGCGGGCTGCGAGGGAAAACTGCTACGTGGTGGTCAGCAGAGGGCACGAAAGGTATTTTTTTGTCGATTGCGACAAAACGCGAGAACGGTACAATACGCCGATGAACTTTGGAAGAGCGATGGGGGGGGAACAGAAAAATCCGCAACAATTCCAATTCGGCGCGATGGGGGGCACGACCCAGAGTTCACGGCAACGACCGAATCGCGGGCGGCGGCGGGGGGGGCCCACGGCCAGGCCAGGCCGTCGTTACCTTGTTGAAGGCAAAGAGTTCCTGCTTCAACTTCTCACGATGGGGGTCGTGACCCGGCCGCTTGAGCTTCAGTCGCATCATCGTGACGGGGATCGCTGGCGGGCAGCTCCTCACCACTCCTCCCGGGAAAACCTGCGGTGGACAAAGCACACGCTGGAGCGCTGCCCAAAGACCCCGACGCGCTAAAACGGTTACGCCATCGCAGCCCCCGCTCGCCGAATGGAGAGTCGCGTCTGCAGTTTCTAACACCAGAATCCTGGACTATGGTTCCTTCCCCTTTACTCCCACTGTTCAATACACTCTTTAGTTACTTACCCTGTTAGAACAAAACGCAGAGCTTACTCCCACCTGTACACTAATTTTGCTCTGGCACCTCACGTTCCTACACGATTGCACTGTGTCTTTCCATTCGCATGTGTTTAATGTCACTGTTCGACTTGAATACTTGCACAATTAAGGAGACATATCAAAGTGTCTCGTATAATCCATGAAGAAACGTAGGCGTGCAATGAAATGTATAATTATTTTTATTATCTCGTGAATTCACTGGTCGGTTGTGTAGAAGCCCCATGAACTTGTTAGGAGAAGCAAACCACATGGACCATCTCCTGAGATGCCCTGCAGCATCACAATGGCACTACGTCAAGATCCGGCAATGCCAACAACAGAAGCGGTGAACTGTGCAGAATATTGGGGGGAAGAAACATATAGGTTGGACAGGAGACGCGACACAGAAGATTGTTGCATTCACATGCAAATTGAGAAATGTTTTAATTAACTGCGAGTTTGTGCAAGGCACTGTGGGGAAAGTGTAGCCATTATATTAAATTACCACGGATCTTGGAGGCTCCCCATCGCTTCGACGGATGAGTGTTCAAACTACCGTTAGCTTCTATTCTGGTGTTTGTGTCTTCTCGCACGTTGACACGAGGAGTCCGTGCGCGCGTCTGGCCAGTGCGACCAGTGCCCCCAAGGTCGAGCGTCTATGTCGCGTGCCCTTTAACGCCACCAGCCTTCGGGGGCCCCCCGTGCTTGTGTACCCAAGATGGTTTGGGGCCCAGGTCGGGCTGCAGGGCATCATCCCGCTAAGTCATACAATGAATGTACAACAGCCCTTTGCTCAAGAGACCGATGTCAGAAAACGAGAGCAGTACAGTGTGACAGAGTGCTCGGACAGAATTCTCCCGACCAAAGTTGCAGGGCACGGATTATTTTTGCACAGCGGTGCCCTTATAATTTACAGACATGCTCACAGCGTGAGCTCTCAGCTTTTATGGACCTTCAGTGCGTTTGCGTGTTGTTTTTTGTTACACTTTCTAACTTAAGGCATTTATTTGTTATCTCTGTCAGTCCGCCTGTAAGGTTGAATGGGGGGTGGTGGTGGATGGTGGTGGAGGGAAGAAGGGGGGGACGGGGACGGGACAGGGGGGGCGGGCACTGTAACGCACGGTAAAGATCGCGTCCAATATCAGCGAAGCCGCAGTAAAAGGTTGCGTTGCTATTCGGGGGACTCCTCGCCCTAGAAAGAAAACTGGACACGCACCGACCCAAAGGGTTTATGCGTTAACTCTGGAGGGGGGGGGGGAGGTCACTCCAACTCTCGTAAACCACACGATCCAATACGAGCGAAACTTTAGAGCGGCGCTGCGTCGCTGCGAGGGACTCGCCCCTGGAGAAAAGCGGCCACGTTTGAGCGAAGCGCTGCAGCCCGACGCTTGGGAGACGCAAACGAGAGCACGAAGGACGATTTGCGGACATTCAAAACGCATTTTGATCCACTCGAGCATACCGTTGGGGAGTATGCAAACGCGTTTCGTTGGAAAGCGTGCATTATCCTCCTTCCTAACTTTTGTAAACTATATCGATGTATAAACACACACGCATTCGTTTCTATAAAACTGGCATCGTATTCCCAAACGCCGTCCATCACGATGTGTACGTAAATCATTCAGCAGCTGACGGAATCACGTCGGTCAAACAAATCTGGGATTTCCAGAAAATGCAGTCGAGATTTTTTCGACCGCAAACAACCGAGCGCACGAGTGAGCCTCAGGGGGGGGGGGGGGGGCAGAGAGGTGGGCGGGGGGGGGCAGGCATGGGGGGGGGGGCGGCTCCAGCTCCACAAAAGCCGACGACCGACTTGCACGGTGGTGGTTTTGTCGGTGCACTGTACGCGGATTGGGCGCGCTCCACGCGCGACGGTTACATCACACGCGTCGATTCACCGCGGTGAGTCGGCGAGGACGAAGATAATCCGAGGAAGAGTTCAACGTTTGAGCCACCGGTTGCGTCGCTGGCTTTACGATGGGGAACGCGCGCGGCGACGGAAGATGACGATATTTTTGTTTTTTTACGGCAATTTTTTGCGAAGCTTAATCCAAAGTGTCACAATGTCGGGAAGTGGCAGCTTTGTGCGTACGTACCGCACGCACGTACGTACGTACCGCACGCACGTACGTACCGCACGCACGTACGTACGTACCTACCGCACGCACAGGTTTACATGGTGACAGGGAAGCCGCCGAGACTCTACAGGCCTAACCAGGAATAAACTGCACCATCATTTTAATCATGCACTCCACAGAGATTTCTCTGTCGTGTTGTGTGCGGACACAAAATGGGGGGGGGGGGTGGCGGGGGGGACCAAAACACCACCCCCACCCCATTCTGATGAGATCTGTGACTGGCAGCCCGGCTAACGATGGCCCGAGAGAATCCGTGGACGTGCCCGTCACACCAATGGCACTCGTGCGATAAAATATCTTCATTCTACATGGTCGTGTCAACCCGAGCTCAAAGATCCATCGAAATGACATTCATTTAAAAATGGATGATAGTCATGGGAACACCCTGCAGGAACGACCCACACTCATTCCCCGTGCCAACTGACCAAACCAGCTGGAAGGCGCACCCCGCGTCGTCAGATCTCGGAAGCTAAGCAGGGCCGAGCCTGGCTAGCGTTTGGGACGGGTGAGCGCTGTGTGTGCACTAAGGGGCCATCCATTTAGTACATACGCATAGAGGGGGGGGGGGGGGGTTAACCAAAATGCGTACGCTTGCGTATGGGGGGTCTACTGACAATGTACGTACGCATAGCAAACGGGTGGGGGTGGGGTGAAGCCTCGATAATAACACTGGTCAACAAAAAAAAACATTTTTTTCTGGCCTGGACTAATTTCAGGGTGCTGATTCCAAAACTGATCTCAGATTTGCTCTATCACATCTCATTTTTATGCTATCGGTATACCCCATTTTCATTGATTTTACCCGAAATTAACTCTGTCACTTATGATTGCAAGTTGTTGCGAGTCAGTGACTGCTTTAGTGTTAAAATATGGTACTGTATTTTTAGGATAGTGTGTTTCTAATATCATTTTATGTAGATATCCACATTTATTTAATATTTTTCTTCTGCAGTTTTTATTGAAAATGCAATATTTTATATCTGATGTAATAGACAAAAACTGATGCCAGATTTGGAATCAGCACCCCAAAATTACCTTAAAACCGTTGCCAGAAAAAGTGTGTTGACCAGTGTAATTTGTCTACATTGGCCTTGAAATGAGTTAGATAGTCCGGCGGTGGACTATCTGTTTGCTTAAACACGTTAATGTTATTAATCCTTGATCGTCGTTCTAGAGGATTCAATCCTCGTTCTAGAGGATTCAAGCGTACGTATGCAGGTGGAGGGGGGGGTGTAAAAAGTACGAGTGCGTACAGGGAGGGGGGAGGGGTCAAGTTTTGACAGATTTTTGCATACGTACTCACGGTGCCCAGTGGCTTGCCTGCGAGCTCTCCCAGGCAATCGCATCATATCTTGGAATGTACAGAATGCATAAACAGTGCTTTCATGTGTAAATACAGCATGTGGTAGTGAAATGTATGTTTGTTGAATTTATTTCACGCCGCACGTAGCCAACCGTGCTAATCGGAGGTGCGGGGGTAAAGGACACCGGAATACAAAAAGCAGTTCGAGAGAAATTCGTTTTCAATCTTGATTTAAAAGTACAAAGCTCCAGTGGCTTCCTAATATCGAAAGGAACGTAACACATTACTGCGGAGGGAGCTGGTAGGAACGTTGGGTTGCTCGGTCAATGGCCAGGGTCAATGGCGGCGTGGTGTATTCCGCGAATATGGCCGACTGTGAGGGCGGGCACAAGCCGGCGTGAGTAGGTTAAATGTTGAGTTTTATAACCAGTGGGTTCCTACCAGTATCAATGGTCAGTTAAACTAAAATCTATTTTTATTTTACCAGGTAAGGCCCACTGAGCAATATAGCTATTTTTCAGAAGCGACCTTTAAGCCACTTCGTTGAAAATTAAGCTAATAGCTCAGTGGGGTTTACCTAGTCAAATGAACGTTAAAAAGTAATTTTTGTCATTTGCTTACTTTTCCTATACTTTGCACTCATGCCGTGTGTTTGTACTGTTGCAACTTTCTGACCCCACATGCCACTACTGGACATCTGTGAAAGAAAAAAAAGCTTTATAGATTCCACCTCCAGTCCAAATAAAGATTCTGATCCTGAAACATCTTCCTCAGGGCGTGCTTCCTCCTTTGCCTGCCACTCCCTCGTTAGTCTCGACTGCCGGGCTGAATCCCCTTGTAGCGACGTGGCCTGCCAAAGCAAACTTTTTCTCAGCTTGCGGATGGATGGGTGTTCTTTTTGACGAACAAAGCGAGACAAATGATGTAAAAGCATACGACAAGGCAAAGCAAGGAGGGGTTCTGCTTGCTTTATGTCACATGACTAAGACTTCACAATTCTGACAATCGCCGAATGATGCTGGTTGTTGCTGTAATCACCAGCGAATCGTCGTTCACTCAAATGTTGTTCTTGTGGGTTTGCTCTTCAATACCAGTGGTGGGGGTGCTGAAGTAGTAACTTATTGGCACATCTTGTTCACGTGACAAACCTTAATCATTGGCTGTGTCGTCGGCTGGAGTTGGTTTTACAACGCTTTTACATTTACGAGATCTCTAAACCAACAACAGTTGAATACGAACACTGAGAGACAGAATGACGAACCCGTGGATCGGGTAAACAAACGCGAATCAGGCATCGTATTGTTGGTGAAAATCAGGGCACTAGGGGGCAGGACACATCACGAGATGATGATGATTATGGCCAGAGGGCAAGACTAGCAATGGAATGGTACTTCTTCTTTCGTACGGCTGATGTGGATGCAGAGCAGCAACTACAATTTCACATCCAGGTGGTCCAGCCAGATAACTGCGTCAGGAGTAGCTGAGTGTTATCGCTGCGACGTCTCCTTTGTATCTGTGGATCGGGCATTGTGTCATGAAATGTTGTACGGTTTGTTCTGGATGACCACAGTCGCACACTACCGGAGAGTTTTTAAATTTCCATTTGTGCATCAGGTATCCCGCATCTGCTGCCATGGTTTGTGCAGTGGATGCGGTTTAGGGTGGACCATGAGCTTTGTGGAAGATAAAACCCCCAGCGATCTTGTGCGTTGGGTCCTTCACAAGATGTTTGTACGGGTACCCGTTTTCGACCCTGGTGCGGCCGGGTACGGGTAAGGAATCAAAACCCGTTTGCGACCTCTGCGTTGAAGGTTAAGCACGTGGGTCCAAATGAAGGGACTTGGCATGACTTCAACCGATGGGCGAGGGACGTTATCGAGGCCCTGGTGGATGGGAAGGCGACTGCTTTCTTCGATGAAACGGCAGCCCGAAGGAGAGAACGTGCCCAAAGAAACAACGGGCCGCGGGGAAACGGCAGCGGGTGAGATCAGTACGAGTGGAGAACAGAGTTCATAGCTTGCAACATCGCGGGGCCGTGTATAACGGCAACAAGGACGGGGGATGTCTTCATCCAGCAGTGGATAAGAACAACAATTCATTATGATGTTGAGGTACGTATACAGGACCAATACCAATACCGCTATTTCGCCACTAAGTGATGGTGACGTCACCACAGCGCCTGTGCCAGGCAAGGTTGCACTTTAAGGCCACGTGAAGTATACAGGACAAAGATCCCCCGTATAGCCTTAACAGAATGTTGGGGCAAGTGCTGTTAGCGAGCACCTTTGAAGGCCAGAATGGCACACGAGGGGGTGGGTGGCCAGCACCACGCCCAGTCGCCTCCGTTTCCCTAGCGGCAATGTCATTACGCACCACACCAGGTACTCATTTGAGGCCGAGTCGACCTAAGGGAGGCCCAGGACCAGTGCAGTCAATCGTCACTGATGATGACCGTGAGCAAAAATTGAACTCGGGTCGCCAGGTTCGTAGCGCTAACCGCTACACTACCGCTCCCCCTATACAGGACACACACACTTAATCGTAAGGAAGGGGGTTAAACTTGCAGCCCGTAAGTGACGTAAAGAATGTAAATAAATGTTAAACTAAACAAAGAAAGCAAACATTAACCACCAGCAACCAGCACAGCCAACGCACACCTACCTGCCCAGACGGTGCACCTGCCTACTCACCGACCCAGCCTGACAGCAGCTTTAGGACAAAATCCACTAGCAACCACAATGCTCATCATCATCTATCCATTAACCACATGGTCAAGAGGGCACCACCGATGTCTCAGCTGTCAACTCCCTCCACCTTTGCCCTTCCTTCACGGGCCGATGTCAGATATCATACCGGCCGGGACCACGCTATTACTACGTTCCATCTTGCAACCCAGCTCGTCGTGTCCATATCCTCTCCGTCCACGTTTCCTTCTATCATGCCGCTGCCGCCACCACCACGGAACCTCTCCGGAGAGCACGTGGTTACAACTGTGGAATGCACGACTGCGAGCAGCATCGTCGGCTGCTCATATCAGAATCGATGTGAATATCCACTGGTGGTCCTAAGTCAACGCTGAACGTTTTGCAGTCCTACAACGTGGAGCTGACATCAGTGGCGAATTGATTTCTGAACAACTGCACTGGTCCTGGGTCTAATGAAGCATTCATCAACTGGCACTTACCAGCATGGTATTAGAATCGGAATATGTATATATACTGGCCGAATCCGATGAGCTATGAAGCTCTTTTTCACCGATGTTCAGCAGGGGTGGGTAAGAAGGTTACGACAACAAACAGTACAAAGACACGGTAGTGGTGCAAAGTCCAGGAAAAGGCGAACACATCACCCAAAAAACCATGCAAATAAAACTAAAACCATCCCCATCCTGCCGGAGTTAGCCCACCAAGGTATTCACTTCATTTTCGGAAGCAAACTGGCCACAAGTGAAAGCTCTAAAAAGTGTCAACAGAAGCGCAGGTGGGGGGGGGGAGGCGCGACCCTCACCAGGACAAGCGGATTGCAAAACGAACGAAGACGCGCAGGGCTGATACGGCCGATGCCCCAACCCGCCTCTGTACAGGTGCCGGCCCCAACTCAGAGGTCGCAAACGGGTTTTGATTCCTTACCCGTACCCGGCCGCACCAGGGTCGCAATCGGGTACCCGTACCCTAACCGATACCCGGCTACCCGTACCCGGCCGGGTATCGGGTAGGGTATGGGTACAGGTACCCGATTGCGACCTCTGGGATGAAGCCATGTTGCAGGCGTGGGTGGGTTGATTCTAGGAACTTGAATTGTGAAAAGAGACAAGACGTTGGAAAATGAGTGACAAACGGTGACTCACCAGTGACTCACGACCTACCCGTACCCGGCCGCACCAGGGTCGCAAACGGCTACCCGTACCCGGCCGGGTACGGGTAGCCGGGTATCGGGTACCCGGTTGCGACCTCTGCCCCAACTGCAGGCCAGGCCCTTCAGCGAGTGGGAGCCATCTCGACCGCGCCATAGGACGTGAGCAGCGTCACAGGTGAAGAGCGCGTGATGCCTCCTCGCTCATCAGTCGCACCTGCTCGAGGAGCTATGCACTGCTGATGATGATGATTTAGGTGCGGTGGGGGGGGGCCTGTAACCCCCACAAATGGTGAAAAACGAATTTCTTTAGAACTGCCTTTTTCTTTGTTTAGCTTGTAGTCCTTCCCGCGCGCCTCCGATTGGCACGGTGCGAAAGACGTTCAACATGCAAGTTGGTAAGATTGACACGAAATTAATGTATCATGCCCTGTAACCACTGAAGACATCATCACGACCAGGATATATGAACTCCCAACCTTCCCCTGAGATACCTGGTCGGTTTTTATTTTCAGGATCAAGGATGAAGACATCATGGCTATCACCGCCACCACAACTACTCAATGCGAAAGCGCTCCACCTTCCGCCAGATCCGGAAGATGCCCCTGCACAGTGGAAAGGTGAGACCTCCAAGATCTGACAGTCTCTCGTGACTTGGTCTCCAGGTAGACTCGCATAGAGGTCGTGAAACTCACACTGCCAAAACTCCCAAAGACCCGTAGACCCGCACAGCGACCCACAGACTCGCACAGAGAGTCAGAGACCCACAGACTCGCACAGAGACCCACAGACCCGGACAGCGACCCACAGACTCGCACAGAGACCCACAGACCCGCACAGAGACCCACAGACTCGCACAGAGACCCACAGACTCACACAGCGACCCAAAGACCCGCACAGCGACCCACAGACCCGCACAGCGACCCACAGACCCGCACAGCGACCCACAGACCCGCCTTGACCAAACATTCTGTTCGTCCGTCTTCTCTGCCCCTTGGTCATGAAACTCGTTGCAGAGATGAATAACTACCAGGTTCAAAATAACCACCCACTGCAACCAGTAGCAGACATTATAAAATGTGCCACTACCGCCACGCCCAACGCGTATGCACGGTACTTTACACCTGAAACCCAGACGGTACCAATCACTAAGCACTCGTGTCAGAACATTGATTAACTCTTCACCACAGTAACAACCACATAACCGCTATCATAAGCCCTTCTTTTCTTGAACAAGGGAGTAAATACAAGGGTTGCAAGTCAGAACCAGTCGCGTGCTAAACATTTTCAATGCGTTAAGCAATCAAAACGTAAAAAATATGTATGTATATTAAACCTCTTCTTGGTTCTTTCGGTAAAGTCACGTAGAAGGGAAATAATAAAACAAATAAGAAAATAGTGCGAATAATTTTATTATGTTTTCTTTTTATTATTTTATTATTTCCCTTCTACGTGACTTTACCGAAAGAACCAAGAAGAGGAATCCCTGCAGTCACGAAAGCTTCAAATCGAAATATATGCATACCTGTTAACACCTTATCACCTTATTACTGACCAATTGAGACGTTATTGATCACCCCATGCCCATTATACATCTCAACGTTCATACAACATAAGCTCCATCACAAGGGACAAAACAATTGTTTGAACGCCGTATGGACCTAAAAACTAAATTTCCCTGCACAAGAATACGGGCAAACCGTGTGAGTTTGTGTTTGAAGATCTTCCTACAATTGACGAAGGTTTATCATATTATTGACCCAAGGTGTGTAATGTGCATGCGAAAAATAATCAACTGAATCAATACCACAACAGCATCACACAGGCCACACACATAAGCTCCGTCCTAAACATAGAATCAACATGATTATAAACATGCGCAAAACTATAAACAAACATCCCACACGCTGGAAACGAACTACGAACCCACATAATTTACCACAGCCATCTCCAGCACCGTCACAAACACTCCCAACACCGAAACCACGAAGCACAATTACCACCACCACAACACCACCGACTATGCACTGCACAGTACAGCCACATCCACTACACCACAACCACATCCACAACCCCACAACCACCTCCACAACACCACAACGACATCCACTACACCACTACCACTACAACCACTACAAAACCACAACCACCTCCAACTACACCACAACAACACCACAACCACCTCCACAACAACACCACAACCACCTCCACAACAACACCACAACCACCTCCACAACAACACCACAACCACCTCCACAACAACACCACAACCACCTCCACAACTACACCACAACCACCTCCACAACTACACCACAACCACCTCCAACTACACCACAACCATCTCCACAACTACACCACAACCATCTCCACAACTACACCACAACCACATCCACAACACCACAACCACCTCCGCTACACCACAACCACCTCCACTACCACCTCAACTACACCACAACCACCTCCACTACACCACAACCACCTCCACTACACCACAACCACCTCCAACTACACCACAACCACCTCCACTACCCCACAACCACCTCCAACTACACCACAACCACCAACTACACCACAACTACCTCCAACTACACCACAACTACCTCCACTACACCACAACCACCTCCACTACACCACAACCACCAACTACACAACTACCTCCACTACACCACAACCACCTCCACTACACAACCACCAACTACACCACAACCACCTCCACTACACCACAACCACCTCCACTACACTACAACCACCTCCACTACACCACAACCACATCCACTACACCACAACCACCAACTACACCACAACCACCTCCACTACACTACAACCACCTCCACTACACCACAACCACCTCCACTACACTACAACCACCTCCACGACACCACAACCACATCCACAACACCACAACCACCTCCACTACACCACAACCACCTCCACTACACCACAACCACCTCCAACTACATCACAAACACTTCCACTACACCACAACCACCTCCACTACATCACAACCACCACTACACCACAACCACCTCCACTACACCACAGCCACCTCCACTACACCACAACCACCTCCACTACACCACAACCACCTCCACTACACCACAACCACCTCCACTACATCACAACCACCACTACACCACAGCCACCTCCACTACACCACAACCACCTCCACTACACCACAACCACCTCCACTACACCACAACAACCTCCACTACAACCACCTCGCCTCATGAGGTGAGGCGAGGTGAGGTGTTGTAGACTTCACGTCGTCAGGGTACAGTCCACGTGAAAGACGACGACGGAGAACGGTGGCCAGACGAGGCAGAGTGGAGGAGGAGGTGGGGAGAGAGATATGAAGGAGCGTGGATAACTTTAACCTCGTCAGGGACCCATCGTCAGACGAGGTTTACGTGAGGAGAGGGTGGAGATGAGGAGATGTAAAGAGGAGGAGAGATCGCATCCCCCGACTCACGCGGGAAAGCGTGAACCGGGGAGAGAGTTTGGGGGGGGGACCCACGACCCCCTCAGACCGAGGAGCCCCCCACGTGAGAGGTCGTGAGAGAAGAGGTGGAGGATGGTGGTGATGAGAGAGAAGAGAGAGGGAGGGGGTGGTGGTGGTTGGGGTAGATTCTCCTCACCTCGTAAGGATCGATAAAAACACGCGGCACGGTGGAGCGTGGTGGTGGTGGTGGTAGAGGCGTGTGAGTACAGTAAGTACACAGTAAGTACACAGTAGTAGTGGTCGTCAAGCCGTGAGTGCCCGGCTCACAGGCAGTGAAGTGACAAGAAGACGAAGAGAATCGAGAGTGGAATCAACCACCTCGTCAGGCCGAGCCCTGCGGGGAAGGAGGCCTCGCTGCTAATCCGCACCTCGGTGTGGGCGCTCACCTGGCCGCACCGCTGCCGCCTCCTCCTCCTCCTCGCCCTCCTCCTCCTCTTCGCATCTGGTACCCGCACTGAGGGTGGTTGGGGGTGGTGGTGGTTGTTGTTGTGGTTGTGGGAGACCCTGGGGGTGGTGGTGGTGGTGGAGGGAGCCAAGGAGCCGCAAACCGCGCGGCCTTGGGGAGCGGTCGGGGGCCGGTCGAAGAGGGAAGGTGGGCGGGGCCTCATTATAATAAAGGGCGGGACTAGTTAAAGAGGGCGGGGCTACATTATAATAAAGGGCGGGACTAGTTAAAGAGGGCGGGGCTATGTTATAATAAAGGGCGGGGCTTCATTATAATAAAGGGCGGGGCTTCATTATAATAAAGGGGGGGGGCTTCATTGTAATAAAGGGGGGGCTACATTATAATAAAAGGGGGGCTACATTATAATAAAGGCGGGGACTCATTATAATAAAGGGCGGGGCTTCATTGTAATAAAGGGTGGGGCTACATTATAATAAAGGGCGGGGTTACAATATAATAATGGGCGGGGCTATGTTATCATAAAGGGCGGGGCTAGTTAAAGAGGGCGTGGTTAACATAGATAGGCGGGGTTACGTGACGAGGGGGCGGGGGCTACGAGTCTAATCAGAACCATAATCATACTTTTTTTATTTAAAGCTTTCGTGACTGCAGGGATTCATACTCTTAGGGGTTTTCTGGTAAAGTCACGTAGGTAAGAATAAATAATAAAAAATAAAAATAATAGAAATAATAATAGAAATAAAATAATAAAATCATATTCTTGGTTCTTTCGGTAAAGTCACGTAGAAGGGAAATAATAAAATAATATAGTTTTTGGTTTTAAATGTTTTATTATTTTATTATTTCCCTTCTACGTGGCTTTACCGAAAGAACCAAGAATATGAATCCCTGCAGTCACGAAAGCTTTAAATCAAAATGTTTACGTACTGTTTAACATGGGCAATCACCCGAAAAGTTGCCTTTTATAACAGGACCCTGCGGGGTGGGCTGGTAGGAATAATACTTAGAACCGGTACAGGGATATCGACCGGGTATAGAGGAGCTAAAGAAAAAATTACTGTATTCTAGTGTTTAAAGTTTCGCCGTGAGGCGCCGGAAGCGACGGCCATCTTGTTTATTTCACAGATCGCAGGGGGAGCGGGCGGCCATCTTGTCGGACAGGGTCATGCCAAGTGTTTGCAGTAGGGGGCGATGTTGATACACGGACGGACGGACGGACGATATAATCTATTGGTGGTCTGGTCCACTTCGTTCCTACCAGTATAAATTTACTGTTTAAGGTCACACAGCGTTTCTGACGAGTGTGTAGAGCTTCTTGTTATATATTATTTTTTGTGTGCACCAATGCCAACATTGAAGCAGCAGCAGCAGCATCATCAAATAATTTGTTTACTAGGAGTGGAAGGACCCGTTGCTTAGCGACGCCTCCCTCACCCCCACCTCTCCCTGGGGCACCCCGCCTCAGCCAACGTTGTCTCCCCAGTGCCGATGTTTACAAACTCATGCACCAAATACACTGCTCGCTTAAGGCCACATTTAACAACAGCCGTTAAGTGGCGGTGACCACGGCGCTTGTGCCAGGCTAGGTTCACTTTGAGGCCGTCACGGGAAGTGTCGAAGACTCGCTGCTGGTAGGTCACGGGGCAAACCCAGGTGGTGCCATGGGTTGACTACTGTGCCAGGCTAGGTGCAGGAAGAGGAGGTCAAGGGACAGACCCAGCAGGTGCCTTAGGTTGACAGCTGTGCCAGGCTAGGTGCAGGAAGAGGAGGTCACGGGGCAGACCCAGGTGGTGCCATGGGTTGACTGCTGTGCCAGGCTAGGTGCAGGAGGTCACGGGACAGACCCTGCAGGTGCCATGGGTTGACTGCTGTGCCAGGCTAGGTGCAGGAGGAGGAGGTCACGGGGCAGACCCAGGTGGTGCCATGGGTTGACTGCTGTGCCAGGCTTGGTGCAGAAGGTCACGGGACAGACCCTGCAGGTGCCATGGGTTGACTGCTGTGCCAGGCTAGGTGCAGGAGGAGGAGGTCACGGGGCAGACCCAGGTGGTGCCATGGGTTGACTGCTGTGCCAGGCTAGGTGCAGGAAGAGGAGGTCAAGGGACAGACCCAGCAGGTGCCTTAGGTTGACAGCTGTGCCAGGCTAGGTGCAGGAAGAGGAGGTCACGGGGCAGACCCAGGTGGTGCCATGGGTTGACTGCTGTGCCAGGCTAGGTGCAGGAGGTCATGGGACAGACCCTGCAGGTGCCATGGGTTGACTGCTGTGCCAGGCTAGGTGCAGGAGGAGGAGGTCACGGGGCAGACCCAGGTGGTGCCATGGGTTGACTGCTGTGCCAGGCTAGGTGCAGGAGGAGGAGGAGGTCACGGGGCAGACCCAGGTGGTGCCATGGGTTGACTGCTGTACCAGGCTAGGTGCAGGAGGAGGAGGTCACGGGGCAGACCCAGGTGGTGCCATGGGTTGACTGCTGTGCCAGGCTAGGTGCAGGGGGATGAGATCACGGGACAGACCCAGTTGGTGCCATGGGTTGACTGCACCACCGATGACCCCCCCTAACTGCCACCTCGCTGTATTTTTGTTGTGAGCGTCGCTCCTTCGTCCTCCGTCGTTGCCGGAGGGCGACTGCCTCTAACCTCCGAGTATCAGCGTCATTCACGAGCCTCCTCCCCCAACAGAGAGAGACCGAGCTCCTCCGCATCCTCCTCCTCCTGTACCGCATCCCCAGCTCCCCCCGTCCAGCCAGTCAGTGCCCGCGGCCCGTTTAAAGCCGCCTGGGCGTGCGAGGGTCACATGACCCAGTCAACAGCAGAGGGCGCGCATGCATCGCCTATACAGCGTCCGTACACATGGACGTCAACCCACACGGTGTATACTGGTAGGAACCACCTATACACGGAATCTGTGTGTTTGTGCTCGTTAACAGCACTTGTCCAAAGCATCTGTTTAGGTTATACAGGGGATCTTTGTATTTTATAGTGTAGCGTTTAGCGCGCTGTGCTACGATCCAAGTTCGATTCCCGCTCACGGCCAACACCGGTGACGATTATCTGAACCGGATCTTGGGCCTCCTCTAGGTCGACTCAGCCTCAAATGAGAACCTGGTGCGGTGTGTAAACATCGCCACTGGGGAGACAAAGGCGGCCGGGCGTGGTGCTGGCCACCCACCCCTTCCGTGCGTGCGACGGTGCCGGCCTCCATAGGTTGCTCGCTTACAGCACTTGCCCCAACAGTCTGTTAAGGCTATACGGGGGATCTTTGTCTTTTGGACCAGGTTTACATGTAACTTGATTGACACCGGACACGCGTTGTTTACGTGGGGGGGGGGGGGTGCGTCTTACTTTCCGGCGCGTCTCATTACCCAAAGGACAGGGCAGCAATTGAAATATCGCACGCCCAGTAAGTAACGCTCAACGTCGGGCTGACGTTGGCGTGAGGTCGGAATTGTTGACCCAACGTCGCCCGAACGTCGCACGTTCACCGGGGCAGTCAGACAGGGCAACGACAAACAAAAAAAACCAAAGAGGACAACTCACAACTCGACGACGATGACAAGATCGATTATTTTTTTACTTCAAAACCTATTGACGTTTTCATTCCAGTTAATAATGAACTCGCGGGTGAAGTCGGACATCGATTAAGCTACTTTATTAAAACACGGTGCGTACCGACTTAATATAGCAAACGCTACTTTTGCTTTTAATTTTTAAAACGACTGTGTACATATAAATATTGATACTGCAAGTTATATAAGCTAGCCTCTCCATTCATTCACATTTGAACGTTTTTTTTCTCATTTATATATTTGAATATAAAAAAAACAACAATTAAATATAGCTAGAGAAATACAGCTCATTTTTTTAATGTATGCGTACGTTCAACGAATACAACTAACTAACCCATCGTGACATAAACAGTGAAGGTATAGCTGCCAACATGGCCCCACATCTTATAGCGGGAGGTTTTCGCCCCGTGGTGACCTGCAGGGCTAGGGGTTGCCCACCTATTCCACAGTCAACACCCACCTAGGTCCGTTATCAAGTTCAACGAAATGCAAAACAACATCAATTATTGACACCCGAACGCTGATGCCAATTCGCGGATGGGTGGCAACCCTATGAGGTGGGTGGGTGAGTGAGTTGGCGAGTGGGTGAGTGGGTGGCTGAGTGGATGAGTGAATTAGTGGGTGAGTGAATGAGTGGGTGGGTGAGAGAATGGCTGAGTGGGTGAGCAACTGGCTGGGTGGGTGGGTAAGTGGATGAGTAAGTGGGTGGGTGAGTAGCTACATCATGGGATTTCCTTTGCCAGTACCAAAATATGAGAATATATTTTGGCGTCTTCTGGTCTAACACCGTTTGAAACTAGGCTCGAAATAAAACTGTCTCTGGTGTGGACCAATCAGTTTCAAAGACAATGCAAATGCTATCAGAGTATGTTTTTTTGTTTCCATTCTGACCACACGTATTGTGGTTAATGCAGACATGATTCCTTGTAAAAGTTTTCTGTTTGTTGTTTTAACATCTTAACACCTGTTTTGCTGCCAGAAAAAAATGGGAAAACCTATTCTCATGGGTGGCTGAGTGACAAGATTTCCACCTTTTCCCACAGTCCAAACCCGAACAATATTTCTCAGTCAGCCCGATGTCTATCATCCAATCGTCTCCAGTGTATCGCAGGCAAGTTCGACACGACGTCGCTGCCAGATCTCGGTAGAAATTAATTCCCGCGACCCAAAACACACAGAAGCCCAAATCGCGGCCCTCTCGGCTCCAACTCAACTCCAGTCCCAGCGGTTCCTCCGAACCCAGGGCCGGATTAAGGCACGGGGCTTTAGGGGCTACGCCGGCTGGAGTGCCTCCAGAGATTATGTGAAAAGTTGTTTCACTTGCGAATGCTGAATTTTATTTGTTGTCAGCCTTGTAAAAATAAAATTGTATTTTTATTGAACTTTGTTTTCCTCACAGTACCTGTTGCCCAGGGGCCTACACAATCTTGATCCGGCCCTGCTCCTCCCCCACGGCGCATCTTTCGCACACACCCCCACGCCAATTTCACCGTCAAATAATTTTGCCCAGGGAACGTTTGCCGCCGTGTAACCGGTAGCACGCCGCAACGGTGGCGGAGTGGGGAGGGGGCTGTTTGACCATGGATTGCTTTGCAACAGTTGCCTCGTAGTTAAAAAACAAAACTAGCGTAGCCAGTGACAATTGCCAGCAAAGTGTTGTCCTAAACCTGCCCCGAGCATGTAGCGGCGGATCCTGCCACGGTGTCGTGGATTTGAAATCCAGAGGTCGCCGGTTCGATGCAATTTCCCGTGCGCTGCAGTTGAAACAATTACGTCAATTTCTCAACCGTGCCCACCCGCTCATCCGCCCACCCCCCCACCGTCACCTCTGTCCACGCAGCAGTGTCAGATGGGTAACATCACGAGTCGATTGGCAGGTCGCGTACGTGGTGGGGTAGAGAGTGGGAACTCCTCACCTCTTGAAACCTGTCTGGTAGACCAAATACACCCCCCCCCCCCACCTCGCCCGCACCATGCTTGGGTTCGCTATGGTGGAGGCCCCTTGCCACCGGCAGTGACGTGAACGAGCAATTGGAGGGCCGCGTCTGTTCTTTGGGGCGGAGAGAAAGTCTGCCAAAATCTCGTGAAATGCGAGTTCGGCGTCGGGCGGGGATGCAACCCGGAGCCAGTGACCACCTCCGCGAACACTCGCGGCAGTGAGAGAGACGACGGCTAATAGCCGCCAAGGGCTACCGCCGTGCCGATGATCACTGACTGAAGCGAGTCCGGGACAAAACCGCTGCGGGGAAGCCACAAATCGGCGCCCGTGACACGCCTGGGATGAAACTGGGGGCTGTCCATTGCCCTTATCCCCATTGATCACGAACTTTAAAAATACCAAATTTTCGATGTAAAGCTTTCGTGACTGCAGGGATTCATCTTCTTGGTTCTTTCGGTAAAGTCACGTAGAAGGGAAATAATAACATAATTGTATTTTGCTTTATTTTTATTCTATTTTATAATGTTTTATTTTTATTATTTTATTATTTCCCTTCTACGTGACTTTACCGAAAGAACCAAGAAGATGAATACCAAATTTTGTTTAACTCCCACGATGCCCAGCGCTTAATGTCAGCCACGTCTGTCCGTCCGGTGAGCAGGCGAGTCGGCGACCGCCCGAAACGATTATTGTTTTACTTTTAGTTTTTTTCCTCCCACATCCGACACACCACATCGGCCTACCGACGATGTATTCATCATCGTGTCGTTCACATCGTGGCGGACAGCGCAGTCATAGCCAATCGATTAATCCACGCAAGCCGCGTCCGCGCCCTGCCGAACATTCATTCGCGCAACACGGTTGCACGCAATTGAACTGCTTACGTGTGGACGTTTCTGTGCGACTGGTTGCATGCAATCGGTTGCATACAACCCGGTTGCATGCAAATGAATCTCTAATACGCGGGCGCCTCTGCAACTGCTTGCGAACAGTCGCACAACACGGTTGCATGCAATTGAGCAGCTTACGTGTGGACGTTTCTGTGCGACTGGTTGCATG
Organism: Lampetra fluviatilis; assembly: GCF_964198595.1. Classification (NCBI taxonomy): domain Eukaryota; kingdom Metazoa; phylum Chordata; class Hyperoartia; order Petromyzontiformes; family Petromyzontidae; genus Lampetra; species Lampetra fluviatilis. The sequence continues at coordinate 3,242,607 of NC_136309.1, read as the reverse complement.
CAATCGGTTGCATACAACCCGGTTGCATGCAAATGAATCTCTAATACGCGGGCGCCTCTGCAACTGCTTGCGAACAGTCGCACAACACGGTTGCATGCAATTGAACTGCTTACATATGGACGTCTCTGTGCGAATAGTTGCATGCAATCGGTTGCATTCGACCCGGTTGCATGCAAATTGATCTCTCGTACGCGGGCGCCTCTGCAACTGCTTGCGAGCAGTCGCGGAACACGGTTGCATGCAATTGAACTGCGATTTGCCTTTGCTGGGTGACTACTCGCTCGGGGGGGTGGGGGGTCACCAAAAAGCCGTGGGGGTTTTTAATGTTTCTGCTGCAGGCGATCGAGTTACGCAGTTTCGGGGGGCGATTCGGGCGCTCACCTCGTGGGTGATGTGTGGAGGCGACTTCACAACGAGGGATTGCAACGGCGCATCGGTTGACGTCGATTACAATCGATTATTTTTTTGAAGCTCATGGGGCAGTAAACATCACAAGATGTTTTAAGTTGTTTTACTTATTCATCACTCATCATCGTCATCAGCAGCCATGGTCAATCTACTGCTGGATGATGGCCAACCCCAAGCCGTCACCGCCGCCGCCGCCATCACCGCCACGTCGCACGATCCGCTTGCGATACGACGATCCATCCAGCGGCTGCAACGACGAGCTGATTCCATCGCTCCATCTCCTCCGCGCCGGGACGTCCTCCTGGGATGCGTTCCATCTCTTGGCTGCCACCCCGTTGTTGTTGTTGTTGTTGATTATTGTTGTTGTTGTCCATCGTCCTTTCCAGCCACGTGTCCTGCCCAAGCGCACTTAGGCCCCGCTCATACGATCGGATGATGTCATTGAAGCCGAGTGTGACACGGTCACTAGTTGCACGATGTTTAAAAAGGAAAAACAGATTGCTTCGCGAAGCGATCGTGACCGCAGCGTAACTTCTCGCTCAAGATTTCACCCAACCCCCCAACCCCCACCTCTCTAGGAACGCTGCTGCCCTTTCGCCTGCCTGTGCTTGGAGTAGGAATTATTGGGTTAAGGCACTACCACGAGAGCACACTAGTATTATTATGAATAATACTCCTATATTACTGTGACCGATGAACAGACTCATGTTCATCAGATTTCATGTGGCGTGGATGGATGTGGTGTGGCAGTAAATATATATATATATAATAACTTCCTGGGAACTGTGATCCGGAATATTCCAGATTCAATGAAGCAACTGAACGAGTCATCCCTGGCCCTGATTTGGCCCCGAACCAGCACGAGATGTCTCCGGCTCGGCTCGGCAAACAGCCCCAATAGAAGGAGATAAAAAAACAACACCCGTGCCGTGATGGCCCGGATGTGCCAGTGGAAAAGACAATAGCAGCAGACGCAAAGCAACAACAACAACAGCAGCAGCAGCAGCAGCAACCTGGCACTGCCCAGCAGGAATCTAACCAGTGCTGAATGTCATCCATCTCGCCTTGTCGTATGATCATTATTATTATGTTATTATTATTATAAACACGAACCCGTTTGTATGAGTGTCATATGGCAATGTGAGACTCCTTAACCACCCGACAGCTAATTTATTAATCACCGCAGCTGTGATATATACAAAAAGCAAAGACAAATATCCCCCTATAGCCTTAATAGACTCTGGGGGCAAGTGCTGTTAGCGAGCACCTGTGAAGGCCGCCACGGTACACGAGGGGGTGGGTGGCCCACACCACGCCCGGCCGCCTTTGTCTCCCCAGTGGCGATGTTTACGCATCGCACCGGGTACTCATTTGAGGCTGAGTCGACCTAGGGGAGGCCCAGGACCCGTTCAGATAATCGTCACTGGTGTTGGCCGTGAGCGGGAATCGAACTCGGTTCGCTGGGTTCGTAGCGCAGCGTAGCGCTAACTGTTGCACTACCACTCCCCCCCGACACACACACACACGTCTAACAACTACCGCCATTCGCCACTAAGTGGCGGTGACGTCACCACGACGCTTGTACCAGACTATGTGCACGTTAAGGCCACGTGAAGTGTCGACCGCCCGCTGGCAGGAGGTCACGGGACAGACCTAGGTGCCATGGGTGGACTGACTGAGATGACTGGCCCGATGCACCACCTGTGCCCCCTACTGTGCCTACTTGCTGTGTTTTAGCCACCCGGCGCTCCGCTCATTGTTGTGAGCGTCGCTCCTCTGTGCACACGTACAAACACACGCACACGTACAAACACACACATACACGTACAAATACACACGTACAAACACACACACGTACAAACACACACACACATACACGTACAAACACACACACACACATACACGTACAAACACACACGTACAAACACACACGTACAAACACACACGTACAAACACACGCACACGTACACACACAAACACACACACACAAACACACACACACGTACAAACACACACACGGACAGAAGCGACCCAGAGTTAGTTTTATGCCAAATATAATATTTTAAAAAGGTTGAAAAAAATAATTATCAAACAACTCCCCCCCCCATCTCTATTCGCCCCGTGAATGTTCCGCAACGCACCACAGATCCTTAGCCACCTATCGCGACCTAGCATGCCTCTGTGGTGGCGGTGGGGGTGGTTGCTGTTGTTGATGATGTCGTTACCCCATCCAAGAAATGTCCAGGCTCATCCCCGCTTGGCTTCTGAGACGTGACCGACTGATTTCCATTCACTCGTTCATCCACAGAATGCTCCAGTGACTCAGCGCACCGATACCATTCATTACCTCCAATAGCAGTTTTGTTTTGTTTAATTATATTATCAAACCCGATGGCTGATTGCCGCTAATTGATGTGCAATGCAATTAAGACCACAACTCGTCCATTAGTCTAATCAGTGCTTTGAGTTAATGAGACGTCGTCGTGTGCTGTCTTGACTCGGTAATTTTGTTTGGCGAACGTTGACCGTTTTCTCCGCAATTATACGAACAACTGCGCCCTCGACTTTCACATTTTAAAATACGCGGTGGAGGGAGTGGTGGTGGGGGTTATAATCCAGAATACGGTCTAATTATTGTAATCCCAGCTGCTAAGCAGAGAGGGAGAGAGACCCCCACTGTGTTTGACAACCAAGATGAAGCAAGGTTTGTACAATCCACGTGCGCGCAAACCTCTTGTCAACGCCACTGCTGGATGACGGCCTATCTCCACGGACTGCAGGTGACCTTGGGGGGTTATTCGACCAAACCTAATCGCAATGGTCAGCGCGGGTTGGTGGTCGCGGGGAGCATGGACGTAGTAGCATACACATATAGTACAACACGTTGAATTGTGCTTGCACGTGACATTCGAACTGCCCTCTTTCCACAACAGACGGAGTTCACCGCTGAGTGGCGGTGGCGTCACCACGGCGCTTGTGCCCGGCTAGGTGCACTTCGAGAGGGCCACGTGAAGTGTCGTGAAGGTTCGCTTGTCACGGGACAGACACACACACACACAGCGGGATAGACCCACACACACACACATAGTAGGATAGACCCACACACACACAGAGTGGGACAGACCCACACACACACACACAGTAGGATAGACCCACACACACACAGAGTGGGACAGACCCACACACACACACACACAGTGGTTGACCTGACCCTAAAACCTAAATAAAAACATTGCCAACGCTATCCCACCCCATGCTCAGCACTGTAACGCCATGCCAAATGTCTAGCACTAACTCACCCCACGCCGAGTGTTAAGTCACCCAATGTCTAGCACTAACTCACCCCACGCCTAGCGTAAAGTCACCCAATGTCTAGCACTAACTCAACCCATGCCTAGTGGCAAGTCACCCAATGTCTAGCAGTGTCCTGCACGTTTCGCCAGTGATGACACCGGGCATCATCAGGCGGCAGCCAGATAAAATCTGAGGCCGGCGGCGTATCACGGTTCGGTTCCGGTTCCGGCACAGCTAACACCCCCAGTGGAGCAATGACAACAAAACCCCACCCCGTGCCGTTAAGGGCACCGTGCTGGCTCGGATGTAGGCAGTGGAAAAAAAGGTGTGTTCGCGTCTATCTAAACTAAACGACTAAACTCATTTTTTTTACCAGAGTCTAGACCTGGACTTAGCTTATCACTGAGTCACCCACCACCCTGAGTCTAGACCTGACTTAGCCTATCACTGAGTCACCCACCACCCAGAGTCTAGACCTGACTTAGCTTATCACTTAGTCACCCACCACACAGAGTCTAGACCTGGACTTAGCCTATCACTGAGTCACCCACCACCCAGAGTCTAGACCTGACTTAGCTTATCACCGAGTCACCCACCACCCAGAGTCGAGACCTGGACTTTGCCTATCACTGAGTCACCCACCACCCAGAGTCTAGGACTGGACTTAGCCTATCACTGAGTCACCCAGCGCCTAGCGGTAAACCACCCAGAGTCTAGACCTGACTTAGCCTATCACTCAGTCACCCAGCCCCTAGCGGTAAACCACCCAGAGTCTAGACCTGGACTTAGCGTATCACTGAGTCACCCAGCGCCTAGCGGTGAACCACCCAGAGTCTAGACCTGACTTAGCTTATCACTGAGTCACCCACCACCCAGAGTCTAGACCTGACTTAGCTTATCACCGAGTCACCCAGCGCCGAGCGGTGAACCACCCAGAGTCTAGGACTCGACTAAGTCGCCCTCCGCGCCCCCCGCCCCCCGCTCCCCCACCCGCCCGCCCCCCGCGCCCCCACCCGCCCGCCCGCCCCCCGCGGCACCGGGACTCAGGGCACTCCACACTTGCCGCTCTTCTCCCTGCGGTGGAAGCGGCGGAGTCGGCGTGCCCACGCGTCGCGCCACTGCACAATCACGCTGGCGCGGTCGGCCACCAGCGGGCCCTGCTGCTGCTGCTGCTGCTGGGTGCGAAGGGGACCCTGCGAAGACCCCTGCGAGGGAGCCTCGGCGGGGGGGCCCGAGCCCCCCCCCGCGGGCGACGAGGAGCTGAGCAGCAGCAGGTAGGAGCGGCCCACGCGCAGCTTCTGGCAGCGGCACGCCAGGTCCCTGCTGCGGATCCACAGCCACTGCTGCGGATGCTGCTGCTGTTGCTGCTGTTGTTGCTGTTGTTGCTGTTGTTGCTGCTGCTGCTGGTGACGCCGCTTGCCCTGCTTCTTGCCGCGCGCGCGCCGCCGGTTGTTGCCGTTGCCGCCGCCGTTGCCACCATTGCCGCCACGAAGCCGCAACGTCGCCGCGTCGTGGGGGGCCGGTGGGGGCGGCGCCGGGGGGGCGGCCGCGGGGGGCCCCACGCCCGAGGGGCCCCCGCCCCACTTGAAGACGGAGCGGATCTCGGCGGTGAAGCGCGTCCACTCGCGCACCGCCGAGCGGCTCACCAGGTGGAGGTGAAGCGCTGCGCAGGTGGGGGGGTGGGGTGCAGGGGGGGTCGTTAGAATCATCGTGGTGGAGGTGGCTCGTCAGAGGCTGCCGAGTTCGAAGCCGGGCGACAGACGCCTGTGACGCGGGCTGCACGAGTCACTGACGCACGGGTGGGCAGTCACCTGCTTGTGAGGTTCGCACGTTCATTCAGGAATCCAGACTCACTGTGTCGTCTCATCTACTCTGTGTGCAACCACCACCACACTGCAGGTCACCCACCCACTCACCCACCCACTCACTCACTCACTCAGCCACTCAGCCACTCAGCCACTCAGCCACTCAGCCACTCAGCCACTCAGCCACTCAGCCACTCAGCCACTCAGCCACTCAGCCACTCACCCACCCACTTACTCACCCACTTACTCACCCACTTACTCATCCACCCACCCACTCACCCACCCACCCACTCACTCATTCATCCACCCACTCACTCACTCACTCACCCACCCACCACTAACTCATTCATCCACCCACTCACCCACCCACTAACCAACCAACTCACCCGCCTTCTCACCCACTCACCCACCTTCTCACCCACTCACCAACCCACCGACTCACCCACCCACTCACTCACTCACTCACCCACCCACTCACCCACCCACCCACTCATCCACACAGTGTTCAACCACCACACTGCAGGTCACCCACCCACTCGCTTAAAGATCCTGCGATGCAATGCGCAAACAGAGTCGGCCACGCGTGGTCCAAATCTGCCAAATTTCTACCAACGGAACCACCCCGTTGGAGCGGGGGGTGGGGGGGTGGGGGCAAAGCTGCCGAGCGCGCAGGCGGTGCAACTGCACCGGGGCCCGCGGGGCGGGGGGGGGGGCGGGGGAGGGGCGGGGGGGGGGCGTGTGAGTAGCGGGGGAATCGGGTGGCGGAGAAAATTGGACAGGGGACCGCCTCGACGATTATCACTGCCGGCATCGGTGCGGTTGCACCAGTTGCACCAGTTGCACCAGTTGCACCAGTTGCACCAGTTGCACCAGTTGCACCAGTTGCACCAGTTGCACCAGTTGCACCAGTTGCACCAGTTGCACCAGTTGCACCAGTTGCACCAGTTGCACCACCGCCGGCGCTCACCGTAGTCTTTCTTGCAGTATTTCTGCAGCGTGATCTTCACTTTGCCCTTCGATGGCTTGCAGTAGACGTCACAGTCTAAGGGACACACGGGAAGACACGCGGACTGAGTGCGCTGCTGCGTACACATGGCCGCCACGAGGGAGACAAAGGCGGCCGGGCGGGCCACCCACGCCGGCCCTTCGCAAGGGGCTCGCTAACAGCACTTGCCACAAAAGTCGGTTCAGGCTATACGAGCGGGGGGGGAATCTTTGTCTATGTGCAACCTTTACAATGACATACCACACACACACATACAGCCACACACACACACACACGTGCGTGTGTGTGTGTGTGGCTGTGTCGCACCCTTACAATGGCACACACCCCACACACTACGCACAAAGGGTTCCCTTCAGCTTTTTGCTGTCGGCTGAATAGCGGCCGCTGCCTATAAATCACGCGCCGTCTTCCTCTGCCTTTTTTTACAGCCTCCTCCCCTCCTCCTCCCCTCTCCTCCTCCTCCGTCCGTCCGTCCGATGCCGGGAGAGCGTCGCTCATCTCCCACCCACCCAACCAACCCCGCCTCCCCCTCCCTCCCCTCCCTCTCCATTCCTCGTCCCTCAATCTACATACAGTTCACACACATATAAACGCATCGTCTGTGCGTGTGTGGCGGCAGTTGTACGGACGGGCGCGGAGGAGGAGTAGGCAGAGAGCGAGAGAGCTGGGAGGACGTGGTGGTGGTGAGTTGGTGGGGGGGGGGGGAAGTGGGGGGGGGGGGGGAGGTGGGGGGTGGGATGGCGATCGCTCCACTTGGACAATGGGACACATTTTATCCGGGACACAATGTCCGGCCACAGAAAGCACCAACAACGGACCGTGGACTCGGGTACCTCTGCTGCCTCGCAGCAACGCCGCTCCCAGCCTACCCCCATGCACCCCCCCTCCTCCCCCACCCCCACACTGCTCCCTCCCTCCCACAAAACAAAACCTGACATCAACCCAAAGTCTAATTATTTGCAGACGCTGACAGATCACTAATTGAGCCAATCGCCCCCCTTTCAGAGGTCCGCTCACGCCTCTCCGCACGCTACGTGGCCTCTCTCGCCTGATTTCTGCCCCCCACCTCCACCCCCCCTCCCCCCCCGTAAATCATAACACTGTTAAAGGTGCAGCCCTAAAAGTGACTTCTCCATGATGGGCACTTGCTAGCCGATAAGGCCTCCGCTGGTCGGAGCTCACCGAATTGAATTCCCTCTTCCACGCGCGCACCCAAGACGTCTTGCAAGAGATGGACAGTCACCCGCATGTCTACCCCTCGCGACCTGCCCGGTTGATTTCTCGTAAAACGTAATTTTGTTTTTTGTTACTGATATTCTGCTCCTGTTGCTGATGCTGCTGCTGCTGCTGCTAATGATCGTGATGATGGAGAATTAAAAAACAAAAACCTAGTTCGCCTTTTGGCGTCATCTGGTCCAACACCAATGGAGACTAGGCTCTAAGAAAAGCTGTCTCGGGTGTGGACCAATCAACTTCAAGGACAGTGCATATCATTATCATCATCATCAGAGTTGTTTCTTTTTGTTGGCCTTTTGACTGCTTGTGTTGTGCTTATTGCAAACACGATGCCTTGTATAAAGGTGTCAGTTGTTGTACCAGTTGAAAGGGTGCAAACCTACTACTATATTTTGCCACTGGTAAAGGAGATGTCTCATAGTGTAAATGCTTCACCCCGAGCTCTCAATACTCTTGATAGTGCGCTGTCTTTGAGTTGTGCGCCTTTTGGCGTCATCTGGTCCAACACCAATGGAGACTAGGCTCTAAGAAAAGCTGTCTCGGGTGTGGACCAATCAACTTCAAGGACAGTGCATATCATTATCATCATCAGCGGTGTTTTCTTTTTTTTTGCATTTTGACTGCTTGTGTTGTGGTTATTGCAAACATGATGCCTTGTATAAAGGTGTCAGTTTTTGTACCAGTTGAAAGGGTAAAAACCTATTACTAAACAAAAACTTCCCACACATTTGCAAGCGGGATCGATCATCCCGAAAAGGCGTTCGTTGAGGCTTTGCTGGAAATCTCGGCGTTGTGTGCACGCGTGGCGAACTTCTTTCGCACCGTACGTAGCCAACCATGCTAATCGGAGGTGCCGGGGTATACACCCTTGCACAGCCACTGGGGGCAGTCAGCGTCTATGAATAAAAGGTCATTTCCGAACAGATTTGGCCGGCACGCTACGTGACTTACACGGCCTATTTGTCTACGGTCTGAACGTCTTATGGACAGACAACTCTTATGAACAACAAAAAACAAGCACGTGACCTTTTCGTCAATGGTAACATTGTGCGGACCCTGTTTAAAGATAACCGTGATCTCTAAACAAGGAAGAAAAACCACGCGCGCGCACAGCTTCTGTCGCGTGTTCTTCCGAATACGGTGGCTAGGAGATGTTAACTACCTCGCCTGGTGTACAGGAGGTCGTAGGGTTCGATCCAGACCCTGATGCCTGCTGCTGTATATTTGGAGTTTGCGTCTCTCTCTCTCATCATCATCACGGTGACTAGGAGATGTTAACTACCTCGTCTGGTATACAGGAGGTCGTAGGGTTCTATCCCGACCCTGACGCCTGCTGCTGTATATTTGCAGTTTGCGTCTCTCTCTCTCATCATCATCACGGTGACTAGGAGATGTTAACTACCTCGCCTGGTATACAGGAGGTCGTAGGGTTCGATCCCGACCCTGACGCCTGCTGCTGTATATTTGTAGTTTGCGTGTGTCTCTCTCATCATCATCACGGTGACTAGGAGATGTTAACTACCTCGCCTAGTGTGCAGGAGGTCGTAGGGTTCGATCCCGACCCTGACGCCTGCTGCTGTATATTTGCAGTTTGCGTGTGTCTCTCTCATCATCATCACGGTGACTAGGAGATGTTAACTACCTCGCCTGGTGTGCAGGAGGTCGTAGGGTTCGATCCCGACCCTGACGCCTGCTGCTGTATATTTGCAGTTTGCGTGTGTCTCTCTCATCATCATCACGGTGACTAGGAGATGTTAACTACCTCGCCTGGTGTGCAGGAGGTCGTAGGGTTCGATCCCGACCCTGACGCCTGCTGCTATGAATTTGAGCGATCATTTGCGGTGACCAGAGTCGCTTCTGAACAACAGCTGCGTAGCTCAGAGGGGCCTTACACCTGGTCGAATTGAAAAAAAAGTCGAGTTTACTTTATTAATTGTTTAGTAGTTTAGGTAGTTACATTCTAGATTTGAAGCTTTCGTGACTGCAATGATTCATACTCTTAGGTTTTTTTCGGTAAAGTCACGTAGGTAAAAAATAAAATGTAAAGTTAATAATGGAAATGAAATAAAATAATAAATCACGACGTTTCGGAGGCAACACAAGTCTCCCTCATCAGGTGGGTAATTTTAGCTGTGACGGTCCCACCTGATGACGGAGACTTGTGTTGCCTCCGAAACGTCGTGATTTATTATTTTATGTTATTTCCATTATTAACTTTTAATTTAATTTTTTACCTACGTGACTTTACCGAAAAAACCTAAGAGTAGGTAGTGACAGTTGAGCGGTAGGCAAGCCGACCGGCGCTTGGCTGTCGGCGCAAAGCTGAGCGGCGGGCCGCGGCGTCGTTTCGTCGATGCGAAGCTTCGCCGTTCGATATTCCAGCCGCCCCCCCGCCGCCCCCCGGTCACCGCCGCTTGCCGTGACGACCACGGCAAACGGCACGTGCCGCCTGCGTCACAGTGGCCGTTCAAGATTCCCCCTGACGTCACAAGCAGCAGTAGGCCGCTGCTGGAGTCAGGCTCCAATTGGGATTACACGCAACAGCAGGAGCAGCAGCAGCAGCAGCAGCAGCAACAGGAGCAGCAGCAGTAGCAGCAGCAGCAACAGGAGCAGCAGCAGTAGCAGCAGCAGCAACAGCAGCAGGAACAGCAGCAACAGGAGTAGCAGCAGCAGCAGCAGCAGCAACAGGAGCAGCAGCAGTAGCAGCAGCAGCAACAGCAACAGGAGCAGCAGCAGTAGCAGCAGCAACAGGAGTAGCAGCAGCAGCAGCAACAGGAGCAGCAGCAGTAGCAGCAGCAGCAACAGGAGCAGCAGCAGTAGCAGCAGCAGCAACAGGAGTAGCAGCAGCAGCAGCAACAGGAGCAGCAGCAGTAGCAGCAGCAGCAGCAACAGTAGTAGCAGCAGTAGCAGCAGCAGCAACAGGAGTAGCAGCAGTAGTAGCAGCAACAGCAGCAGCAGCAGCAGCAGCAGCAGCAACAGGAGCAGCAGCAGTAGCAGCAGCAGCAACAGGAGTAGCAGCAGCAGCAGCAGCAGCAACAGGAGTAGCAGCAGCAGCAGCAACAGGAGCAGCAGCAGTAGCAGCAGCAGCAGCAACAGTAGTAGCAGCAGCAACAGGAGCAGGGGCAGTAGTAGCAGCAGCAGCAGTAGTAGCAGCAGGAGAAGCAACCAGCAGGAGCAGCAGCAGCAGTAGTAGCAGCAGGAGCAGCATCAGCAGCATGATCAGCAGCAGTAGCAGCATCAGGAGCAGTAATTAATTGCTGCCGACTGGCAGACTAATGCGCCGTTTACAGGCCAGGTGCCGAGTCGCCTTGTCCCACACAGGGACAGCTGCCACTGGGGGTGCCCTAGGCTAGACCACCACACACGTCAACATTGAACGCCTACTGGCAGACTAATGCCCGGAGAATGAATGAATGAACGGGTGACTGAGCGAGTGCGCGAACGAGCGAACGACCGTGGGGGGATTGTTCATCACTCAGCCGCGTTTACTTCACCAGAGCTGCAAGCTCCTTCGTCCCTCTCCCGTAGTCCTCGGTTTTCTTCTAATCGCACGCAATGGAACGTGCGACGAAGCGTCAGCCGAGAATCGTGAAATTCCTGACGGGTGGCCAAACGCGCGTCCACAGCTCTGCAACTTTGGTTAGTGCGTGGCGCATGCATGCGGCTGGGTTGCGTGCGCGCGTGTGTGTGTGTCCGTGTGTGTGGGGAGCGGTGGTGTAGCGGTTAGCGCGCTGCGCTATGAACCTGGCGACCCGGGTTCGATTCCCGCTCACGGACAACACCCAGTGACGATTATCTGAACCGGTCCCGGGCCTCCCCTAGGTCGACTCAGCCTCAAATGAGTACCTGGTGCGGTGTGTAAACATCGCCACTAGGGAGACAAAGGCGGCTGGGCGTGGTGCTGGCCACTCACCCCCTCGTGTGCCGTTCCGGCCTTCATAGGTGCTCGCTAACAGCACTTGCACCTACAGTCTGTTAAGGCTGGACGGGAGAATATTTGTCTGTGTGTGTGTGTATGTGTGTACGACTGTGCGTGTCTCTGTGTGTGTGTTCCTCCCAACCCACCTCCTCGCATGCCGTGCCGGCCTTCATAGGTTGCTGCTCGCTAACAGCACTTGTCCCAACAGTCTGGTAAAGGCTACTCTCTCTCTCCATGTCCTCCGGTTTTTTCTCTCTCTCTCTCCACATTCAGAATGAACATCACGCGTTTACAGTTTTTGGCTGCTGGCAATCTTCCCCCCACGAGAAGCGCACTTCGTTGAGCTGTGATTTGCTTCTGAAAAAGAGCTACACGGCTCACTTGGGGCCTTACCCGGTCAAATAAAATGAAACGTTTTCGTACCCTTTGGTTATTTCGGTAAAGTCACGTGGGTATAAAAAAATAATAAAAGATCGCGACGTTTCGATCGCAACACAAGCAGCCGTCATCAGGTGTGAAACAAACACAGCAGCAGGACTGCTGACGTAGGAAACGTCGTGATCTATTAAAATGTTTATACCTACGTGACTTTACCGAAAGAACCAAAGAGATATAGATTCCTGCAGTCACGAAAGCTTCAAATCAAGATTGAAACGTTTTTAGCTTCGTTCACGGTGCTTGTGCGCTGTTTGTCGAGAGAGATAACAAGTAAACCCGTAAAAACAAAGTTTTTCACTATAAATCCTTTATATGCGTGGCGGCTAGAGTCTTCTCGTCCTCTGGCTTGAGATGGCTGCCACCTATGGGTCAGATGATTGTCTGCCAGTATTAAGCAATTGGTAATTAAATATTTAATTTGTTTTCCCTAAACAGTGTAAAATTTTGGAAATTATTTTTCACGAAAATTAATTGTCACACACAACGAGTCTGTGTGGAAAATGTCAGCTCGATTGGATCACGGGAAGTGGGTTAAAAAACGAGCGAAAGATTTGCACGGTCCTAAGCAAGCAAGCGAACTTAATATAAAGAATTTAAAAATATATTCGCCTGTGGAGGACGCGGGGATCGATCCCGCGACCTTTGGCATGGGAAGCGAGGGCGCTACCAACTGTGCTACTCCGCCACGTCCTGTGGAGGGGTTACGCTCTGGGCTCTTATACTGTGACGTTCAGCCAAAGCCATGAATGAGTTATATTTGAACATATGTAAAATACATTTTTTTTTGCCTAAAAAGTGTAAAATTTAGGGAATTTTTTTTCACGAACATTTATTGTCTCGCACAACGAGTCTGTGTGGAAAATGTCAGCTCGATTGGATCACGGGAAGTGGGTTAAAAAACGACCGAAAGATTTGCACGGTCGTAAGCAAGCAAGCAAGCACGCAAGCAAGCACGCAAGCAAGCACGCAAGCAAGCACGCAAGCAAGCAAGCACGCAAGCAAGCAAGCAAGCGAACTTAATATAAAGGATTTAAAAAAGTAACAATTCTTCTCGCAAAGAAGTTGCTTTTGCGCCGATTGCTATTCGCTGAGATGTTGTATTGAGCAGCAGTGCGAGCCGCTCCCTGCACCTCACCCTTGCAATTGGGGGGGAGGTGGGGTCGGTAGGAAGGGGTTTCTAGGTACTATAACTGCAGTGAAGTGTGGCGCGCTTATCTTACCGATAACGAGCCAATTGCTCAGTGGTCAGACCAACCTCCACGGTAGGAACTGGTGTCAAGGACGCCGGCTGGCACGCCTTTGTGTTTGCACACCGCAGCAGTTTTATGGCTGAGCCGATCTAGGGGAGAGGAATACGACTCGCCGCCGATGTTATCGACTCGAACACTGATTGGCTGGGATTTGATTTCAACAGAATGTTGGGTGCCGGGCGTCGTTCGCGAGTGGCACCGATGAAGGACGTCACGGAACACGAGGGGTGGTGTGGTCAACATCTCACGCCCGGCCGCCTTTGCCTCTCCGGCGCTGTTAAGTAGCCGCACCTCAAATCAACACCGGCCTCATTGGAGGCTGAGTCGACCTAGGGGAGGCCCAGAACCGGTTAACCATTGACTGAGATAGCAGTCAATGGTCAGTGGCGATGTTTACACACCGACACTCCATTGAGGCTGAGTCGACCTGTGGTTCAGATAATCGTCACCGGTGTTGATGGGCGCGAGCGGTAATCGAACTCGGGCTGCCGGGTGCGTAGCGCAGCGCGCTCACCACTGCGCCACCGCTCCCCCCCTCCCCCCGCCCCCAATGCAATAAGCCCGCAAGTTCCTCCACTGCGTCAGCGGCGTCCTCACGACCACTCCGCAGCAAGCCGAGGCAGTTCACGAATCGGCGGCGGTGAGGCCACACGAACCCAGAGAAGGCAACGTGGGGACCCTCCACCCCCCCGACTTTACCACCTCCCACCACTTCTCCCTCCCCCTACTCCCAGCCTCCCCCCACCACCACCCACCCCATTCTCGTCCGTAGCCCCTCTCGATTCACGCGTCGTCACCTCCACACAAAGGGCGCGGGGAGGAGGAGGAGGAGCAGGCAGGCAGGCAGGGTCCATCACGATTCTATCCGAACACAAAGTGGCCTCTGTCTGCTGTCGCGCCTCTGGGAGCGCTCCATCCCCACCCCCCCACCCCCCACACTTTTTTTGTAGAAACCTCCTGCATCTCGCTCCCTCTCCTCGCTCTCCTCGCTCTCCTCCCACTCCGCCTTTCTCTCTCGTTCGTTCATTCATTGGCCCGCCCGCCCGCTCGCTCAGTCTTTATTTGTGTACGCAGGGGGATATTTTCATTATTTATCTATCTCATTTCGCCCCCGTTGTTGTTTGGCCTCGTTTATTTATTTACTTTCCCACTTCGTCTTCTTCTTCGTCTTCGTCTTAGTCTCGCGCGCGCGCGCGCCCGGCTAAAGCTCATCTAGTTTGGTTTGTGAGGGTGGGTGGGTTGGTGAGTGGGTTGGTGGGGGGTGGGTGGGTTGTTGAGGGTGGGTGGGTTGGTGGTGGGTGGGTTGGTGGGTTGGTGGGTGGGTTAGTGGGGGTGGGTGGGTTGGTTGGTGGGGGTGGGTGGGTGGGTTGTTGGGGGGTGGGTGGGTTGGTTGGTGGGGGTGGGTGGGTTGTTGGGGGGTGGGTTGGTGGGTGGGTTGTTGGGGGGTGGGTTGGTGGGTGGGTTGGTAGGTGGGTTGGTGGGGGGTAGGTGGGTTGGTGGGAGGTGGGTGGGTTGGGGGGTGGGTTGGTGGGTGGGTTGGTAGGTGGGTTGGTGGGGGGTAGGTGGGTTGGTGGGAGGTGGGTGGGTTGGGGGGTGGGTTGGTGGGGGGGTGGGTGGGTTGGTGGTGGGTGGGTTGGTGGGGGGTGTGTGGGTTGATTGGAGGTGGGTGGGTTGGTGGGGGGTGGGTGGATTGATGGGAAGTGGGTGGGTTGGTGGGTGGGTGGTTTTGGTGGGGGTGGGTGGGTTGGTGGGGGGTGGGTGGGTGGGTGGGATGGTGGGTTGATGGGGGGTGGGTGGGAGGTGGGTGGGTTGGTGAGGGGTGGGTGGGATGGTGGGTTGGTGGGAGGTGGGTTGGGTTGGTGTGTTGGTGGGGGTGGGTTGGTGGGTGGGTTGGTGGTGGTTGGTGGGTTGGTGGGTGTGTTGGTGGGAGGTTGATTGGTGGGTGGGTTGGTGGGGGTTGGTGGGTGGGTTGGTGGGTGGGTTGGTGGTGGAGGTGGCCGCGACTGCAAATCCTCAGCGTCGCTGCGCTGCGAACCAGGTGGAGGTCCCGGTTCGATTCCCACTCACGGCCACCAGCACCGATGAGGACGTGGGCCGAGTTTGGGAGGGGCATGGGGGGCAATGCCCCCCCCTCCCTCGCAAACTGGGCACCTTTATTAATGTATCTTCAGCAGTTTACAATTAAGATTTTAAAATAAATAAAATAATTACGTGCGCCCGCGATTCCTCATATGAGGTTCAAAGCGAACCCCCCCCAACCCCCGAAATGTAGAAGTCAAACTCCGCCTATGAGTGACGATTATATCCGAACCGGGTCCGGGGCTTCCTCCCCTAGGTCGACTCAGCCTCAAATGAGTACCTGGCCACGCTGCGTCGTAAAACATCGCCACTGGGAGAGACAAATGCGGCCGGGCGTGGTGCTGGCCACCCCCCCCCCCCCAGCACTTGCCCCCAACAGCACGGGGGAGATCTTTGTCTTCATCACAAACACCGACAATACTTTCATCGGCAGCACAGCTGTGGATCCGTGCACTGCCGGGTCAATTCCGTTCGACCCACTGCTGGACCACTCGTTGAGTCAAACCGCTGCTGGGTCAATGATTGCCGTACGTACTAGTAGTAGATGTAACAATCCATACTCTTTGGTTTCATATTCTTAGGTTTTGTCGGTAAAGTCACGTAGGTAAAACAAATTAAAATTAATAAAAGTAAAATGAAAATAAAATAAAAATCACGACGTTTCGGAGGCAACACAAGCTTCCGTCTTCAGGTGGAACCGTCACAGCACGATAGCTGTATCAAGTGAGTTGCCTCCGAAACGTCGTGATTTTTATTTTATTTTTATTTTACTTTTATTAATTTTAATTTTTTACCTACGTGACTTTACCGAAAAAACCTAAGAATATGAATCCTTGCAGTCACGAAAGCTTCAAATCTAGAACTCTTTGTTTTTTTCGGTAAAGTCAGGGTGGTAAAAAATTTAAATAAATTAAATCACGACGTTTCGGGCGCAACACAAGCGTCCTTCTTCAGGTGGGGGACAACTTAGCGAAAGCACAACCGCTTAAGTGTGTCTCTAAGCTGGGAGAGAGACGCGAAAACTTCAAATATACAGCAGGCATCAGGGTCGGCATCAAACCCACGACCTCCTGAATACCAGGCGAGGTTGTAAACATCTCGCCACCGTGGCGCCCAGTTAGTTTCGACTTCAGCACCACCGCTGTGTTGGAGAGCAACCCACAAGAACACTTACAACTTGAGTTCACCACGTTATCGCCGGTGCATACAAAAACAACCAGCATCACCAGGCGATTGCCAACATTGTGAAGTGCCCTGCCTGTTTTTTTTCTTAAGTACGGTCGGGTGAATTTCGATTTAAAGCTTTCGTGACTGCAGGGATTCATCTTCTTGGTTCTTTCGGTAAAGTCACGTAGAAGGGAAGTAATAACATAATTAAAATAAAACATAATAAAATTATTCTCACGACGTTTCGGCCACAACGCTGTCTCCCCGACAGACCTGGTCTTCACCTGGTCGGGTGATTTCATCACTGTGCACATACCAAGTGCACAGAACCCAGGGGTGTTGATGTAATCCATATGTATAACAATATATTTTGTTATGATAATTGTTTTTTCACCCTTTTATCTGGCAACAAAACTGACACCTTTTTTACAAGTAGTCATGTTTGCATTGACCACAATACATGCAGTCGGATTTAAAACAAAAAACATAACTCTGATAATGTATGCACTGTCCTTGAAATTGATTGGCTCTAAGGAAAGCTGTCTCGGGTGTGGACCAATCAACTTCAAGGACAGTGCATACATTATCAGAGTTGTGTTTTTTGTTTGCATTCCGACTGCAGGTATTGTGGTCAATGCAAACATGACTCCTTGTAAAAAGGTGTCAGTTTTGTTGCCAGACAAAAGGATAAAAAACCAACTATCATATTGTGTTACTGGCAAATGAGGTTCCATTGGAATATATTATGTTGGTTGGCTACGTACGGTGCGAACGAAGTTCAACGCACATACATTCAGTACACGTTACCTGTCGGGTTATTCACACTTAATCAGCATTTTTCGATTTAAAGCTTTCGTGACTGCAGGGATTCATCTTCTTGGTTCTTTCGGTAAAGTCACGTAGAAGGGAAGTAATAAAATGATAAAAATAAAACATAATAAAACAATTCTCACGACGTTTCGGCCACAACCCCCCTTCCAACCCAGCTTATATATATGCTCCAAGCACGTGTGCTGTTTCATTCAGACGCTGTCGCCTCGACAGACCTGGTTTTCACCTGAGGACGGCTGCTTGCGTTGTGGCCGAAACGTCGTGAGAATTGTTTTATTATGTTTTATTTTTATTATTTTATTACTTCCCTTCTACGTGACTTTACCGAAAGAACCAAGAAGATTAATCAGCATTATTGG
Organism: Lampetra fluviatilis; assembly: GCF_964198595.1. NCBI lineage: Eukaryota > Metazoa > Chordata > Hyperoartia > Petromyzontiformes > Petromyzontidae > Lampetra > Lampetra fluviatilis. Next base: position 3,224,815 of record NC_136309.1, on the reverse strand, counting down.
AGGCCAGCATGTCGCACGAGAGGGTGGGGTGGCCAGCACCACGGCCGGCCGCCTTTGTCTCCCCATTGGCGACATTTACACAGCGCAGCAGGTAGCTGATTTGAAGTTGAGTCAACTCACACACACAACGACAACCACCGCCATTCGCCACTAAGTGGCGGTGACGTCACCGCGGCGTTTGTGCCAGGCTAGGTGCACTTTAATGCCACGTAAAGTGTCTAACACCCGCTGGCAGGAGGGCACGGGGCAGACCCAGGCGCCGTGGGTTGACTGACTGAGATGACACGCACAAAGACAAAGATCCCGCGTATAGCCTTAACAGGCTGTTGGGGCAAGTGCTGTTAGCGAGTAGCACCTGTGAAGGCCGGAACGGCACACGAGGGGGTGGGTGGCCAGAACCACGTCCAGCCGCCTTTGTCTCCCTAGTGGCGATGTTTTTACGCACCGCACCAGGTACTCATTTGAGGCTAAATCAACCTCACACATGCACGCACGCACACGCACACGCACGCACACACATGCGTAGTCTCACGATCCGTTTGACGCGCGCGACGTGGACAAACCTTTTGGCGCCTGTGTCGTCGTGACCATCGGAGTCGGCTCGGCATGAGGGATTCCTGCAGCAGCAGCAGCAACAACAACAACAACAACACGGACAACAACAACAACGAGGATCATGTCAACTCGCAACACTGGACTCCCATCCCCACCCTCACTCCCCGCCACTGTTGCATGGCATCCGCACGCTCTCGTAGACACAGACACACAGAGAGAGAGAGAGAGAGCGACGACTCAGAGGCACAGACGAGCGGGGAAATGCAACAGCCAGGCGGAGGAGCCAGTACCAAAAACTGCCTAAGCTCGGCGGCCCTCTATGCATCCAGATGTTTTTCAGCCAATTAACGAGTGTTAGTACACGTGAGAGGGAACCGGAGCGCCCGGAGAGAACCTGCGTGCGCGAGGGGGCAACGCTCAATCCCCCCGTTACAGATGGAACAGGTGGAGCCCACGGATTCTTTTTCTTCCTGCACCGACTTCTCCTGGCGAGCCGGGGAACGGCTCCTCCTCGGCGCCCACGACAAGTGAGGTTCCCAACGATCTGCATGTGATCCACCAACCTTTGCTGCTGCCTCCGCAGCGCTGCATTGCAGCTACGAAAACCCGACGACCCGAGTTCGAGTCCCGCTCACGGCCACCAATACCGGTCCTGCGCCTCCCCTAGGTCGACTCAGCCTCAAATGAGCACCTGTCGTGGTGTGTACAACGTCGCCGCTGGGGTGACAAAGGCGGCCGGGCGAGTGTGCCTGCCGCCTACCCCCTTCATGTGCCGTAAACCGGCCTTCGTTCGGTGGTGCTGCTCGCTAACAGCACAGCAACTGGCCCCAACAGTCCGTTAAGGCTACACGGGGGACCTTTGTCTTGTGTATGTGTGTGTCAGGCTGAGTCGACCTAGGGGAGGCCCGGGACCGGTTCCAAAGGCGGTCGGGCGTGGCTGCTTGCCACCCACCCCCTTCGTGTACCGTGCTGGCCATCACAGGTACTACTCGCTATACAGCACTTGCCCCCTCCAGTCCGTTAAGGCTACACGGGTGACCTTTGTCTGTGTGTGTGTGTGTGTGCACGTACGTATGCAGGGTGCGACGGGCGAGCGGCTCTGCTGGTAGTCGCGCGCACAGCGGTTGCAGGTGAGCCCCGTGACCCCGTCCTTGCACGGGCACTGCCCGCTCGTCTGGTTGCACGTCTTGCCCGAGGAGCCCACCGGATGGCAGTCGCAAGCTGGCAAGGGGGCAACCCACATCGTCATCATCGTCGTCATCATCGTCGTCGTCGTCATCGTAAACATCACTGACATTGTCATCGTCGTCGTCATCATCGTCGTCATCGTAAACGTCACTGACATTGTCATCGTCGTTGTCATCATCATCGTCATCATTGTCATCGTCGTCAACGTCACTGACATTGTCATTGTCGTCGTCATCATCATTGTCGTCAACCTCGTTGTTGTCATCTTTTAAGTAATCATCTTCATTACCATAATTAACATTGTGATCCTCGTCATCATTATAATTATAATCAACATTGTCGACATTATATTCTTGGTTCTTTCGGTAAAGTCACGTAGAAGGGAAATAATAAAATAATAAAATAATAAACAATATCACGACGTTTCGACTGCAACACAAGCAATCAACATCAGGTGTGAAATCCACGGCAAGTAAATTTGAAAAAAGTGGCGGTCAAATTTTCTTGCTGTGGATTTCACACCTGATGATGATTGCTTGTGTTGCAGTCGAAACGTCGTGATAATTTGTATTGTTTAATATTTTTATTATTGTATTATTTCCCTTCTACGTGACTTTACCGAAAGAACCAAGAATATGAATCCCTGCAGTCACGAAAGCTTTAAATCAACATCGTCAACATTGTCACTTCCGTTTTCACCATCATCGTGTTCATCATTATCATCGTCAACGTCGCTTACATCGTCATCATCGTCATTATCATCATCATCATCATCATCGCTGTTAACATTGCCGCTGTCATCTATGTCATCACCGTTATAATCTACAACATCGTCACTGCCATTATCATATTTGTCATCATGATCTTTGTTTGCATAATAATGATCGTCATCAACAACGTCATCAACATTGCCATCAACATTGCCATCATCACAATTTTCTTTATCTCTTACTCAAATACTTCACCTGGAAGTTTCCCTTGAGACGGAACATCTCACTTTGCAAAGTAGGCCCAGGGTTGTCAATTGGGAAACACGTAGCAGATATAATTAATGTTGTCGCTTTTTAACAACAATCATCGTTATTATTGGCAAACAACAGCGCACAACACTTGTAAATAATTAATCGAATTTTTTCCCACCGGATTGACAAAGAATGGCCCCACGTGACTCTGACGCTGTGACGTGTGCTCAACCGCCATTTTAGAAAATACCCACACTCCTTTGCAAAGCGCTGTGACGTCACTTCTATGGGGGCGTTACCAGATGTTGCCACCGTGATAACCGAGGTTGCAAGAGTTACGCGTTTATAATTGTACTTATTGTCACTGTACTTACTACTGAAAGACGCAAAGAATACCACGCAATACTTTCAGCATCAGTCGGTGATTACTGACGAAGCAGTGGTTACGCTTGTGCTTCGCAGCTAATAAGGCCCTAGGTTCGAATTCCTACTCGGGTGACTTTCTGTGTGGAGGTTGTATGTTCTGCCCCTGTTCTGCAGCGTGAGTGTGAAAATGTAGCGGTTAGCGCACTGCGCTATGAACCCGGCGATCCGGGTTCGATTCCCGCTCACGGCAAACACCAGTGACGATTATCTGGGCCGGTCCTGGACCTCCCCTAGGTCGACTCAGCCTCAAATGAGTTTACCCAGTGCGATGTGTAAACATCGCCACTGGGGAGACAAAGGCGGTCGGGCGTGGTGCTGGCCACCCACCCCCTCGTGTGCCGTGCTGGCCTTCATAGGTGCTCGCTAACAGCACTTGCCCATACAGTCTGTTACGGCTATACGGGGGATCTTTGTCTTTTTTTGAATGGGGAGCGGTAGTGTAGCAGTTAGTCGTCTGCGTACACGGCCAACACCGTTGGCTGAATCGACCTCTCCTAGGTCGACTCAGCCTCAAACGTAGCACCTGGTGCGATGTGTAAACATCGCCACTCGGGAGACAAAGGCGGCCGGGCGGGCGTGGTGCTGGCCACTCCAACTCCTCGTGTGCTGTTCCGGCCTTCATTCATTCAGTGCTGCACTCTAACAGCACTTGCCCCAACAATCTGTTAAAGGCTATACCGGCGGGGGGGGGATCTTTGTCTTTGTTGTTTGGTGTTGACCACAGCACTTCCCTGCGTGACGTGCCGGCCTTGACAGGTGCCCGCCGACAGCACTTGCCCCAATGGTCCGTGCGGCTACAGGGGGCATCTTTGTCTTTGTTTATCGCCTCGTGCTGCCCCTTGAGGTGTGAAAGCGATTTTTACGGAGAAACCTTCCCCCGCCCCCAAGCCGCTACCCCCACCCTACACCACCGTAACTATTTTAACGGGCGGCGATAACGTGTATCGAACTTTATCGTCAACACCTCGGCTATCTTGCGGACTACAAAGGAGACTTTGAGAGAGTGGAGAGGGAGGGGTGGATGGGTGGGTTGGTGGCTAGGTGGGGAAGCCTGAGATTAGGGGGGGAGGGGCCGAGAGGGGTGGTGGGGGGCAACTCGTGCTTGAGCCAGGCCAGGCCAGGTGAGATTTGACGAAGCCAACTGGATTATTTCCGGCACCTTTTGGGTAAACATTGCCCGCGGAGGATGCATTGGATCGCGTGGCAGCATAGGGGAGTCAAGCTGAATCGTTTTCGTTTTTCGACCATACTTCCCCAAGCCGGTCGGTGCGATTTACCCAACGATGCTACTACTACTACTTTGCTGTTTTTTTCCAGGATTTTTCTGTTGCGTGTAGTCACTTGAAGATGTTTTCTTGTTCGTGTTTTTGTTTTGTTGCGGTTGCACCCGAGTCAAGATCCACATGGCTCACAGGGTTATTTCCTTATATATAAAAGGTAAAGTTGTGATTATGTGTGCCTGTTCAAAATGTTTAGCGTACTTCCTGACATGCAACAAACTGGAAATTTGCCATGTGGGTACTTTCCAGACTGTACACCATGCAAACATTATAAAAATACACTTTTTTGGGGGGGGAGCTCAATAATGTAGTTACTTTTTGCACGGCAAGTGAGCTGTGACGTCACATCTGTCACGTGACCCGCGCACGTGGAAGCGTCACGCATTGTAGTGTCGTGGTTAGCGCGCTGCGCTACGAACCCGGCGACCCGAGTTCGATTCCTGCTCACGGCCACCACCGGTGACGATTATTTGTTACCCGCTCCTGGGCGTCCCCTAGGTCGACTCAGCCTCAAACGAGTAACTCTTGTGGTGTGAACATCGCCACTGGGGAGACAAAGGCGACCGGGTGTGGTGAATCCAAGTCCCGGGCGAAGCCGGGGTAGTACAGCTCGTACCTAATGAATGAAACTGAAAACTGAAACATCGCAGCTTGCACGAACGCTCGTCTTTTGTTCTTTGCTCGTCAAAGTGAGCGACAGGGTTAGTCAGCTCACGCAGCGACCAACTAATTGTCCTCGCCCCGGCATGCACCGCTGCAGGCGATCGCGGCGTTCCAATGACCACCTACTAGTGCAACCCGCCCGGCTCGCCAATCCGAGCCCGGCGTTCCCACGGCGGTGCACGTGCCTTGGCATTACTGCTGCTAGACAGTTCGATTTAAAGCTTTCGTGACTGCAGGGATTCATCTTCTCGGTTCTTTCGGTAAGGTCACGTAGAAGGGAAATGATAAAATAATATAAATATTAAACAATAAAAATTCTCACGACGTTTCGACTGCAACACAAGCAATCATCATCAGGTGTGAAATCCACAGCAAGAAAATTTGACCGCCACTTTTTTAAAATTTTCTTGCCGTGGATTTCACACCTGATGATGATTGCTTGTGTTGCAGTCGAAACGTCGTGAGAATTTTTATTGTTTTATCATTTTATTATTTCCCTTCTATGTGACTTTACCGAAAGAAACAAGAATATGCTGCTAGCCAGTTTGACACGGAGGATTTCGCGACCGGCATCATCCATCATATGAACGGCTGTGTCGGGTGGTGGCGGGTTTAACGACAGATTTAAATGTACGTGATCTAACCCCCCCCCCCCCAAAAAAACTATGCTATGGAATATCGCTACCCGCTACACTACCGCTCCCCATCACCACCACCACCACCACCCACACGCACACCAGGGACCCAGCTCGCGGTCCTTGAAGTTAAACTATAAACTCTAAAAAAAATAGACTCATTTTATTTTACCAGGTCAAGGCCCCACTTGAGCTGGGTAGCTCTTTTTGCAGAAGCGACGCGCCCACAAACGACAGCTCAACGAAGTGGGGCTCACCGTCACGTCCATCGCAGCAGCAGCAGCCGCCGAATACGCTATTACGCGCGACGCTGACGGGAGGGGAAAAGCCGGAGGAGCCGGAGAAAAATCCCACTCGACTACGGGGAGACGGAGAGAGAGTGAGACACGCAAACTGCAAATCTACGGCAGCAGGCGTCAGGGTCTGGACTGACCCCACGACCTGCTGTGTACCAGGCGAGGTAGTTAACATCTCCTGGCCACCGTGATGATGATGATGAGAGAGACACGCAAACTGCAAATCTACAGCAGCAGGCGTCAGGGTCTGGACTGACCCCACGACCTCCTGTGTACCAGGCGAGGTAGTTAACACCTCCTAGCCCCAGTGGCGCCCTGGTGGTTAACACCAAATAAAAACATGTTTTACTCCTCTCTCCTCCTCCTCCTCCTCCTCGGAGGTCCAAGGTCGACCGTCGGCCCGACGTTTACTGCACCCGGAGACGTTCCCGAGATGGAGGCGGCGGGGGGCGGGGGGGGGACGGGGGGGCGTGGGGGGGAGGGGGGAGGGGGGCGTGGGGGGATCTCGCGTGGCGGAGGGGGCTGGGAGGGGGAGCGAGCGGCGCGTTCTCAGCCTTTTACGATCGGTGGGGGGGTGGGGGGGTGAGGGGTGGGGGGGTGAGGGGTGGGGGGGGTGGGGGGGTGAGGGGTGGGGGGGTGGGGGGGTGAGGGGTGGGGGGGTGAGGGGTGGGGGGGTGGGGGGGTGAGGGGTGGGGGGTGAGGGGTGGGGGGGTGGGGGGGGTGAGGGGTGGGGGGTGGGGGGGTGGGGGGGTGAGGGGGTGGGGGGTGAGGGGTGGGGGGGTGGGGGGGTGGGGGGGTGAGGGGTGGGGGGTGAGGGGTGGGGGGTGGGGGGGTGAGGGGTGGGGGGGTGGGGGGGGTGGGGGGGTGAGGGGTGGGGGGTGGGGGGGTGGGGGGGTGAGGGGGGGTGAGGGGGGGTGAGGGGGTAGCGAATTTCCGAGAGCGGGGACCTCACCCGGACGAGAGAGTGACAGAGTGTGAGAGAGCGAGCGGGAGTGAGTGACTGAGTGAGAGAGAGAGTGAGAGCGTGAGTGAGTGACAGAGTGAGAGAGCGAGCGGGAGTGAGTGACAGAGTGAGAGAGTGAGAGAGAGAGAGTGAGTGAGTGAGTGACAGAGTGAGAGAGCGAGCGGGAGTGACAGAGTGAGAGAGCGAGCGAGAGTGAGTGACTGAGTGAGAGAGTGAGAGAGAGAGTGAGTGAGTGCGTGACAGAGTGAGAGAGCGAGCGGGAGTGAGTGACTGAGTGAGAGAGTGAGAGAGAGAGTGAGTGAGTGCGTGACAGAGTGAGAGAGCGAGCGGGAGTGAGTGACAGAGTGAGAGAGTGTGAGAGAGAGAGTGAGTGAGTGAGTGACAGAGTGAGAGAGCGAGCGGGAGTGAGTGACAGAGTGAGAGAGAGAGTGAGAGCGTGAGTGAGTGACAGAGTGATGAGAGCGAGCGGGAGTGAGTGACAGAGTGAGAGAGTGAGAGAGAGAGAGTGAGTGAGTGAGTGAGTGACAGAGTGAGAGAGCGAGCGGGGGAGTGACAGAGTGAGAGAGCGAGCGAGAGTGAGTGACTGAGTGAGAGAGTGAGAGAGAGAGTGAGTGAGTGCGTGACAGAGTGAGAGAGCGAGCGGGAGTGAGTGACTGAGTGAGAGAGTGAGAGAGAGAGTGAGTGAGTGCGTGACAGAGTGAAGAGAGCGAGCGGGAGTGAGTGACAGAGTGAGAGAGTGAGAGAGAGAGTGAGTGAGTGAGTGACAGAGTGAGAGAGCGAGCGGGAGTGAGTGACAGAGTGAGAGAGAGAGTGAGAGCGTGAGTGAGTGAGTGACAGAGTGAGAGAGTGAGCGGGAGTGAGTGACAGAGTGAGAGAGTGAGAGAGAGAGTGAGTGAGTGAGTGACAGAGTGAGAGAGCGAGCGGGAGTGAGTGACAGAGTGAGAGAGAGAGTGAGAGCGTGAGTGAGTGAGTGACAGAGTGAGAGAGTGAGCGGGAGTGAGTGACCAGAGTGAGAGAGAGAGTGAGAGCGTGAGTGAGTGAGTGACAGAGTGAGAGAGCGAGCGAGAGTGACAGAGTGAGAGAGTGAGAGAGAGAGAGAGTGAGTGAGTGAGTGACAGAGTGAGAGAGTGACAGAGTGAGAGAGAGTGTGAGAGAGAGTGAGAGAGTGACAGAGAGTGAGTGAGAGAGTGAGAGAGTGAGAGAGCGTCACAACCCCGGTGCGTGTGTGGTCGGAACTCCACGGCTGAGGGTTCAAGTCCCGGTCGGTGGGGTCAGGTCGGCTCGGGTTGGTGGTGGTGGTGATCGGGAGTGGGGGGAGAGATGGGGGGGGGGGGGGATTGCTCCGATTCTCAACGGCGGTTGTTATTGTCCACGTGGTGATGCGTCGACGCTGTTGTGGTGGTCACTCGTCGAACGTCAATAATGGGGGAGCTCGTTGGAGGTTGCCCATCCTGGGCTTTAACATCCCTCCTCATCCTCCTCCCCCATGAAGGTACTGAAGGTTCAACCATCATCGTCAACCGCATCGGACCAACATCACCGGGCCGATAATGACGCCACATCTCCCTTGCAGATGACGGCGCGGTTGTGGCCATGCGGGCAAAACTACGGACCGTACAGTGAATCCATGAGACGCGAAGACACGCAGAGACTCATAGAGATACACAGACACCCATAGAGACCCATAGAGACACTTTAAAGACAAGTCGCAGTAGTGGACTTGTGGCCATGCAACTCACACTATGGACCATAGATTAAACACAGCGACACATAGAGATACACATAAACCCATAGAGACCCATAGAGACACTTTAAAGACAAGCCACAGTTGTGGACTTGTGGCCATGCAACTCACACTATGGACCATAGATGCTACTCGCTAACAGCACTTGCCCCAACAGTCTGTGAAGGCTACCCGGGGGATCTTTGTCTTTGTTTGTCAGTGGTGGTGGTAGTGGTGGCAGGCGGGACTCACGCCTGCACGCCTTGCGGTCGGAGATGGTCTTGCCGAGGTCGCGGAAGAAGCCCTCCTTGCAGTAGTGGCAGTGCCGCCCGGCGGTGTTGTGACGGCACGTGAGGCAGACGCCTCCGCTGGTACGTCCCGACAGCTTGTAGAGTTCCATGTTGAAGCGGCAGCGGCTCGCGTGCAGGTTGCAGCGGCAGGCTGGCGGCAGAGACGGAGGAGGAGGAGAGGTCACGGGGTTGACCTTGCAACGGCTGGAATCGGTTGTCCAAACGGGTGGTTTATTGGGGTGAGATTTTTTACTCGTCGAAATCAAGCGCTCGCTCATAACGATGCGCGGTGGGTGTAGCCAGTTCCGGATGATCCCAGTAGCACAAGTAGCTACTACATGTGTAGTAGCACAAGTAGCTACTACATGTGTAGTAGCACAAGTAGCTACTACATATGTAGTAGCACAAGTAGCTACTACATGTGTAGTAGCACAAGTAGCTACTACATATGTAGTAGCACAAGTAGCTACTACATGTGTAGTAGCACAAGTAGCTACTACATATGTAGTAGCACAAGTAGCTACTACATATGTAGTAGCTACGGGCCCCGCACTTTCAAGGGTATCCGCGCTAAATGCTTTCAAGCTATCAATTCCGGTTCAGTGATTCTGCACTTGCTCAATTACTATAGTACTATACTGCCTTCAACTTTTATGAACGACGGGGTGTTTAAGGTTAGTGATTTGTGTCTTATTATCTTGCTGTAAAGCAAATCAAAAATGTACAATTACTTTATTATGCAAGTTAAAAATTTATGTTTTTAATATTTGCGTGTTTTTATTTACGTGTGTTTTTTATTTAGGGCCCCTTTATAACATATGCTACAGGCCCCGCACTAGTTTCATCCAGCACTGGGTGTAGCGGTTAGCGCGTTGTCGCTACAAACACAGCCGCCACCCGAGTTAGATTCCTGCCCACGGCCACCACCACCACCTCCACCGCTACCCACCACTCGCATCGGTTACCGAACGGGATGATTTATTGGGTGATACTCACTCATCGATATCATCACCACCACCACCACCACTGCCAAATGATGATGATGAGCGGTGGTGTAACAGTTAGTGCGCCACCACCACCGTCATTATCGCTGCCACGGACACGACCACCATCACCACCGCCACCACTACTCGCCACCACTCACACAAATTAGCACCTGTTGCGTTGTGTAAGCATCAGCACTGGGGAGACAAAGGCGGCCGGGCCGTGCCGGCTATAATAGGTACTACTCGTTAGCAGCACTCACCCCAACAATCTGTTAAGGCTATACGGGGGATCTTTGTCTCTAACCACTCACACCAAAGACAAAGATACCCTCCTAATGCCTTAACAGGATGTGAAGTGGCGGTGACGTTACCACGATGCTTGTGCCACGTGAGGTGCAGACAAGCCGGCTGACGGGAGGAGGTCACGGGACAGACCCTGCAGGTGCCGTGGGTTGACTGCTGTGCCAGGCTAGGTGCAGGAGGAGGTCACGGGACAGACCCAGGTGGTGCCGTGGGTTGACTGCTGTGCCAGGCTAGGTGCACGAGGAGGAGGTCACGGGACAGACCCAGGTGGTGCCGTGGGTTGACTGCTGTGCCAGGCTAGGTGCAGGAGGAGGAGGTCACGGGACAGGCCCAGGTGGTGCCGTGGGTTGACTGCTGTGCCAGGCTAGATGCAGGAGGAGGTCACGGGACAGGCCCAGGTGGTGCCGTGGGTTGACTGCTGTGCCAGGCTAGGTGCAGGAGGAGGTCACGGGACAGACCCAGGTGGTGCCGTGGGTTGACTGCTGTGCCAGGCTAGGTGCAGGAGGAGGAGGTCACGGGACAGGCCCAGGTGGTGCCGTGGGTTGACTGCTGTGCCAGGCTAGGTGCAGGAGGAGGAAGTCACGGGGCAGACCCAGCAGGTGCCGTGGGTTGACTGCTGTGCCAGGCTAGGTGCAGGAGGAGGTCACGGGACAGGCCCAGGTGGTGCCGTGGGTTGACTGCTGTGCCAGGCTAGGTGCAGGAGGAGGTCACGGGACAGGCCCAGGTGGTGCCGTGGGTTGACTGCTGTACCAGGCTAGGTGCAGGAGGAGGTCACGGGGCAGACCCAGGTGGTGCAATGGGTTGACTGCTGTTCTAGGCTAGGTGCAGGAGGAGGTCACGGGACAGGCCCAGGTGGTGCCGTGGGTTGACTGCTGTGCCAGGCTAGGTGCAGGAGGAGGTCACGGGACAGACCCAGGTGGTGCCGTGGGTTGACTGACTGAGATGACCGGCAGATGCAGCAGCTGTGCCCCAGCACTGTGCCAACTTGCTGCATTTCATCCCACTCACACAACCACCACCACTCACACTCACCACCACACTCACACTCACCACCACCACCACACTCACCACCACCACCACTCACACAACCACCACTACTCTCACACAACCACCACCACTCTCACGCTCACCACCACCACACTCACCACCACGACCACTCCCACACTCACCACTCCCACACTCACCACCACCACTCTCACCACCACCACCACCACCACCCCCACCACTCTCACAACCACCACAACCACTCTCACACTCACCACCACCACCACGCTCACGCTCACCACCACCACCACCACTCCCACACTCACCACCACCACACTCACCACCACCACTCTCACACTCACCACCACCACCACGCTCACGCTCACCACCACCACACTCACACCACCACCACGCTCACCACCACCACCACCACTCACACTCACCACCACGCTCACACTCACCACCACCACACTCACCACCACCACTCTCACACTCACCACCACCACCGCCACTACTCACCACCACTCCCACACTCACCACCACCACCACCGCCACCACTCACCACCACTCTCACACTCACTACCACCACGCTCACACTCACCACCACCACCACTCACACTCACCACCACGCTCACACTCACCACCACCATACTCACCACCACTACTCACACAACCACCACTACTCTCACACAACCACCACCACTCTCACGCTCACCACCACCACCACACTCACCACCACGACCACTCCCACACTCACCACTCCCACACTCACCACCACCACTCTCACCACCACCACCACCACCACCCCCACCACTCTCACAACCACCACAACCACTCTCACACTCACCACCACCACCACGCTCACGCTCACCACCACCACCACCACCACCACTCCCACACTCACCACCACCACACCCACCACCACACTCACCACTCCCACACTCACCATCACCACCACCACACTCACCACCACCACTCTCACACTCACCACCACCACACTCACCAACACCACTCTCACACTCACCACCACCACCACGCTCACGCTCACCACCACCACACTCACACCACCACCACTCTCACACTCACCACCACCACTCACACTTACCACCACGCTCACACTCACCACCACCACACTCACACCACCACCACGCTCACCACCACCACCACCACCACTCACACTCACCACCACGCTCACACTCACCACCACCACACTCACCACCACCACTCTCACACTCACCACCACCACCGCCACCACTCACCACCACTCCCACACTCACCACCACCACCACCGCCACCACTCACCACCACTCTCACACTCACTACCACCACGCTCACACTCACCACCACCACCACTCACACTCACCACCACGCTCACACTCACCACCACCATACTCACCACCACCACTCACACAACCACCACTACTCTCACACAACCACCACCACTCTCACGCTCACCACCACCACCACACTCACCACCACGACCACTCCCACACTCACCACTCCCACACTCACCACCACCACTCTCACCACCACCACCACCACCACCCCCACCACTCTCACAACCACCACAACCACTCTCACACTCACCACCACCACCACCGCAACCACTCACCACCACTCCCACACTCACCACCACCACCACCGCAACCACTCACCACCACTCCCACACTCACCACCACCACTCTCACACTCACCACCACCACCACCACACTCACCACCACCACCACTCCTACACTCACCACCACCACTCCCACACTCACCACCACCACTCTCACACTCACCACCACCACCACTCACCACTACCACCACACTCATCACCACCACTCTCACACTCACCACCACCACCACCACGCTCACCACCACCACCACTTACACTCACTACCGCCACCACCGCCGCCGACTCACCGACGCACTCGTGTGCATCTCTGCTCGTGGCCCTCTGCCAGGGCCGGTCGTGGTGGAATGCTCGGCACGAGTCGCACTCGGGCCCGCCCGTGTTGTGGCGGCACTCGCACGCGGCCGCCCCGTCGCGGTCGCGGCCGCACCGCGACGCGTGCCCGTTGCAGCGGCAGCGGCCCCCGACTTGGATGTCGGCCACGCCGTGGTAGCGACTCTCTGGAGGCGTTCCGTCCGCCAGCTCGTTGCTGACGGCGCCGCCGCCGGCTGTTGACCCCGGCGAGACAACGCCGCCGATGACCCCGCCGGAGGAGGAGGAGGAGGAGGATGCCGAGGACGACCCCGACCCCCCGGCCAAATTGCTCCACGGCTTGACCAGCACCACCTTGATGTCGGTGGCCGTCACCCAGTCCTGCAGCACGGGGCTGTTGGCGAAATCGTTGGCCGACGGACGCCCGTCCAGCGTGCTGAACGCGACGAGGCCCTGGGACAGGTGCGCGTCGGTGCAGAGTGCCTCCTGCTCGGTCATCTTGGTGACGGTGCCGCGATGCGGCCGCCCGAACACGCGTCGGCACTGGCTCGAGTAGTAGTGGAAGGGCACCCACGTCTTGCCGCGGTCCATGGACTTGTAGATGGCGAGCGAGTCGGGCGGCAGCGGCGTGCAGAACTGGACGCTCACGAAGGTCACCTCGTACTTGAGGCCCAGGGGCACCACGAGGGTGACGTTCTGGCCGGGCTGCAGGCCCGCCTCGGACAGCCAGCACGTGGCGTTGTGCGGGTTGTGGAGGTCGGTGAGCAGCGAGGGAGGGTGGGCGCCGCGCGGGTCGGACGAGTCGCAGATGCGGCAGCCGACGCCGACGGATCCGGCTCCTCCTCCTCCTCCCGTTGCAGCCGCAGCAGCCGCAGCAGCAGCGCCGGCGAGGATGTGGCCCCGGCCGTCGCCTCCGGAAGGACCCGAGGAGGATGAGGAGGAGGATGAGGAGGAGATAGAGGAGCAGTACCTGCGGAAGATTGCGAGTGGGGAGGGACGGGACGTGGAAAGTGACTGCCGTGACGACGCGGATGACACGAGGTTGATTGCTGCTGCTGCTGCTGATGACTGTCTCACCCCACTGCCGCCAATGCTGCGGATGTTGCTCGTAATTGAAGATGACGATGATCTTGCTGATGCTGCTGATGATGTTGCTGCTGATGATGATGATATTCACAATAAAGCACTGCCTTGGACGACCGCTTTAGCTGCTGCTCGTGCGCTAGCCGCGACTCACGCTGCTGCTGCTGCTCCTACTGCTGCTGCACGCGGCTGCCTGTAACCCAGCACCGTGTGTGGATCACGCGCGCGCACACACACACAGAGACGTTGAGTGAAACTCCCTTTCCGTGGCTGTGACAGGAGAAGGCGGCACAAGAACGAGGCATTGGAATCCGCCCGTTTCATGTGTACGGGATAGAGCGTTGCTCCCTTGCACGCGAGGGTTTTCTCGAGGTGCTCCGATTTACTCCCAAACGTAAACGTTCATTCAGTGGCCGGGAACGCCTTCATGTATAGAGGACCGCAGAGCCTGGGGGTGGGATTTTGCGATGGCGAATCGCGTGGCTGCTGCTGCTGCTGCAGCTGCTGCTGCTGTTGCAGCTGCTGCTGCAGCTGCTGCCTTCCCGCTCATCTGTGCTTCCTCGTCCTCCTCCTGGCGCCTCTGAGTCGTCCTTTCTCCCTCTCTCTGAGTCGTCCTCTCTCTCTCTCTGAGTCGTCCTCTCTCTCTCTGAATCGTCCCCCCTCTCTCTCTCTCTCTGAGTCGTCCTCTCTCTGAGTCGTTCTATCTTTCTCTCTGAGTCGTCCTCTCTCTCTCTGAGTCGTCCTCTCTCTCTCTGAGTCGTCCTCTCTCTCTGAGTCGTCCCCTCTCCCTCTGAGTCGTCTCCTCTCTCTCTGAGTCGTCCTCTCTCTCTGAGTCGTCCTCTCTCTCTCTGAGTCGTCCTCTCTCTCTCTCTCCCTGATTTGTCCTCTCTCTGAGTCGTGAGTGGGGGGGGGGGGGGTCACCAGGTCCGGGGGGGGGGAGAGGGGCACCGGGAGGGGGGGGGGGTCACCGGGAGTGGACACACACACCAACAGTAGGGAGGAGTGTGTGTGGGGGGGGGGGGGGGGCAAGGGGAGGGGGGGCAAGGGGGGGGGGCAAGGGGAGGGGAGGCAAGGGGAGGGGGGGCTCACCGGGACGGGGGGCTCCCGCACGTGCTGCTAGCGCGCGCCTCCCTCTCGAACGCCGCGTTCACGAAGTCGGGGATGCAGCGGCGCGGGTGGCCGCTCTCGTTGTAGCACGGGTCCGGGGAGCTACCGCCCGACCCCGCCTGCTGCTGCTGCTGCAGCTGCTGCTGCTGCAGCTGTAGCTGCTTCTGCTTCTGCTGCTGTTGCTGTTGCAGAGAGCGATTTGGACCGCCGGCTGATCCCCCCCGGGATCCTCCTCCACCTCCTCCTCCTCCACCTCCTCCGCCTCCTCCCTCTCCTCTCCGACGCAGCGGCCCCCCCATCCCCAACCCGGAGTTGGGTACCGAGGCCAGGCCCGGGCCGGAGCCCAACCCGGACCCTACGGACCCGCGGCCCGCGGCGGAGGAGGAGGAAGAGGAGGAGGGACGTGCGGCCAGGAGCGCGCGGCTACTGCACAGAGCGGCGACGATGCAGAGCGCAAGAAGGGCCATGCCGGCCCCGTGTGTCAGTGTGTGTGTGTCAGTGTGTGTGTGTGTCAGTGTGTGTGTGTGTCAGTGTGTGTGTATCACTGTGTGTCAGTGTGTGTGTCAGTGTGTGTGTGTCAGTGTGTGTGTGTGTCAGTGTGTGTGTGTCAGTGTGTGTGTGTGTGTCTGTGTGTGTGTGTGTCAGTGTGTGTGTGTGTCAGTGTGTGTGTGTCAGTGTGTGTCAGTGTGTGTCAGTGTGTGTGTGTCACTGTGTGTGTGTCACTGTGTGTCAGTGTGTGTGTGTCAGTGTGTGTCAGTGTGTGTCAGTGTGTGTGTGTCAGTGTGTGTGTGTCACTGTGTGTGTGTCACTGTGTGTCGGTGTGTGTGTGTGTCAGTGTGTGTGTCTGTGTGTGTATACGTGGGCGTGCGTGTCTCGGTTTGCGACCGGTCTCTGCCTCGATGTGTGTCTTTGTGTGTGTGTCAGTGTGTCAGTGTGTGTGTGTCAGTGTGTGTCAGTGTGTGTGTGTCAGTGTGTATGTGTCAGTGTGTGTCACTGTGTGTGTGTGTGTATGTGTGTCAGTGTGTGTGTGTCAGTCAGTGTGTGTGTGTCAGTCAGTGTGTGTGTGTCAGTGTGTGTGTGTCAGTGTGTGTCACTGTGTGTGTGTGTGTTGCGAGCGCTTCGTCTCAGAGCGTGTGAGTGACCTCGTGTGTCGCCCGTGCTGGTCTCTCTGCCTGTGTGTGGTTGTTTGTGTCCGTAGCTGAATATCTCAAAAGCCTGCACAGTCAGTCCGTCTATCTGAATGTGTCGGTCTGTCTGCGTGTCGGTCTGTCTACATGTCTCTACTCTCTTTACCCCGATATCTATCCGTGTCTAAGTTATCTAAATATTCTCTGATTGATATCTCTCTGGCTCTCTCTCTCTGTGCCCGTCTCAATGTTGCCCGTACGCGTATCTGTCTGTCAGTCACTTATCAGTCGTTCTGCGTCGCTCACGAGATCTGCTTCTCCGCCAGTTTAATAGCTGGACCTTCCTTCTGGATGTCTCCGAGTCTCGCTCAGTCGCCAGCGACTCGGCAGTCGTCCTCTGCAGTGGATATCGCTCAATGCGTCCTTCGCCTTTGCTGTGTCCCTCCGTCTCCCACTCCCCCCCCCCACCCTCTCGCCTCCCGTCTCTCCCACCTCCCTCTCTAACCCCCCCCCCCCACTCTCTCTCTTCTCTACTCCCCGCAATATGCTACGTGCTGTTGTTTTCAGTCTTCTCTCTTCCTCCACTCTCTCTCACCACCTCTGCTCCGTGCTCAGCCGGGCACCTTAACGATTCGTGGCAGTGACTCCTGCGTGGGGGAGGGGTGGGGGTGGGTGGGGGGAGTAAGCAAATGACGTGAGAGAGGGCGGGGGAGGTCACAAACATCAGCGCGTTCTATATTTGCCCACTCGCTGAGCGCACAAGCGCACGCCGCAAACGGACCGCACAAATCACCTCGCTGCCCGAATCTCGCCAAGGAGCACAAATCATCGACCCACGCGAGACTCCTCCGCGTTCATCATCCCTCGCGGCAGAAGCAGCAGCAGCAGAAGCAGCAGCAGCAGCAGCAGAAGCAGCAGCAGCAGAAGCAGCAGCAGCAGAAGCAGCAGAAGCAGCAGCAGCAGAAGCAGCAGCAGCAGAAGCAGCAGCAGCAGAAGCAGCAGCAGCAGCAGAAGCAGCAGCAGCAGCAGAAGCAGCAGCAGCAGCAGAAGCAGCAGCAGCAGCAGAAGCAGCAGCAGAAGCAGCAGCAGCAGAAGCAGCAGCAGCAGCAGAAGCAGCAGCAGCAGAAGCAGCAGCAGAAGCAGCAGCAGCAGAAGCAGCAGCAGCAGAAGCAGCAGAAGCAGCAGCAGCAGCAGAAGCAGCAGCAGAAGCAGCAGCAGCAGAAGCAGCAGCAGCAGCAGAAGCAGCAGCAGCAGAAGCAGCAGCAGAAGCAGCAGCAGCAGCAGAAGCAGCAGCAGCAGCAGAAGCAGCAGCAGAAGCAGCAGCAGCAGAAGCAGCAGCAGCAGCAGAAGCAGCAGCAGCAGAAGCAGCAGCAGAAGCAGCAGCAGCAGAAGCAGCAGCAGCAGAAGCAGCAGAAGCAGCAGCAGCAGAAGCAGCAGCAGCAGAAGCAGCAGAAGCAGCAGCAGCAGAAGCAGCAGCAGCAGAAGCAGCAGCAGCAGCAGCGACGACGGCGTTTTTTGGGTTCGGCCATCGAACAAAAATAGATTTGGCTGCCGCCCGCACCGTCTAGGCAGATGCGTCGCTTCTGCGGCCGTCTGGAACGCACTCTTCCTTTCCGATATGCGCAAGCACGCCGGGAGCTGTGGCACTTTTAAATCACCTGGGGTGACAACTCGCGTCTTTAGAACTGCCTCGTTGCGTTCAGTTTGATGTCGTTCCCCCGCACCCCCGATGAGCCACGGTTGGTTACGCACGGCGCGAGAGTAAAGTCAACATGCACAGCGCTACATTGCAGACGAGCAGTTTCAGTCATCATCACAAAGGTCACATAATTATCATTGAATATAATTAGGGGCCATCCATAAATGACGTCACGCACCTAGGGGGGGGGGGGTCAGACATTTGTGACGATGTGTGACGAGGGGGGGGGGGTTGATCAAAATGCGCAACTTTAAATAAATATAGAATTCATCTTCTTGGTTTTTTCGGTAAAGTCACGTAGAAGGAAAATAATAAAAATAAAACATAAAGCATTTACACTAACCTCTGCTGCTGTCTTGATATGCTAATTCCTTTGTCAAGGCGCCCTTCCCCCTCCAACCCAGCTGAAATATACGCTGCCAAGCTTGGTGGTGCTCATTCAGACGCTGTCTTTCCGACAGAGCTGTTCTTCACCTGAGGACGACTGCTTGCGTTGTGGCCGAAACGTCGTGAGAATTGTATTTTATTATGTTTTATTTTTATAATTTTATTTTTTACCTTCTACGTGACTTTACCGAAAGAACCAAGAATTTGAATCCCTGCAGTCACGAAAGCTTTAAATCAAAATCACGTACGTGAACAATAAAATCGTACAGAAGAAGCACCACCCGTCCATGCTGCGTACAAAAAGTGCAAAAAATTCCAATAACAATCTCAATACAATACAGAAACGAGAGGACATGGGTCAGGAGAGACGAGGAGAGGGAGGAGGATGAGGAGGAGGAATATTCATATTCTTAGGTTTTTTCTCGGTAAAGTCACGTAGGTAAAACATAAAAATTAATAAAAGTAAAATAAAATAAAAATCACGACGTTTCGGAGGCAACACAAGCTTCCGTCTTCAGGTGGAACCGTCACAGCCACGACAGCTGTATCAAGTAAATAGGAGATTGCAGGAGCTACCACTCCGTTTATATAATGGTTGGAGAGGGAGGAAGGGCCAAGTACGGCACACTTTTTATTCATATGGTAAGGTGAGGCTTAAGAGGGTGAGCCTTTGTTATGGAGATTTACGGTTTGTGACTCAACCTGTGAAAGGAGGTTGAGGATGAGGAGGTTGAGGATGAGGAGGATGAGGAGGAGCAGGGGGAGGATGCATCAGGGCGTCGATGCCGCTCAGTTCAGCTCAGTTTATTTCGAAGCACCTTGCGAGCTATGGGACTCTTCAGTCGGCTTTGGCGCGGAGGAGGAGCGGCGTCGGTTTTCACAGTGGGCGGCGGGCAGGAGGGAAGTGGGAGGGGCTTCAGAGTTGGGGGCGTGGGCACACGGGAATCACGTGATCTAGGCTTGAGCTGATTTGCAAAAGTAGAGAAATGCGTCGACGCAGTCGGATTCAAATGTTCACTAACGCCTTCACGGCGATCCGGCTCACGAGCCGTGGTGGATGAACAACACCACGCCCGGCCGCCTTTGTCTCCCCAGTGCTCGTTCTAGTAGGTTTTGTTACGTATTTATGACCACGCTTAATCAGCACGCCGTGGCCTCTTGTCTAACATGTACGAGCAGGTTTTTTCACTCGCCGCTGTGCACCCGTGGATCCGACTCGGCGCCCTTTCCGCTTGCACTCTGCTCTTGATAACACGTGCGCGTGTGGGCACGTGTGTGTGTGTGTGCACCACGTGTGTGTGTGTGTGTGTACCACGTGTGTGTGAGTGCACGTGTATGTGTGTGCACGTGTGTGTGTGTGTGTACCACGTGTGTGTACCACGTGTGCGTGTGTGTTCCACGTGTGTGTGCGTGTGTACCACGTGTGTGTGCACGTGTGTGTGTGCACGTGTGTGCGTGCACGTGTTTGTGAGTGCACGTGTGCATGTGTGTGTACCACGTGTGTGTGAGTGCACGTGTATGTGTGTGCACGTGTATGTGTGTGTGCACGTGTGCGTGTGTGCACGTGTATGTGTGTGTACCACGTGTGTGTGAGTGCACGTGTGTGTGTGTGTGCACGTGTATGTGTGTGTACCACGTGTGTGTGAGTGCACGTGTGTGTGTGTGCACGTGTATGTGTGTGTGCACGTGTGGGTGTGTGCACGTGTATGTGTGTGTACCACGTGTGTGTGAGTGCACGTGTATGTGTGTGCACGTGTGCATGTGTGTGTACCACGTGTGTGTGCACGTGTATGTGTGTACCACGTGTGTGTGAGTGCACGTGTGTGTGTGTGCACGTGTATGTGTGTGTGCACGTGTGCGTGTGTGCACGTGTATGTGTGTGTACCACGTGTGTGTGAGTGCACGTGTGTGTGTGTGCACGTGTATGTGTGTGTGCACGTGTGGGTGTGTGCGGTAGTGCAGCGGTTAGCGCGCTTTGCTACGAACCCCGCGGCCCGAGTTCGATTCCCGCTCACGGCCAACGCCAGTGACGATTATCTGAACCGGTCCTGGGCCCTCCCCTAGGTAGACTCAGCCTCAAATGAGTACCTGGTGCGCGGTGGGTAAACATCGCCACTGGGGGAGACAAAAGCGGCCGGGCGTGGTGTTGGCCACCCACCCCCTCGTGTGCGGCATTCATAGGTGCTGCTCGCTAACAGCACTTGCCCCGACAGTCTATGTTCGAGGCCATACGGGGAAGGGAGAAGATCTTCGTCTAAACGCGTTCGGTTTGTGGGACTTAGCAGGGCAGTGACGCGCTCGCCGCAATGGGCAACTCATCGTCGAAGGACGCCGCTGGATCCTCAACGTCCCACTGCGAATCAGTCGGCGCGCGCTTTACCGATCGCTCATTGACACTCTCGCGCCTACCAAATATCCAGGGACGCCGCCCCCATTCGAACCGCACGCTTCACCGGCCAACAATCGGCAATGGCGCTGCTATCGCTCGTTCACCGTGACGGAGGCGTTGCCTCATTGGCCGTGATTGTGACTCGATGTGACCCTTAGCGGTGGGGTGGTGGGGGTGGTGGTGGTGAGGAGGTGGGGGAATCACCGCAAATGCTAAGGAACTCGGTTAATAATTCATCCACCCCCCCTCCTACCACTCCTCCCCCCCACCTTCTCTCTCTCTCTCTCTACCCCTTACACAGCTGCACTTTACTCCTGCAGGGCGGCTGGGTTGGCACTCCCTGCAGCAGATGAAGTCGTGGGAGGGGACGAGGGAACGAGGGAGGGAGCGAGCGTGGGTTTGGAAGGCGATGGAACATCTAAAGTTAGAGGTGCAGCCCCTGCAAGTGCTCGCTCGACGCCACTGCTGGTGGATGGGCCTCGACTCTGAGAGGGCATTTGGCCTACTCTTCCACGCCGGCCCAGACGTCGTGGAAGGGAGAAGCGGCGAGTACCCACAGTTCACTCGGCCATGCGCAACCTGGCGAACCCATTTAGACTTCCGGGTGGACACAAGCGATGTGAGTTGGGGGGGGGAGATTGGGGGGGGTGGGGTCGTTAAGCACCTTGCACGATTGTTTAGACTGCAGCGGCAGGAGATGGAATCGAGCAGGCGACTTGCAAGTTCGGTTCTGGATGACCACAGTCGCAACATTGGGCGAGGTTTATTTTTCTGTTACGTCCCATTTATGCAGCAGGTATCCGCGCCCGTTCCACAAACACGAAGAAGGAGACATCGCAGCAACGATGATACTACTCCTGACGCCGATTACTGGTCAACACACTTTTTTCTGGCATAAGGTATTCCAACGGTTTTAAGGTAATTTTGGGGTGCTGATTCAAAATCTGGCATCAGTTTTTGTCTATCACGTCAGGTTTTTGAGATATCAAATATTGCATTTTCAATCAAAACTGCAGAATAAAAATATAAAATAAATGTGGATATCTACATAAAATTATATTATAAACACACTATCCTAAAAATACAGCACCATATTTTAACACTAAAGCAGTCACTGACTCGCAACAACTTGCAATCATAAGTGACAGAGTTAATTTTGGGTAAAATCAATGAAAATGGGGTATGCCGATAGCATAAAAATGAGATGTGATAGAGCAAATCTGATCTCAGATTTGGAATCAGCACCCTGAAATTAGTCTAAAACAGCTGCAAAAGTCCAGGCCAGAACAAAAATGTGTTTTTTGTTGACCAGTGAATTATCTGTGCGTGACCACCTGACACGTGACATTTGTAGCTGCTGTTGCCTCTGCGTCGACATCAGCAGCCATACAGAATAAGAAGATGAAGAGACTCACAGATCCATATTCTTGGTTCTTTCGGTAAAGTCACGTAGAAGGGAAAAAAACCATAATAAAATTCTCACCGAGAATTTGTATTATTTTATTATTTCCCTTCTACGTGACTTTACCGAAAGAACCAAGAATATGAATCCCTGCTGTCACGAAAGCTTTCAATCGAGGCTCACAGATACCCACAGAGATGCAGACCAATAGAGACGCACAGAGACTCATAGACCTCGTAGAGATCCGCAGACTCATCGAGATCCATTAGAAACGCAATAGACTGATAGAACCATCGCAGCGATGATGATACACTCCTCCGCTACCAGTGACGCGGTCGTCCGAGCTTGACCAGCTGCACGTGAAATCGTAGCCGTTGTCTCTGCATCGGCAGCAGCCCGCCAGCCCGTACGAAATAATAATGCCATTGTGGTGGCCGCATCTGGTACGAGATGGATTATACTGGTAAGAACCTCCTGGTTACACCAGCCCACAGGGGATTATTGTGTCCGTCCGTTCGTCCGTCGTGCATCCAAAAATGGGAGGGGTGGGGCTGGGTGGAGGGGAAGGTGGGGAGGAGCTGGGTGGGGAGAGTGGGGAGGGGCTGGGTGGGGAGGGTGTGGAGGGGCTGGGTGGAGAGGGTGAGGCTGGGTGGGGGTGGGAGGGGTAGGGCTGGGTGGGGAGGGGCTGGGTGGGGAGGGTGGGGCTGGGTGGGGGTGGGAGGGGTGGGGCTGGGTGGGAGGGGCTGGTCACCCCGTGGTGCCCTTATAAAACTCAACGTTTAACCTACTCACGCCGGCTTGTGCCCGCCCTCACAGTCGGGCATATTTGCGGAATACACCACGCCGCCGTTGACCCTGGCCATTGACCGAGCAACCAAACGTTCCTACCAGCTCCCTCCGCAGGAATGTGTTGCAGGACAAACGTCACTCGTCGCGGTTGTGTTATTGGGGGGGGGTGGGGCGTACATTAAAAAAAATGCAATCTACTTAGGATGTTTTGTTGTTGTAATAAGCATAGAGTCAACTATATCAGTGTCAAATGTCAGCTCTCTATGCCGTCGAGAACGTCGTTAGAATGTTGCAGGACATCCGTGCAAAAATAGCTTCATAGCTCATCGGATCCCGCCGGTACTAAATAAAAACATCTTCAGTTCGTTTTCTTTCTGATACATCAATCCGGCACTCACGAATGTATATTAGCCATGCCTATCGTTGAGAGCGTGTCTGGCTGCTATACATTTCCACGGGATAAGCCATCTCGTTCGTTATAAGTGCGCCGTGTTAGGCTCAGTGGGATCTTACAACTGGTAAAAATGAATAATAAAAAAAAATGAAAATAACTCAATTAAATCACGACGTTTCGGAGGCAACACAAGTCTCCGTCTTCAGGTGGGACCGTCACAGCTAAATTTACTGTATCAAGTGAAGAGCAATTCAAGAGACAAGATCTTAAACACCTGAAGACGGAGACTTGTGTTGCCTCCGAAACGTCGTGATTTAATTGAGTTATTTTCAATTATTATGATTTTATTGTATTATTATTATTTTTTACCTACGTGACTTTACCGAAAAAACCCAAGATTATGAATCCTTGCAGTCACGAAAGCTTCAAATCGAGAATGGTAAAATGAAAACAAAAACATAGTTGAACAAATAATTTCAGTCGAGGTTAAGTACAATCTTGTTTCTGTGCACAACGCGAAAGTGCACACCGAATCATTACTGGAGAACGACCAGATGTGTATATTGCCAGAAAGGGTTCCAACATCTTCTCGCAGACGCTAACCCCTGGTACGCTATGGGTGGCGTGGGTCCGTAGTTGTACGCAACATTTTATCGTGCGGACAATCTCGGGGCCGTACGGATGTTCGAAAGGAGAGCATCGTCCAGCTTGGCTTACTGCCATTGTTGACATTCGACAACAACGGCCTGGACGATGTCCCGTGACTGCCCAGTAGCGTCCTTCACGAGCCTCCTCCACAGAGGCCGATCTTGACACCGCTGGTACCAGTCGTCAGCAAGTCCACTCAGCTCCACGTCCTCCTGTACCACATCACTCCATCTCTTCTCTAGCCCGTGCCGCTCAAGTAGGATTAAGACCATCGCGGCGCGTATGGGGGTGTGGTGTGTCTGGCACCACGCCCGGCCGCCTTTGTCTCCCCAGTGGTGATGCTTGCACACTTGGCGAATGCCTCCGACTTCCCACGGCCGCTCGGTTGTCGAGGGTGTTGTCGTTTGGCCATACTTCCCCACGCCGGTGAGCGTGGGAGGTGTCTCGAAGACCGGTGAGCGGCGTGGGGGCGGGCGGGCAACTTAAGATCGCACTCGCCACGGGAATCGAACTCGTCGTTGGCGGGATGGGGTTCGCCCGTGGCGCAGCGCGCTAACCGCTGCGCCACCGCTCCCCTCACGTTTGGACAAAGACAAAGATCCCCCCCGTCCCGATGCCCGCACGGCACACGAGGGGGTGGGTGGGTGGCCGGCAACGGGCGCGGCCGCCTTTGTCTCCCCAGTGGCGATGTTTACACATTACTTCAGGTACTCATTTGAGGCTGAGTCGACCTAGGGGAGGGCTAGGAACCAAATATTATTGGTTCTTTCGGTAAAGTCACGTAGAAAAAAAATAAAATAAAAATAAATACATTTAAAAAAAATATTTTTAAATAATAACAGCAAAAAAAAAACCCACGACGTTTCGATCGCAACACTTTTTCTCTCCACGTGACTTTACCGAAAGAACCAAGAATATGAAATCCTGTAGTCACGAAAGTTTTAGGTCAAAAGGAACCGAATCGTGACATATTACACACCAGCCACGTGTAGAGACACACAATGCATTCGCACGAGCTTATGCTGCACGTGTACATGCACGCACATTTACTGCGTATGTGTACATGAAACTGTGTACACACACACACACACACGTACACTTTTACATGTACTTATAGCACGAACTAAATTACATGCAAAGACAAAGAAGCCCCGGGTAGCTTTCTAACACCGTTGGGGCAAGTGCTGTTAACGAGCAACTATGAAGGCCGGTACGGCACACGCAGCGAGGATGCGTGGCCAATACCACGCCCGGCCACCTTTGTCTTCCCAGCGCTGATGTTTGCGCAAACTTGCGCAGGAGTCGATTCGACCATGGTAGGGGAGGATGCCCATTCATAACCGGGAATGGAACTCGGGTCGGCGGGTTCGTAGCGCAGTGACACACACACCCAAAACAACAGCTCAACTATTGAACACAAAGACAAAACAATACCCCGTGTAGACTTAACCGACTGTTGGGGCAAGTGCTGTTAGCGAGTAGCACCTGTGAAGGCCGGCACGATACACGAGGGGGTGGGTGGCCAGGACCACGGCGATGTTTTTACGCACCGCACCAGGTACTCATTTGAGGCTGAGTAGACCTAGGGGAGAAGGCCCAGGACCGGTTCGGCAAATTGTCACCGGTGTTGGCCGTGAGCGGGAAACGAACTTGGGCCGCCAGGTTCGTAGCGCAGCGCGCTAACCGCTGCACCACCGCTCCCCCCACGCACACACGCTCAAAACAGCATCAACTCTTGCCCACAGCCACGCGCAAACACACACACCCAGAGACCCGCGCTCACAAAGCATTAAAGAACTGTATAAAGGTTCAAATGATAATCGTGCTGGAAGTAAAGTTAAGTGAAAGAAAGAAAGAAGCATGCGAGACGGATGGAAAAAAATAGGAAGCGAGAGAGAGAGAAAGAAAGACGCGCCGTGCTTGCAGCGCGGGGCGACATCACACGGAGCTCTGGGGGGCGAGAGAGAGAGAGAATGACTTACACTGGGTGGCTTCGCCGACTCGCTTCGTGTGCCCCCCGCGACGAGCGGCTGCTTGTGGCGTTTCCACGTGCAGACGGGGATGACATGGGGAGAGAGGGGAGACGGGGCGTGGGTGGTGGTGGTGCTGGTAGAGAGAGGAGGTGGTGGTGGGGGGGGGAGGAGGTCATACTGTGATGGGGTGGGGGGGTGGAGGGAATACATGCCTCCCACCAGTGCAGACAATACGTTGCCCATCCAACCACCGTGCTACCACCAACGCAGTCGCTCAGGCACAGGGCAAATTCAACCACCCACCCACCACCCACTCGACCGGCTCAGGCAAGCAAGCACGGACTGCAGTAGTAGGGCAGTCAGCTACTTGCTCACTCAGTCATTCATTCAGTCACCCCCGCAAGTCAGCCGCTCGAAGGCACACCGATAAACTCGCTCGCTCAGCCACCTACCAATGAACGGTACAGCCACACATCCAACCGGCCAGTCACTCGATCACCCACCCACCCACCCAGTCACCTATCCACTTAGTCACTCACCAGACACTCCCTCGCCCGTCAGTCACTCCGACGCCCACTCGTCCATTCAGTCACCCACTAAGTCACCCACCCCTCACTTCCTCACCCACGCACTCAGTCACCCACCCCTCACTCCTTCACCCACGCACTCAACCACGAGTCAATCAACAGACCTCACTGAATCCCTTTCCCGAGGGATGCGAGACATGGGACTTGGGCCAGAGAGCGGGCAGAGGGGGTATGGAGGGAGACGTGGGGGGGGGGGCAGTTGTGGAGTTGGGGGATAAGGACGACTCGGTGGGAGGGGGGGGGGCTTAACACATCCCTCCCACCAATGCCGACAATCCCTGCCCACCCACCCACACTCACCAACAACACGGCTCCACAGGGCAACGCTAACACAACCGGTCCGCTTCATCCGATCGCCCACTCGTCACTCGAACAACCGTCATCACTCCTGCGATCGACACAGCCAAGCGAAGCAGTCGCTCATTCGCTGACTCACTCGCTCGCTCGCTCACCGACACGTGAGACGTATTTGTAGAAACACGCATAACCGTACAGCCAGTAATGACAGTCACTCCCACTGGTGACGGGTCAGTCATTGACTCTCTCACCCAGTCAAGCCACCTGCCGCGCTTAGATACAAAGACAGCCAGCCAGAGAGCAGCCGTCTCACTCGCCAAACCAGCCAGTCACTCAACAACCCATCCACCAATGCGCCTGCGTATTCATTCTGCCACTCGCTCAGCCGTCAAGAACACAACCAGCTTTGCGCACATGCGACCCACGCGCTCAGCTTCCACACACAGCTAGCTGGCTACTGTCACGTGCGTGGTGATCCTGTGGAGGATGAGGTGGGGGTGCGTCCTCCCCCCCCCCGTCTAACTCCCTATTGAAGAGCAGGGGGGGCCCCCCACAGTGTGCTCACAGTGTGTTCACCATCCCGGTGAATTACCCACATGCCCCACTCGCACACTCACTCATCCAATTACTCAATCACTCACCCAGCCACACGCGCACTCACTCAGCCATTCACTCACTCACACACTCACTCATTCACTTACTCGATTACTCACCCATTCACTCACCTACTCACTCAGCTATTCACTCACTCACACACTCACCCATTCACTTACTCGCTCACTCACCCATCCACTCACCCACTCACTCAGCCATCCACTCATTCACCCTCTCACCCGTTCACTTACTCAATCGCTCACCCATCCATTCACCCACTCACTCAGCCATACACTCACCCACACACTCACCCCTTCACTTACTCAATCGCTCACCCAGCAACTCATGCACTCACTCACGAAATAAACCAGATTGCCACTCGAGTAACCGTACAGTCACTCACTCGGTCACATACACACACCAAATAACATAGTCACCCACTCACAAGTCACCCATCGACCTGATCAGACACACTGTCACTCGCTCACTCGCTCACCCACCCCACCAACTCACACACTCGCTCACCCACTCAGCCACTCGACCATCCACGTCGCCCCCCCAGTCACCCACGCAGCCACCTCCACGCTCAGCTACAAAGTCACACATGCGGCAGTCACTCAGTCATCCCGCACGCCCGCCAGTCGCGTCGTCACCCACTCGCCCGCAGAACGAGGGTGGAGAAGGGAGCGGTAGAGACGGGGGGGGGGATGAATGCAGTCGGCTCGGGAGAAAGGGATTCTTAGGGAGGTGTGACAAGCATACAGACATAAACAAGGACAAAGATGCCCCGTATAGCCTCAACAGACGCTTGGGGCAAGTGCTGTTGGCGAGCAGCACCCGTTGAGAGCGGGCACGGAGCACGGGGGTGGCCAGGCAGTGGCGATGTTCACACACCGCAACAGGTACTCATTTGAGGCTGAGTCGACCTAGGGGAAGCCCAGGAGTCGTGAGTGAAACCCGGGTAGGCGGGTTCGTAGCGCAGCGCGCTAAACACTACACTACCGCTCCCCATTTGCGGACACAAGCTCACGCACACACAGACATACAAGCCAATAACCAACAACAACAACAACCGCCATTCGCCACTAAGCGGCGGTTACGTCACCACGGCGCTTGTGCCAGGCTAGGTGCACATTGAGGCCACGTGAGGTGTCGAACGCCCGCTGGCAGGAGGTCACGGGGCAGACCCAGGTGCCACAGATCGACTGACTGAGATGAGTGGCTGATGCACCACCTGTGCCTCCTACTGTGCCAACTTGCTGCGATTTAGCCACCCGGCGCTCCGCTCGTTGTTGTGAGCGTCGCTCCTCCGCCCTCCGTTGTTGTTGGAGGGCGACTGCCTCCAACTGCCCAGTAGCGTCTCTCACGAGCCTCCTCCACAAAGGCCGATCTTGACACCACTGGTACCAGTCATCGGCAAGTCCACTCCGCTCCACGTCATCCTGTACCACATCACTCCATCTCTTCTCTAGCTCAACGTCCTCCTGTACCGCATCACTCCATCTCCTCTCTAGCCCGTGCCGCTCAAGTAGGATTAAGACCATCGCGGCGCGTATGGGGGTGTGGTGTGTCTGGCACCACGCCCGGCCGCCTTTGTCTCCCCAGTGGTGATGCTTGCACACCGCGCCAGGCACTCATTGAAGGCTGTTGGGTCGACCAGTGGGGGGGGGGATTGGGGACCAGTTCAAATATTCGCCATTGTTATTGATCACGAGTGTGAATCGAACTCGGGCCAGCGGGGTCGTAGCGCATCATAGTCGTGCGCTAACCACTGCGCCACCGCTCCCCTCGTACAACACAAAGACAAATATTCCCCGCATAGCCTCAACAGACTGTTGGGGCAAGTGCTGTTAGCGAGCACCTGTCAAGGCCCGGCACGGCACGCGAGGGTGTGGGTGACCATCACCACCCCCGGCCGCCTTTGTCTCCCCAGTGGCCCATGTTTTTTACACACCGCACCGGGTACTCATTTGAGGCTGAGTCGACCTAGGGGAGGCCCAGGACGTGAGCGAGAATCGAACCCGGATCGCCGGGGTTCATAGCTGCTGCACCGCTACACTCGACGTGTGCACATCCGATGAGCACGCTTGCCTATGTACGGTACGAAAGAAGTCCAACACACACGCCTGCATACATCCTCAGACGCACACACATACACACAGTGCGTGTGTGTGTGTGTGAGGTTGTCAGTGTGACAATAACGGCTGGGGGGGTGAGGGGGTGGGAGTGGGGGAGAGGGGGAGGGGTCGCTTTTGGGGGGGGGGGATTTCATTGTACCTCGCCTGTCAATCCGTCTCGTGTGTTTTTACATTCTTTCTCTTCTGTCCCCCTCATTTGCTGACCCCTTAACATAGATTATCACCCCCCTAAGACCCCCACCACCACCACCCGCTTTGCCTTCTGTGCCGGATGGAGAGCGAGGCGGGCGGTGGGTTTGGGTGGGTTTGGGTGTACGCGTGGGCTGTGGTGGGTGGGTGAGAAAGGAGGGGATGGGTGGGGGTTGTGGTTGTGGTGGTGGTGGTTGTGGTGTCTTTAAAAGACGGGTGGGCTGGAGAAAGGAAGCTTAGCAGAAGATCCCACGCGGAGTGTGAAAAGAGGCTGGGGGGGGGGGGGGTGCCTGTGTGTGTGTGCCTGTGTGTGCGCGTGTGTGTGTGTGCGTGCCTGTGTGTGCTTGTGTGTGTGTGCCTGTGTGTGCCTGTGTGCGCGCCTGTGTGTGTGCGCGTGTGTGTGTGCGTGTGCGCGTGTGTGTGTGTGCGCGCATGTGTGTGTGCGTGTGTGTGTGCGCCTGTGTGTTCGCGTGTGTGTGCGCGTGTGTGTGTGCCTGTGCGCGCGCATGTGCGTGTGTGTGTGCCTGTGTGTGTGCGCAATCGACCACACACGTGCATTGAACCCCGCAGCGCGCACGCATCTACATGCCATCATCATCATCCGCAGCAGCAGCTGCAGCAGCCGCCATGGTCAATCCACTGCTGGATGGAGGCCTCCCCAAGCCGCCGTCACCTCTAACGTCCATGCGATGTAATTATCTACCAAGCACCCGTATAACAATAATAACAATAATATATATATAATCAAATAATACTTACGGGTGCAATAAGTGGCCGGGTTTGCGTTTAACACCCATTCGTCACGGAGTCGTGATGTCACCGCGGCGTGCGTGCCAGGCTAGGTGCACCACTACATGTGTCGGCATTCGCGGTACCGTTGCAACATCCGATGCGCTTCTCCAAAATTGTGTCGCGTGTGTTGTTCGGCAGAGGAAGCTCCCCGGCACGTGCAGCGAAACGTCGGACATCACGTTGGGGGGGAGGGGAATAAAAATAGAACACACTCGCGGTACGAACCGACAATAGATGGAACAGCAACACGGGCTGCTCGGTGGACGTCAAGGTGAAGCGTCGAGGGCTCGCTGCTCAGATTTTAGAAGTTGTCTGACCGAGATGATTGGCAGATGTACCGCCTGTGCCCCCCCCCCACCCTTCTGTTCCAACTCTCTGCGTTTTAGTCGCCCGGTGCTCCGCTCGTTGTTGTGAGCGTCGCTCCTCCGCCCTCCGTTGTTGCTGGAGGGCGACTGACTGCATGCAACTGACCAGAAGCAGCGTCCTTCACGAGCCTCCTCTACACATATAACACACAAAGACAAAGATCCTCCGTATAGCCTGCACAAACTGTTTGGGGCAAGTGCTGTTAACGAGCACCTATGAAGGCCGGCAGGGCACACGAGGGGTTGGGTGGCTAGCACCACGCTCGACTGTCCAGTAGCGTCCTTCATGAACAGCCTCCTCCGCAGGAGCTGATGCTGACACCGCTGGTATCAGTCATTGACAAGTCCACTCAGCTCCACGTCCTCCTGTATAACGCATCAGCTCCATCTCTTTGCGAGCCCGTGCCACGCCCGTTTAGCCCCTTCTATCCGGTCAAACAGAAGCTGCCTGGGCATGCGGTGGCTGGGCAAGCGGGCCACATGTCCCAGCCAACTCAGCCTCGCCTGTCGGAGGAGTTCACTGATGGGGCCGTATCGAGATCTTTTAAGGATCCGTAATCCAGTCTGTTTATAACCAGAATTGGTCGTCGGCAGGGCCATCCTGAATGTTTCAAGGCAACCTAAGCGTCTCCCGTAGAGGGGTTCACGTTCTGCAAGCGTAGCAAAGAGAGCGCACGATTGTGGCCACGAACAGCTCAGAGCTTCGTGTAGAACGACAGGCTGGGCAACATTCACGCACGCAGCACGGTTAGCTCTCAAATTGAACAATCTTTGGAAGAACGTAATCAACAAGGTAGGGTGTTGACTGCTGTGTTAGCCGACTCTCTGTGTTGTATCGTATTGCATTTCTAAGTTCACTAGGTTTGTTTTCTACCTGACGACGGTTGCTTGTGTTGCAATCGAAACGTCGCATTCTATTATTACATTTATTTTCTCTCTACGTGACTTTACCGAAAGAACCAAAGGGCAATTCCTGCGTCCACGAAAGCTTCGAATCAGCAATATTTTACTTTCAGCTTGACTAGATGGTGGATTGTGTTTACGTTCTAGTGGGGCTGATGTGGCAAGCTCCTGGTCCAGCGGGCAGGCCGTCTCCCAACTCCCTGCCGCGCGGCGCGCATTGTGCGGGGAGCCGTGCATTGACCCCTACTCGTCAGTTGCCACCATGCGGTGCTGGATGAAGAGGCGCGTGATGTTCTCCGCCAGACCGCCATCGCCACCCCCCGGCTAAAGGAAGACGAAGACGATGCAACTTTGACTTAAAACTTTCGTGACCGCGGCGATTTCATATTCTTTGGTTCTTTCGGTAAAAAAAAAAGAAACAATAAAAGTCGTGATATTTGTGTTCGATTTATTTTTTTATTTGTTCTATCTACGTGACTTTACCGAAAGAATCAAAGAATAAGAAGACGATGATGATGGTGTTGCAATGCCACGCATGGGATTTCCTAACGACCTCAGCTGGAGCGGACACACACCGAGAGAGAGAGAGACTACAAGGTCCGTTCACGACCCGAAAGGCAAAGACACAGATCCCCCGTGTAGCCTTAACTGACTGTAGAGGCAAGTGCTGTTAGCGAGCACCTATGAAGGCCGGAACGGTACACGAGGGGGTGGGTGGCCAGCACCACGCCCGACCGCCTTTGTCTCCCTAGTGGCAATGTTTACACACCGCACCAGGTACTCATTTGAGGCTGAGTCGACCTAGGGGAGGCCCGGGACCGGTTCAGATAATCGTCACTGGTGTTGGCCGTGAGCAGGAATCGATCTCGTGACGCCGGGTTCATAACGCAGCGCGCTAACCGCTGCACTATCGCTCCCCACACGTACTAACACACTCACTAACCCACACACACACACAGTGTACCGCTAACCCACACACACACTCACTAACCCACACACACAAACTCACTAACCCACACACACTCATAGTGTACCCCTAACCCACACACACGCTCATCAGCGAGTAACGTTCCCATGTAAACCTCCCACAACTCCTAAGGCAATCGAGATTTTAATTGTGGGATGGATCCTTTGAAGCTAAACACAGAGGGGGGAGGGGGGGGCGGCGAGGGGGGGGCGGGTCACGTGGACTGCACGGTCCCCCACGCCGCCACGTGGAGCAATAATCGAACTCAGGCATCGGACAACCAAAAGAAGAAGACAAATTTTTTCTTCCGAATTCGGTAAATCAAAAAATAACCACGTCAATATTTCAACAACAGCAGCAGCAGCAGGAGAATAACTCGTGGTAATGTTTCACCGCCAGTGTTATGATTCGTGATTCATTTTGTTGGCCCAGGCCGCGCAATGATCTGTCCTAGATTCGTGTCGTAAATCCCCTCCAACGCCGCTGCCACCCGAAGTCAATAACAATCCACGAATTCAGAATGAAAACAAAAACAAATAAACCCCCACCACACCCCAACCGCCCACAATATTGCAGCAATCTCAATGCACGGTGGTCCTTCACCAATATCGCGACGAAGCAGTCCTGAACGAGCCGGACAAACCGCACGGCGGCCTAAGCATCTATTGCTAGACA
The DNA here is from genome assembly GCF_964198595.1 of Lampetra fluviatilis. Classification (NCBI taxonomy): domain Eukaryota; kingdom Metazoa; phylum Chordata; class Hyperoartia; order Petromyzontiformes; family Petromyzontidae; genus Lampetra; species Lampetra fluviatilis. The sequence goes on along the minus strand of NC_136309.1, from coordinate 3,191,128 downwards.
TTTGTATAACGCGCGACAAACCGTATCCTTTTAAAAATACAAATATATATTCGGTTACCGGAATTTCAAAACAACGGCGTGGTTTTTGTTCTTTGGCACGTGTTGAAACGAGTCGCAGATTGATAATTGTTTTTTACCCTTTTATCTGGCAACAAAACTGACACCTTTTTTTTATAAGGAGTCATGTTTGCATAGACCACAATACCTGCAGTCATGCAAACATGGTCCGACACAATGTGAGACTAGGCTCTAAGGAAAGCTGTCTCGGGTGTGGACCAATCAACTTCAAGGACAGTGCATACATTATCAGAGTTATGTTTTTGTTTGCATTATGACTGCAGGTATTGTGGTTTATGCAAACATGACTCCTTGTAAAAAAAGGTGTCAGTTTTGTTGCCAGATAAAAGGGTAAAAAAGCAATTATCATATTTTTTACTGGCAAATGAGGCTCCAATGGTGAGTCGCAGATTCACGTCTCTCTCCAGCGCATGACACTTACAGAGTCGAGGCAGGCGGTGGCGGTGCACGCCAGAGTTTGTGGGACCACCGTTTGGATTGTGTACCAAATGTTGCGGGCATACACCGCTGGGGTTCACCGTGTTCGCCGAAGGATTTTGCCTCCAGCTACACTTAGGACCCCCCCCGCTCCCCTCATTAGCGTTCGACTTCAGAGGCCACACTTTGCTGATGAATGGCTCGCAGAGGTCAACACCATCAGCGTCAGTTTTGATGAATCCATTTGCTGGATGAAGACCTCCCCCGGCCACTGTCCTTGCGATAGATATGACCCACCTAGCCACCTGCTGCACACGAGTTGACTCCATCGCTCCGTCTTCCACTGGGATGTCCTCTCTCGCCTGGTACACAGGACCGCGTGGGTTCAAGCTCGACCCTGACGCCTCCTGTATGCATGTAGTTTGCGGGTATTTTTCTCTGGGTCCTCCGGTTTTTCCTTCCGGGTTTGGAAACACGCGTTTATGAGTATTTGGCTGCTGTACATTTCCACGTGATAAGCCACTTTAGTTGAGCTTTCATTTGTGGCCAGGTCGCTTCTGAAAAAGAGCTGTACATACTCTTAGGTTTTTTCGGTAAAGTCACGTAGGTAAAAAATTAAATTAAATTCAAATTAATAAAAGTAATAATAAAAATGAAGTAATAAATCACGACGTTTCGGAGGCAACACACGTCTCCGTCATCAGGTGGGACCGTCACAGCACGATAGCTGTATCAAGTGAGGCTCACGTGTCGTAAATCCCCCTCCACTTGATACAGCAAATCTGGCTGTGACGGTCCCACCTGATGACGGAGACTTGTGTTGCCTCCGAAACGTCGTGATTTATTATTTTAATTTTTATTATTACTTTTATTAATTTTAATTGTATTATTATTATTTTTACCTACGTGACTTTACCGAAAAAAACCTTAGAGTATGAATCCTTGCAGTCACGAAAGCTTCAAATAGCTAGAAATAGCTATACAGCTCATTGGGCCTTACCTGGTCAAATAAAAAATATAGTTTAGTGAGATTGGTTTACTTAATTATCCCTTCTAGCCACGTGCTCTGCCTAAGCCCCACTTTTATCCCTGATCGGGGCTCGACTCTGCCCATCATTATCATCGTATCTGCGTGGTGGATAAAATAAGTATCATTTTGTGGGACCTCAACAGCGGTCATACGCTATAGAAAGTGACTGATACCCGTCATCGGAACGTGGAATGCGCGCCACTGGGCAAACGGTTATTAAAATGAATGATCACGTGACATTTGTGGGGTCTCAACAGCCGTCGTCTCTCGCATGCAGCATGGATTGACAACCCGCCATGGGAATGTGGAATTTCCACCGCCGGTTCAGCGCTCGCTAGTGGAGATGTGCAGTGGAGAGAGAGAGAGAGAGGCGGAGAGAGACACTTTTATTTTTATGTGACTTGACCGCAAGAGATAAGTTATCAAACGTTTAGAGACTTATCAGACATTTAATGCAACGCACGAGCTTTAAATTAATGTCTTTCATGAATATTAAAACGCGAGTCGTAACAATGTTTGTTAAAAGATATCGAGTCTTCGGGAGATTCAACGTTGCACCGAGTACACAACGTGGGGAATGCAGGCCGTTCGTACGTCAAGCGGACGTGTGTGTGTGTGTACACGTGTGTGTGTGTGTGTACACGTGTGTGTGTGTACACGTGTGTGTGTGTAGACGTCTTTGTCTTTGGGTGTAGTGACACTGACACACAAAGATCCCCCGTATAGCCTTAACAGACTGTAGGGGCAAGTGCTGTTAGCGAGCACCTATGAAGGCCAGAACGGTACACGAGGGGGTGGGTGGCCAGCACCACGCCCGACCGCCTTTGTCTCCCCAGTGGCGATGTTTACACACCGCACCAGGTACTCATTTAAGGCTGAGTCGACCTAGGGGAGGCCCAGGACCGGTTCAGATAATCGTCACTGGTGTTAGCCGTGAGCGGGAATCGAACCCGGGTCGCCAGGTTCATAGCGCAGCGCGCTAACCGCTACACTACCGCTCCCCAGACACACACACTGACACTGACACACACACTGACACTGACACACAGACACACACACTGACACTGACACACAGACACACACACACGGACACACAAGGGCCGTCCAGCACAATCGCGACCGCCTACGCAGGCGTCGTAGTTTTTGTGCGGTTCGCGATTCCACAAAGCGACGTTGCAACTATCTCCGGTGACAAACGCGTGCGACAATTGCCCCAAAATTGCCGGCGTGCATCACGGTTTTATTTCAGCCAGCGCCTGTCGCCCCCCCCCCCACTCTCCCCTCCCCCCGTGGACTACTCGGATTAAAATGAAGACCTTCTGTCTCTGCGCGCCGCCAGCCCAGGGAACGTCGCGTGAACACGTGGAGACCCACGGCTCGGACCCCCCCCCCCCTCGCCCACCAGGGCCCGGCACGGCCACTCTGCGCCACCCTCCGATGTGTCCCACCCTCGGGGTGCCTGGCGAGAAAGTCGCGAAGCGCCGCTGTGCGAATGCATCGGCGCCGGGGGGGGGGGCGGAGACGAAGGCGGTCCGGGGGTCGTGGTGCTGGCCGAAATCGCCCTCTCGTGCGCGCGGTTCGAGTCTTGCGATGGGCGCGCGCTGCTCACGGCTCTCGTGCCAACCTCCGTCCCACCACTCACCGATTGCCTGCTAGAAGGCTGCTGCCACTTTAAGATGTTTTCTTGTTCATGTTTTTTGAATTGTTGCGGTTGCACCCGAGTCAAGAGGCGAATGGCTCAAAGGGCCTATGTACATAATAAATTCACTGAAATTTTAAAAAAAGACGCGGCCGATCTGCGTCTTTGCGTGCGAAGTGAACGGGGAGCTCGCTCGCGTGAGAATCCACGTCCGTGGATGACGGCGGTGCAACGTGGGATCTGAACCTGCTGTGGAGCTCTCCTCTAGGTTAACTCAGACGAAGACGAGCAGCCATTGGTGGTGGTGGTGATGATTGCTGTGGCCTGCGGTCATGCAGCCGTCAGCGCGCTGCGCTACGAACCCGGCGGCCCGGGTTAAATTCCCGCTCACGGTGAGCGCCGGTGACGATTATATGAATCGGCTCTGGGCCTCTCCTGGGTCGACTCAGCCTCAAAATTGAGTACCTGGTGCGGTGTCTAGTAAACATCGCCACTGGAGAGACAAAGGCGGCCGGCCGTAGTGCTGGACACTCAGCCTCTCGTGTGCCGTGCCGGCCTTCGTAGGTGCGGGCTAACAGCACTTGCCTCAACAGTCGGTTAAGGCTACACGGGGGATCTTTATCTTTGATGGTGCTTGTGGTGGTGGTGGTAATGGTGGTTGTGATGGTGAGATACACAAAGACATCCCCCGTGTAGCCTGCAACAGAGTTTGATAGCGAGTGCTGTTTGGGAGTGCCTATTAAGGCGCAAGAGCACGTGATTTGGCTAGCGCCATTCCTGGTCGCCTTTGTCTCCCCAGCGTCGATGTTTAAACAAGGCATCAGCCACTCATTTACGGGCTGAGTCGACCTAGGGGAGACGCAGGATCGGTTCGAATAAATATTCTCCAGTTATTAGTCGTGAGTGGGAATCGAGTTGGGGACACCTCGTTCGTAGTCCCAGCACGCTAACCACTGCGCCACCGCTCACCACAACCTACGAAACAACGACAAATACAAAGATCCCCCGTATAGCCTTCAGGTACTTTTGGGGCAAGTTCAGTGTCGCGAGCACCTATGAAGACCGGCACGAAATACGCCAGAGAAGCACGTGGTCAGATAATTCCCTTACGACCGTGAACTTTCCATGTGTTGCTTATATCTAATAGAAGAAAAAAAACTCGGGCATCGTTGAGAAAGGAAAAAAAACCTTTTCATTTTCTCTTCATGTTTTTTTTATTCACACAACATGAAAACACCAAAATGGCTGTCGGCAAAAGCACTTGTAGGTGGTGGCGTTTAAAGAAAGGCGATCGCAAAGTCTCCGGTCTGACACACGAGGCGCGGCGCCAGTGGTGGCAAGTGTGGCCATCTCGTCGAGTTGACAAAAAATACTAAAATAAAGTTACAAGAAAGATTTGACCGAATGCCGTAGTGGCATTTAGAGATGTCAATTCTTCAAGGAAGTTGAGTGGAATTGGCCAAACGTCCCAGATTTGCTGGATCATCGTGATACCGAAAACGCGGGGAGGGCCCTGTCGTGTCAATAATAGCCTGCGTTGTTCTTGGTTGCATGAGTTAACTGAACAAAATAAAATAACAGCCGGGCGAATCTGAACTAAACTGAGTTTGTGAGATACATTTGCAAAAGGTAATCCAATAATTCAGAACAAACGTGAGGATACGTGCGCAGGAGCCTGGGGAGAAAATTGGAGGAACCATCTGCTTTAATCGGGAGTAACGTAACCAGATAACACGCGGGGAAAATCTTGGACAAAACGCAGCGCTCAATCTTGACCTGGCTGCCACGTGCCCTCATCACGCCTCCCACAGTTGGACCAAACGTCACACGTGATGTAATGTTGCCTGTGACGTCGTTCGAATATGACGTCGTCAGTTGACGTCGTAACCAAATAGGGTTGAAGTCCATCCAACTGGACCCGGACCTACAGAGCCACGGCGAGTGAGGCCATCGGTGAGCATCAGCGGACCGCGTGGAGGGCATCAGCGGTGGCCGATGTGATGTGGTGCACCACTACCAACGAGCTGGTGCGTCGCGACAGATGATGTCTGTTAGGTTTTTACCCTTTCAACTGGTACAAAACTGACACCTTTATACAAGGCATCATGTTTGCAATAACCACAACACAAGCAGTCCACTTCGTTGAGTTATCACTCGTGACGAGGTCGCTTCTGAACCAAAAGCTACGTAGCCCATTGGGTCATTACCTGGTCAAATGAAACAAAACGTTTCATACTCTTTTAGTTCTTTCGGTAAAGTCACGTGGGTATCAAATTAAAATAAATGTAAAAATAAATCTATTTAAATAAAAATACAGAAATAAAAATAAATAAAAAATAAATAAATACAGCATAAATGGGAACAAAATAAAAATTAATACCCGTAAATAAATAAAAAATAAATTACATTTACATAAATTTATATAAAAATAAATAGAAAATAAATCAATTAAAATAAAAAACAGAATCAAAATAAATCAAATCACGACGTTTCGGAAGCAACACAGCAAGAAATAGTGTCTCGCTGTGGCTGTCCTACCTGATGACGGAGGCTTGTGTTGCTTCCGAAACGTCGTGATTTGATTTATTTAGATTCTGTTTTTTATTTTTTATTTTTTATTTTATACCTACATAACTTTACCGAAAGAACTAAAGAGTATGATAATTTCAGTCACTAAAACTTAAAATCTAGATACAAAAAGCTTCGTTTAAGTGCCGCTTTCGAGCAACGAACGGCAGTTGTGAGCTCGCGTCCTGTACGAGTTGGATGGTGCGATGGTGATGATGGTGGTGTCGACCGGGTCACTAATCCCGCCCTCCCAAGCTATAATCCCCCAAAGTCGCGCGCAAAACGCCAGTGACGACTATCTGAAACGACTACACCGCTTCACCAACACGCAGTGACCAGCGTGGTGAAGTATGGTCAACAACCGACCCTGACCCCCCCCCTCCCGCCCCGCTCCCCCAATAACCAACACGGCGTGGTCGCAGCAGTTGCTTGTCAAAGGGCCTGCGTATTAGAATTGTTGTTATATTCTTACATAATTGCCAAGTTTAATGGCATGCCTATGCCAGTGAATTTGTTTATAACCAGGCAACGGCCCATTGAGACTGAAGATTATTTTTGTAATGGGAGCCCGGGGTAATGTTAAAGGGAGAAATATCCAAGATTTGTACGCGCAATATAAATGTGTTGAATTCCCAGATTAGTTTATACCAGGATCTGCCAGCAACGCATTTGGAAACATACACGCGTTTAAATTCCCACTTGAGTCAGGTTGGAGGGGAGGGGGGGGCGGCGGGGATTGAGGGGAGCGGTGGCGCATCGGTTAGCGCACTGCACTTGTGAAACTGGTAAAGATCCGAGTGTTGATTACCGGGCCACGGCTAACAACCAGTGGCGAGTGATATTTGTAAACCGGTCCTGGTCGCCCTGTGACCCACCAGCACTGATCAGAGTGGTGAAGTATGGTCGATCAATACCCATCCAGCAGTGGATTGACAAAATTACTGTAAATCAACATTGACATAATTATTACGCATCGAAGACACCTTATAGTTTTACCAGACTGTTGGGGCAAGTGCTGTTAGCGAGTAGCGGCTATGAAGGCCGGCACGGCACACGAGGAGGTGGGTGGCCAGCACCACGCCCGGACGCCTTTGTCTCCCCATTGGCGATGTTTACACACCGCACCAGACACTCCATTGAGGCTGAGCCGACCTGTGGTTCAGATAATCGTCACTGGTGTTGATGGGTGTGAGCGGTAATCGAACTCGGGTCGCCGGGTTCGTAGCGCAGCGCGCTAACCACCACACTACCGCTCACTACTGGATCTAAATACAGCAATACCCCGGTTTACGTCTGGGATGTGTACGTGAAAGGTGCGACGACGAATATCGAAATAGATGCAATTCAAAGCAACTTACGGGGTAGGGGTTAGCAGGCGAAGGCTGAGTGGCGACGGATAACGAGAATGGACGGACGATGCTGTCAGCGGCGTAAGTGTGGGGTGGAGGCGACGCAAATCACGTGGTCGTGTTAATCAAGCGATGACGTATTTGCGGAACGACGTTAAAAGGGGGGAGACGTAAATCGGGGTATCGCTGTACACACAGACACACACACGCACTCTCAGGGCTCAGGAGCTGGTCATTATGAATGTCAGTGCTTTCTGGATAAGTGTGTCTGCTAATGACGAGTGGGCACGGACCTCATCACCATTCTCTCTAAAGGAAAGAAAGCAAATGAAGCGCCTTTGCAAAAAAAAACTGGCATCGTTCATCGAAAAAAGGTTTCCAAAAAGTACAATGCACAAGATGCGCGCATTTATGAATGAGTACGTAATTAAATGTTTCCATTAAAACCAATACGTATTACACAAAAAAACTACGATTATGTCGATATGATTATATAGAAATTATGCGAGGGCGGTTCAAGGTTAACCTGTAACTTTTTGTTTTTGTTCACTCTGCGTCGTCGCAAAGGAATGGCGGATCGCTTCTGAACGACAGGCGGTCTGTCAGCGGACGCCCTTTGTGACGTCACGCAGCTCAGGCAACAACAAAACAACATAAAGCGGCCTGGGTATTTACAAAATGGCGGCGGTAGCGGCAGAAACCTCGTGGCGTGTGCTGTGTGACTCAGCGGCGTTGTTTAACGAAGTTGGCTTCTGGCAAAAACTTAAATAATCGTAATGTCAAAACGGCTGTGCTCAGTTCGATGTTAATGTCGACAAGGTCTGTTTGAGTCACGCAAAAGTTTTTTTTTTTCTATAGACGCGGTGTTTGGTTAAATAAATAAAAATGTTACGCGAATGTAAAAGCAGATTGCCCTGGAACTGCGAAATAATTTCTTCGCTGCTGGCATTAAGGCATTACGACACCGATAAGACAAATGCATACCAGTAGCAAGAGGGCAGATTGAACACGGAGTTAAGTTTCAGGCGATGGACTTACAGAAATTGCCTCGGACAAACAGGTACATCTTAACCTTGAACCACGATCATATATATTCACCTGGAGCCGATTAGGGGACATAAAACTTACACATGTTGACGTTGTCGTCAAGGAAGCTACAGTATTTGGCACGGCCAAGGCGTTATTGAGACAGATCCGCCCGAACGACTATCCATAAAATCCGAACATCGTCACCTGCCACTTAAACGTGGTTCCTACTGCAGTATTTTTACACTCCCATCCTTCATCCTCTAAAAGTTCCAGCTTAAAATGACGCTTCAGTGGGGGCAATCAACAGCGGCCAATAATGTTGATGGAGTAGCCCCCCGCCAAAGCAATTTTGAATTGCCAGCAATGGCTCAGGGCTGTAAACAGTGGATGAGCACCAATGTCTCAATCATCTTCTTGGTTCTTTCGGTAAAGTCACGTAGAACGAAAATAATAAAATAATTTTTTTTTTACGTAATAAAATAATTCTCACGACGTTTCGGCCACAACGCAAGCAGCCGTCCTCAGGTGAAGAACAGGTCTGTCGAGAATACAGAGTCTGAATGACACACCCCAGGCTTGGAGCGTCTATTTAGGCTGGGATGGAGGGAGAAGAGCGCCTTGACAAAATAATTTGCATTTCAAGAGGAATTTAGCATATTTATGGGAAATGCAGATATGCGATTAGTACTACTTGTGAAGGCGCTCTTCCCCCTCCATCCCAGCTTAAATAGATGCTCAAAGCCTGGGGTGTGTCATTCAGACTCTGTCTTCTCGACAGACCTGTTCTTCACCTGAGGACGGCTGCTTGCGTTGTGGCCGAAACGTCGTGAGAATTATTTTATTATGTTTTCTTTTTATTATTTTATTATATCGATTCTACGTGACTTTATTATTTTATTATGTTTTTTTTATTATTTTATTATTTCCCTTCTACGTGACTTTACCGAAAGAACCAAGAAGATGAATCCCTGCAGTCACGAAAGCTTTAAATCGAAAGTCTCAATTATCGTTTGAGCAGAACATTTTGGAAGTCCGAAATAATTGGGAAGGTTCACCACAGTCGTCGTGCAAACGGTCTATAACTACTTAATCAATTACCCATAATTCCTGAGTACACCAAATGTCAAAAAGGTGGATACCTTGAAATTCCTTGTTGACGATGCCTTCTAGATAATTGTTTGGCCCTCATCTTTCATTCGTGGGTCCATCAGTTCCAAACCACATGGCAACGTTGGGCCACCGTTCGTCCGACGGTTTACACCACATGCAACGTTGAGCCAACGTCAGTCCATCAGTTCCAAACCACGTGCCAACCAACGTTGCGCCAACGCCGGCGGCCAAGACGTCTTGGAAAGAGTTGGGAGGAGCCACTCTTTGACCCCCTTCACGCCGCAAGCGACCTGCCTGCCGAACGACTGCGGAGTAACCCGTTCGTACTTGCTGGGGTGGGACAGAAGCGGTGGGTAGTGGGGGGGGGGGTAGATTGACGATACCGGAACCGATGTTTCAACCGCTGCGCTGACCGTCAACACCGCGGTAAGGGATTTTTATTTATTTTATTTTGACACCGTTTTAAGAAAAGAAACAAAAAAACAAAAAATAACCCCCCCCCCATAGGACATTTTAAGCTGGAGATTTTTGCAAAACATTTTTGTTTTGTTTTGTTCCAACGGTAGAGTAATCAATGACACTAAAGTAAATCCGTGTAAATATATATATATACTTTAAAATATACAACTGACAAGAACGTATGCATGACTATATTACAGTATATGTTGTGGCGACAAGTGATGCTGGAACTTCACACGCGTAATTAAATATACTGTGTTCACGTAAAACCGATCAGCAGGGCAGACGTCGGCTATAGCAAAAAGAGGCAACGAATTTCAATCCACTTTCAAGGGAATCGCTGTCGATGTTATTTCACCAGAACGTTCGTCACTGCGAGTGAGTGGAGTAATGAGGCAGGCATCCAGAGACGTGGAAGGAGCGTGGGGGGGGGGGGGTCCATAGAAGGACGGTCATGTACAGCACAACAATTGACCCTTGCTACACCACTGCCCTCTGCAGACAACGTAGAGCCGCAGCCTATAACACCTGTTCGGCGCACGCTGGTCGAACATGGAAGCGCTTACCAGGCTAAGAGCCCGCTTAGCTATCGAGACGCAGAAATCCACGTGGACTTGGTCGTGGCGCCGTGCCCAGGTGATTGGGTGACCACGTGTAGACAACGCGTGGATGTTATTGAAGACATATACACCGTCCCACTAGATGGCGATGCGGTTTAGGTTCATCGGAAGTAGCCGAGTTAAAATCATCCTGATCGGGGGAGACTGAGGTCCCCTAAGGGGCCGTCCATAAATGACGTCACGCGACTTTGGACGATTTTTTTAACCCCCCCCCCACCCTTCGTCACACGGCGTCACAAAAAGTCAGACCCCACCCCCCCCTCAAGTATGACGTCACAAAGCTTCAAATCGCTTTCAATTATTGTCATTGTAGTGCGTATTTAATGTGGCGCTGCACTCTGATGTTGTAGGAGAAAACTTTTATTAAAAAGTCTATTTAATTAAGTAGAACGTGTTGTCTATATTTATTTAAGTTTCGCATTTTTACGTGACGTCACATTTCTCAACCCCCCCCCCCCTCGTCACACATCGTCACAAATGTCTGAACCCCCCTCCCCCCTCCTATGTGCGTGACGTCATTTATGGACGGCCCCTAATCGCGGTCGGCGCGGAGATGTTATCTCCATCGCCTGAAATTCAGGAGGTCGTAGGTTCGATATTTATTTAAAATTGCGCATTTTGATGTGACGTCACATTTCTCACCCCCCCCCCCTCGTCACACATCGTCACAAATGTCTGACCCCCCCCCCCCCCCCTATGTGCGTGACGTCATTTATGGACGGCCCCAAATCGCTGCCGTGTTATTCCCCCACAACTCGCAGACGTGATACGGGATATTCCATTTTATTGAATGGGGCGGGGGGGTGTTAAGAATTTTGTGTTCTGAATGTGAAGTGTTGTAGTGGGGTTCTTAATCCATAAGGCCACGCACGAACAGGTAGGTTGTGCCTCTGGGTGCCAAGTAACGGGTGCACTTTAGTTCCGCTTATGCAGTATTTAGGCGCCGTTGTGAATAATGGAAGGGTCTTTGAAAATTAATTATTTATTGAATGATTTCTTTTCAACGGGGTTTTTTTTCCTCCAAAAATATACCAACTGCACCGCCACCCCCCCCCCCCCCCCCCACATTCCAACATTGGGTCAACGTGGGTCCATCAGCTCCAAACCAAATGCCGTTCCGGCCTTCATAGGTTGCCATTCGCTAACAGCACTTGCCCCAACAGTCTATTAAGGCTATATATACGGGGGGGGGGGATCTTTGTCTTTGTTATTCACCGAAATATGGGGAGCGGTAGTGTAGGGGTTAGCGCGCTTCGCTACGGACCAGGCAACCCGAGTTCGATTCCCAGGCACGACCGGTGACGATATATCTGCCACTTGGAGAGACAAAGGCGGCCGGGCGTGGGTCTGGCCACGCATCCCCTCGTGTGCCATTCCGGTCTTCATAGGTTGCTACTCTTTCGATTTAAAGCTTTCGTGACTGCAGGGATTCATCTTCTTGGTTCTTTCGGTAAAGTCACGTAGAAGGGAAATAATAAAATAATAAAAATAAAACATAATAAAATAATTCTCACGACATTTTGGCCACAACGCAAGCAGCCGTCCTCAGGTGAAGAACAGGTCTGTCGGAAAGACAGCGTCTGAATGAACACCACCAGGCTTGGCAGCGTATATTTAAGCTGGGTTGGAGGGGGAAGAGCGCCTTTACAAAGAAATTTGCATATCAAGAGGAATTTAGCATATTTATGGGAAATGCAGATATGGGATTAGTCACTTCTTGTGGAATGCGTAGGAGGTGGGCGGGGGGTTTCAAAGTCATATTATGCCCGTGCATTATGCAGGATTAGCAGCATCAAAGGGAGGGAGTAGGGTTAGCATTAATAAAGGGAAGGAATGTTAATAGTATGGAGCTGCAGCAACTGAACCACCACGTAATTTTATTATTATTATTATTTTATTATTTCCCTTCTACGTGACTTTACCGAAAGAACCAATAAGAGGTTGCTACTCGCTAACAGCACTTGCCCCAACAGTCTGTTGAGGCTAGACGGGGATCTTTGTATAAATGATAGTACTGCGCGTGTATTCGGTGTGTGCGTGTGTTCAGAAGCTGATGAAATGTCTTGCACTGTTGCTGTGAAGGATTCTTTAATATTCCCATCGTCAATTCATTACCGAGGTCAGATCATTGTGCCGAGCGATGCATGTCCCTGATACCCTCCCAGTCGAATATCATCGCTATGGGGAGTGTTTAGGGGCCGTCCATAAATGACGTCACGCAATTCTGGACGATTTTTTACCCCCCCCCCCCCCCTTTGTCACACGGCGTCACAAAAAGTCAGAGGCCCCCCCCTCAAATATGACGTTATTAAGCTCTGCCCCCCAGAAATAAAACATGCTTCAAATCGCTTTTAAAATATTGTCATTGTAGTGCGTATTTAATGTGGCGCTGTACTCTGATGTTGTAGGAGAAAACATTCATTAAAAAGTCTATTTAATTAAGTAGAACGTGTTGTCTATATGTATTTCAAGTTGCGCATTTTGATGTGACGTCACATTTCTCACCCCCCCCCCCTCGTCACACATCGTCACAAATGTCCGACCCTTCCCCCCCCCCCCCTAGGTGCGTGACGTCATTTATGTACGGCCCCTTAACACAACAGGTACCTCTTTGTGGAAATGAAGACAAAAAAAAACCAGCGGTCATTCTTTTGAAGTTCTTCGAAACCTCCCTCTCCCCCCGCTCCCGTCATAGGAATGTAGAATTTCCGCCACTTGCTCAGAGCAGTGGAAGCAGATGCTCGCTGCTACCGAATTACAGCAGAATGACACAGTAAAACTTGAATCCTATGACCATTAAAAGTACTGTAATAGTATGCACGTACAAATGTAACATTTTAACAAACTACCTTCACATTACAATACTGTAATATATATTTAAAGTTTATATATAATATATGGCACTTATTATTCGTTTGAGATACGACTGTCAAAAAGTATTTTTGTTTGTAAACAGGATATTAACAGTACTCACAGACTCACACGTATGACTTGTTTATATGCATTTTGCCCTCCCCCCTCCCCCGGCCATAGCAATGTGGATTTTCCACCACTGGTTCAGGACCCCCAACTCGTTCGACTCTTGATCAGCGGTGTAAATAGTAATCATCCCTCCAAAAAGTATTCCGTGAAATATCGGCACTCCCAGTCCATTAATCGTGTTGATTCGGCGGTGGGGAGGGCATGATTATAACTCAATAATAAATTGTCTTTATTTAAAACACTGTGCTTGAATGTAGCGACCTCTAGTGGCTGCGTGGGTCACGTGAATCAATTTACATAAAAACGAATGCGAATCGAAACACTTTTGAGTCTGGTTCAGTGAGCCTTGGGCATTAACACTGAACCATGAGAATCCTAAAGGTGTCTTAGTCTGGCTCTGTGAGCATTGGGCATTGAGATTGAGCCCTAAGAATCCGAATGCTTCCTTAGTCTGGCTCTGTGAGCCTTGCGCATTAACACAGAACCCTAAGACGCCTCGAGGCGTCTGAGTAGGGCTCAGTGACCCTTGGGCATTAACACTGAACCCTACGAATCTTCGTCAATTGTTTCATCATTGCCACCTATGAAACACTATAGCATGTGTATGCACATGATTACTGATTACACATGGAACATAAGTCCATACACCTTCTTAAAACTAACATATATTGGGTTGAGATAAGCTAAATATATATATAATCAGCACCTCGGCTGCGACTCGGCTGTATTATGCAGTGGCTGCTCCCAGTAAACATGTGATTGGACCAACGTTGGCCCAACGTTGGCCCAACGCTAGACCTAACGAATCCACGTTTACATGGGCTCACAACTGATCAAGTTTACGTACAAACTAAATAATATCCATGAAAGCGCTGTTAGTAATCCAATCAAAGTAATCCACTGGGACATGCCAACAAAGCAACGGCAGTAGAGTGAAATCCAGTTACAGGCGAACGACACATGGATTACCGCTAAGCCGCCTTTGGTAATCTGATTACGGTAACGCGTCACTCTCCAACGTCACGGGTGCAGGGGTGTAAACATATGCTCAGTGACTCGTGTCATTTGCCGTACCCTCCGCATTACAGGGCGCAAGGGGGTGCGTTTTATAATCCGGTACATAACGCCTCCATCCCACGTTTGTCTCTCCACGTAAAGAATATCCCATCGGCAGCACGGCCTTCTGGGAGTGCATCTTATCAGCAACACAAGCAACGACTCGGCTCCGGTTTTGACGTTCAGCCTCTCGTCAGCGCGGAGTCAGGCTTGCTTGAACCAAACGGGAAGGAGCCTTTCAATTCCGTCACTAATCTTCTCCTTCGATGACAACTATAATGCCACGTAACTTTGGCACAGCGTGAAGCGCAGTCGGTGCATCAGTTGACCCATAACAACATGGGTTCTGTCACGTGACCTCCTCCTGCCCCAGCAGCGAGCCGTCGACACCTCGCGCCACGTGGCCTCAAGGTGCGCCTAGCCTGGTGACGTCACCGGGCCACTGGGCCGCTATTATTTGTTAACCTCAGAAACCACAACTCGCCTTTGCTTTCCGGAACGCATTATAATCTGGAGACTACGGTAATAAGACAGCGAGCCGCAAGCGCCCGTTATTGGTTATAAAGCGCTGCAAGTCTTCACATTTTAGGTTGCGAATGTACACTATACAATTTCCACCGATCCTGTAAACACGCCTAAGGGTGCGAATTCACAGTCAAGTAAAATAATCAACGCGAGTGATATATATATAGAGTAGCGCAGTTCACACCATTATCCATACAAAGTTTACAAAGTACATTGTCGTGTTCGTTGAGAAGACTGCCACACCCCCGCCAAGGGAATGTGGAGTTTCCACTACCACCGGACACGTCCACCCAAAGCTCAGTCGTATATATTCGTACGTACGACGCGTTTGTAATGCGGGTTTGTGTCTTGTCTTTTAAGCTGAATTTTCAAGAAGTGTGTTGACTCAATGTAAGGGTTGATGTCAAACGCACCGATTCGGGATGGTTTGTTCCCTTTTGGTCAAATAGGCCCCGGCAATAGGAATGTGGAATGGCTGTGGATCATCAGCGGAGATGAGCAGCACCACCCCGTGTGACACTGTCAACACGTGTGTTCTTTTACGGCGTGGGTATGCGACATGTTCAGGGTGGACACATTTTATTTTATTTAAACAATCAAAGTTTGTTTGTGCTATGAATGAGGGCCACTGCCCGAAAAGTCACCTAGTATATAATTTCCCTTTTAAGGCCACACACACAGCGGTGTCATTTGACGAATGTGTTTAGTTTTTTTTGTTTGTGGATGTGTGCTTGTGCACCACTGCCAACGCAGCAGCAGCACCAGTTGATGATTTGATTTAATTTCGAAGACAACTCCTCGCTGGACGAAGACCGCTCCCATCAGACCCCGGGGGTTCCGAAGAGGTGAGATTGTGCCTTTAACACGTAGGCTTTAGCAACCAATATTTTGTAAATATTCTGTAAATCAGATTGTAAATAGTGTGGCTTTGCTCTCCAACATACCGGTGTGCTGAATTAGTAACGAATTGGCATCTTCTGTTTACGTGACAAACCTTACTAATTGGCTGTGTTGGGTGGTGGCGGGTATAACGACACATTTTTATATTTACGCTATCTAACCCAAAAAAACTCTATTATGGAGATTGTTTCTGTCTCTGTCTCATTTACTGCTCTCGAACTGCAATATCTCCTACCTCTCAGGCCCTCTCTACTTATGTGCCGTGAATAAAGGGCTCTTGCCCGAAACGTCGTCCACTATATGCTTTCCCTTTAAAGGCCACGGTGTTATTGACTAATGTGTTGGCGGTTCCCCCGCTCTCCCCCTAAAAGCACGGAGGTG
Source organism: Lampetra fluviatilis (assembly GCF_964198595.1). Lineage (NCBI taxonomy): Eukaryota > Metazoa > Chordata > Hyperoartia > Petromyzontiformes > Petromyzontidae > Lampetra > Lampetra fluviatilis. Next base: position 3,174,985 of record NC_136309.1, on the reverse strand, counting down.
GCCGGGTGGCTCAAAGGTCAGAAACGTTGATCCAGCATGGCTGAGAACCCAGGTTCGAATCCAAGTTTCAGCCGCTGCCTTTGATGAAACCGGCGCATCAAGTGTAGCGAGTTTGATGGTCGTAGCCCGGTCACCAATGAGTGCATGGAATAATTGCGAAATAAAATTCGGTTCTGCACAGAAATAGGCTCTAGGTTCCAGCTCTGTTGTTGCCATCCCTCGCACCTCAACATACAAACGTAAGTATCTGTTTGACTGTCATGCGAAACATATTACTCTCATAGGCAAAGCGTGTGAGAAAGTGCTTGTTCTCTACCACGTGAAACCAGAGGTCACTTGAAGGGCTCTCAGAGGTAGTTCTGTGTTACTCACTTCTGTGGGCCAACACGAATGGATATGTCATCTCGTGACGTCGATAGCACAGTTTTCTCTAAAGGCAGCGTTACATCGCTGTGATTGGCTACTGATGCGTGCATAGCCAGCGTGTGATTGACTACTGGTGCCTTTATAGGCAGTGTTATATTACTGTGATTGGCTATTGAAGCCTCCATAGCCTGTGTGTGAGACCTACGTGATTAGCTATTTATGCCTCTATAGGCAGTATTAGATCACTGTAATTGGCTACTGATGCCTCTATAGGCAATGTTAGGTCACTGTGATTGGCTATTGAAGCCTTCATAACCAGTGTGTGAGACCAACGTGATTGGCTACTGATGCCTCTATAGGCAGTGTTAGGGCACTGTGATTGGCTACTGATGCCTCTATAGGCAGTGTTAGGTCACTGTGATTGGCTACTGATGCCTCTATAGGCAGTGGTAGGTCACTGTGATTGGCTATTGAAGCCTCCATAGCCTGTGTGTGAGACCAACGTGATTGGCTACTGATGCCTCTATAGGTAGTGTTAGGTCACTGTGATTGGCTACTGAGGCCTCTATAGACAGTGTTAGGTCACTGTGATTGGCTACTGATGCCTCTATATGCAGTGTTAGGTCACTGTGATTGGCTATTGAAGCCTCCATAACCAGTGTGTGAGACCTACATTATTGGCTACCAATGCCTCTATAGGCAGTGTCAGATTACTGTAATTGACTACTGATGCTTCTAGTCAGTGTTAGATCACTGCGATTGGCTACTGATGCCTTCATATGCAGTGTTAGCACTGTGATTGGCTACTGATGCCTCTATAGGCAATGTTAGGTCACTGTGATTGACTACGGATGCCTTCATAGGCAGTGTGTGAGATCAACACGAATGTCTGGTATTGTGCCCTGATGAAAGCTGAACCGTTGCTGTGTTGAACATCTGCTGAAACATGTCTGGCGAAAGCAATTGAAGTGTGAGGTAGCCAATTTCTGCATGTGCCGTGCCTTGAAGCTTGTTGAACTCCCGCGCACCGAAAGAACAAAAGACATTTAACGGCGATTTGAATTCACCAAACAGGCCTTTCTGAATGAATTATTACATGCAAAAGTGTACTGCGTAGTAGCAGTATACACTCAGGATTGATGTTTCCGATTCTAGAATAAACCCCAAAATGTAGCCGGGAGCGGACATTTCAGATGATTTATTTTGATTCGGATTGGTCCGAAAATATGACGTCAAGTGACGCGACGTCACTTCCGGGCGACGCCACGTTCGTTAGCAAGAAGGCGCGGCTCTGTCATCGCAAAATGACCCGAAAATCCGAAATAACATCTGAAGTTGTCCTTTAAAAATTATAATAATAATCTGACGTCCTTTATAATCGTCGCTGATGCGATTAAACATTAGGGGCGCGATGTGTGTTGTGCGTGCGTGTGTCCTTTGTGAGTTTGTGTGTTCAGAATACGGCACCTGCTTACTCTCAGCGTGGTCACGTGACTTTCAGTTGCACGTGTAGTTCGTAGAGGGGGGTGGGGGGTGATCAAACGTTTCGTGGGCCTCATTTTGAAAGGAATTGGTTAAAGCTAAGCAGGTTCAGCCCTGCAATTGCTCGCTCACGGCAACTGCTTGCAGAAGGCTCCTTCGCTAGAGGGGGGGGAGCTCGAGAGGGTCATGGTAGGGAGAGAAATGGCTACGAAAGGGTTAATAATGTTTGTTTGAAAGTTACCAGCAGAGGACGTTTTCCAAATGTCATGATGATATATTGTGCCGAATTCTAAGGAGAATAAAACTCCATTGAGGGAAAGGTCAACTGTCACGTTTCGTGCGCCAGACATCCTCTTGTTTGTGAGTTGACGGAAAAGTCTGGATGTGAAAAACACCCAGAGAAATGTGTGGAAAACCCACGCCAGGCATTACACACACACTACCACAAAGCATACACACACAGCAAACATCAAACAAATACACACTGCCACATAAGCACACACACACACCATACTTCACATGCCACAAGCTGCATACTCACAAAGAAAACATCACACACACACGCACGCCACACGCAGCATACACACAGCAGACATCACACACGTCACACGCAGCATACACACATAGAAAACATCACACACAGCATACACACAGCAAACATCACACGCACGCCACACGCAGCATACACACACAGCAAACATCACACACGTAGCATACACACACAGCAGACATCACACACGTCACACGCAGCATACACACACAGCAAACATCACACACGCAGCATACACACACAGCAAACATCACACACACGCCACCACGCAGCACACACATACAGCAAACATCACACGCACGCCACACGCAGCATACACACAGCAAACATCACACACGCAGCATACACACACAGCATACATCACACACGTCACACGCAGCATACACACACAGCAAACATCACACACACAGCAAGCATCACACACGCACCATACACCAACACACACGCCAATATGCAATATACACATGCACACCGCATTCAAATTCATGCAGCTGTTGTGAATGCTATCTGGAAATCAAACTAGGATCGTAGTGCATTGTCACCACCAATGTTGCTGTATACATCAACACACACACGTACACACATTCATTGGATGATTACTGTGTGTGTGTGTATACAGTACACGCAAACACACACACACACATCACGACCAAGTGGTGTGACATCGCTGTAGCCTCTGTGCCAGGCTAGGTGCACTTTGGGGTAATGTGAAGTCGCGAAGGCTCGCTGGCAGGAGGTTGTACGCTAGACACATGTGATGAGAGAACTTGTTGAGGCCACTCGCAGATTAACTACCCGTCCCAACACGCTGCGTTTTAATCACCTTTCTCTGCTCGTTGTAGCGAGGATCATGCCTTGAACTGCCCAGTAGCGTCCTTCATGAGCCTCCTGCACAGAGGCCGATCCTGACACCGCTGGCACCAGTCATCGGCAAGTGCACTCAGCCCCAAATCCTCCCCTACCACATCACTCCATCTCTTCTCTAGCCTGTGCCGCGCCCGTTTAGCCCCCTCTATGCGGCCAAACAGCAGCTGCTTGGGCATGCGGTGGCTGGGCATGGGGGCTACACGACCCAGCCAATGCATCCTCGCCTGCCGGAGGAGTTCACCACTGGGTCTGTGTCCAGATCTTTCAAGGATCCGTTAGCTCCTCGCACAATCCAAGTCTGGTTAAATCCAGGATGGATCGTAGGCAGGGCCAGCCTGAAATGTGAAACCCCAGTGCAGCATCTGGAGATGCCATTGTATCCAGGTGAATGTGTCTACCCTACATTCTAAACTGGTTTGCATTGCTCAGTCTTCCTGTAACGGAGCTCCAAATATTGCGAGCATCGAGCAAGGAGGGGCGCGCCTGTGGTCCACAAGACCGGGGGAGATTCGCGTGGGGCAAACGGGCGGGACAATTTCCAACGCAGCGTTGACGCAGCCGATGAGAACGACAATGCCGCTTGACCGACGTGAAAGTGAGACCTCTGCCACCAAAGCCCGGGGAGATGGTCGATGAGCACCCTGCCGAGGTACGGGAACTATTCCATCCTCTCCACAACCGTCATTGTATTTAAACTAAACTAAAACGAAACACTTGTGTGTGTGTGTGCGTGTTTTTTTTTTACCACGTAAGCAATGTGTGGCTCTTTTTCAGAAGTGACCTGGCCACACAGATGACAGCTCGACGAAGTGGGCCCCATCGCGTGGACATTTCCAGCAGCCGAATACTCTGAACGCAGTGGGTGTTGATTGTAAACGTGGAAGGAAAAACAACTCCACGCGACCACGGGGAGAGCGACACGCAAACTCCAAATATACAGCGTCGGGATCGAATCCACAACCTCCTGTATACCAGGCGAGGTAGTTAACATCTCCTAGCCGCCATGGCGCTCGTAAAATGATGACAGTGGAGTCGGTGTGGGGGGGGGGTGCGGAGTTAGACGGTAATCCAAATTACCCAGGCAGGTATTTTCTCTCTTGTAGTGGGAGAGAGGCGGGGGGGGGGCGACAGTAAGGTACTGCTTCTGTGTGGCCAGCTCGACGTTCATGAGTATCGTCCCCCGAGGTCACCTTAGAATGGGTTTAGCGGTCAGATCGCCGGCCGGGGAACCTTGACTCGGGCTCTGCTCGGGGGCATCAACATGCGATGGCATTGGTGATGGCCTGTACGGGGACTGGGGCTCCTCATTGGTACAGAGGTACAGAGAGGGGGGCTTTCTCGCACCGCGTGATCAGTCCTTGTCGCGCCCACCCTAAAACCACACGCGCGGACGCGCACACGTCACAGGTAAACATCGAAAAGCCTGACACAGTTACCCAAATTGGCACAGTTCATGCTCCAAGTTGGTTGTTGTTGTTGTTGATTTCCGCATGGCTCTTTCACTCTCTCTCGTTTAATTTTCTCCACTTGACATTTCCATGCCTGTGGAGTGTAAAATTGCGTGTTCAAAAATTCCCCCCCCAACCCCCACCCTGCAATCGTACTCCGTCAACACAACCACCACAACAACCATCGTCATTGTCACACTGTAACCTCATTGCTCAGCCCATACATCGTCTGATGCTGCTGCGGCTGCTGCTGTTGCTGCTGGTGCTGATGATGATGCTGCTGCTGCTGCAGCTGCTGCAGCTGTGACGAGGAGGGGGTCACGGCGGCGTGCGGGCCGACGTAGTTGAGGTGTTCCAGCGTCATGTGCCGACGACCGGCAAACGCCTGCCGCTTGGCCGCCGTGTTCGAGAGGCTCCACGTGCGGTAGTTGTCACCGCGCGCGACCTCCCGCACGCTCTGCATCCTCATCACGCGCCCCGTGGTGCTGGCACCCCCACCGGCGCCGCCCGCACGCTCGAACCCGCCGCCGCGTTCGCCGCGTTCGCCACCTCGCTCGGCCCAGCCCTTGTGCAGCGACGGCGTGGACCCCAGGTGAGCCTCGGCCCTCCGCGCCCGCGCCATCACGCGGTCCGGCGTCATGGTGCCGCCCGGCCGGCCCGAGCCCGAACCGGAGCGCGCCGGCAAACGCGGCGGGAGCGGCGGCGGCGGCGGTCCGGCCCCTGACGAGCCCGGCTCGGACTCTGCCTCCTCGTCCAATGAGAGCCGCGCCAGGAAACCGCGCCGCTGTTTGCCCGACTTGGATTGCGACGACGCCGCCGATGTCTGCTGCTGCTGTTGCTGCTGCTGGTGATGGTGGTGCGGCGGCGGGGGCGGCTGGGCCCGGTGTTTGCCGTGCTGCGCCACGGGGCCGTCGTGGTCGTCCGACGAGTCGCCCGTCGGCTGGTCGCTGTGGTGCGACGAAGACGCCGGCGCCATCGGCTCGTCGTCAGCCATCTGCTGATGGTGCAGAGCCGACGACGCCGACCGGCCGAGCGTCCCGAACGAGAATCCGCCGCCGTTGCCGCCGCCGCCGCTCGCCGACCGCGGGGGAAACCGCCCGCGGTCGAGCGCCGGCGTCGAGCCGTAGGTCTCGCCGGGGTAGCGGAGGGACATGCGTCCGGCGCGACGCTCGCGGTCGCTGCCACCGCCGCCGCCGCAGCCCGGCGCCCCCAGCAGGGAGCCGCCGGCGTAGTGCGCGGCGCCGGCGGGGCGCTCGTGCGGCGCGTGCCGCGCCGAGACGTGGTGCAGGCGGCGCGCCGAGTGGTAGCGGCTCGGCGCCTCATCGCTCGGGAAGTTGGGCAGCCGCTGTGAGAGGGTGCGCGACTCGCGGGTCAGCGACGGAGTGGAGCCGAACACCCCCGAGCGGTCCTGGGGGGGGGGGGGGGGGGAGGACGGGGGGGGGGGGGCGTGGAGTCACGTGCCAAAGTGGTTTGTGAGGCTCAAGTTGATTTGATCGAACTCGGTGGGTGCTCGAGAGAGTTCGTTTGTGACGGCGACTGATCTGAGGTCACCGCTCTCCCCCCGGGGGCCACCCCCCCCCCCCCATATCAAGCGTCACCACATTGCGTCACGTCAATCGTTGATGATGAGCAGGAGTCGTCATCATGAGGCATCGGTCAGATTGGGCTCGACCACGATCAAAGCTTTTTGCGGGGAAAAGATCGAGAGGGATCGAGAGAGAAAAGGGCCAATTCTGTCACCAGTTCTGGCACCGGAGCGCCGTTGGTGGCTTTGATGCGTCAGTGTTCAACCCAGTGCCGGATTATCCCGGTAACACAAGTAGCTACATATGATATGGGCCCCGCACTTTCAAGGGCCCCACGTGAAATGCTTTCAAGCTATCAATTCGGGTCCAGTGATTCTGCACTTGCTCTATTACTATAGTACTATACCGCCTTCAAATTTTATGAAGACCGGGCGTTTAAGGTTAGCAATTTGTCGTATGATCTGGCTGTATAACAAATAAAAAATACAATGACTTTACCGTGCAAGTAAAAAATGTGTGTTTTAATATTTACGTGTTTATTTATTTATTTAGGGCCCCTTTATAACAAATGCTACAGGCACCGCACTAGTTTCATCCGGCACTGGTTGAACCTCATTCGCACCGCACGTAGCCAACAGACTAAACAAAATGTTAACATTTTCTTGCTGTGGATTTCACACCTGATGATGATTGCTTGTGTTGCAGTCGAAACGTCGTGAGAATTTTTATTGTTTTATATTTACATTATTTTAGTATTTCCCTTCTACGTGACTTTACCGAAAGAACCAAGAATATGAATTCCTGCAGTCACGAAAGCTTTAAATCAAAATAAAACGGCAGTTCTAAAGAAATTCCTGTTCGATCTCGATTCCGGCTTCCTCGTCATCGGAAGGGAAGAGCGTTCCAGACGGCCGCAGAAGCGCCGCATCTGAACGCACGCGACGCTGTGACCACCGTCTCTGTCCGATGGCTGAGTCGGAGTTCGCGTGCTGGTGGTCTTTGCTCGTTGCAGCCGAGATCAGCGAGGTACCTGCGGTTCATTTGTAGCCAGCACCTAGCGTGTAATGAGTGCGGCCTTGTGGCGAAATCGTTCGGCAACCGGAAGTCAACGCAGCACGGCGAGCACGGAACTGGATAATTAGGTCGAAGATCGGCAGCAGAACGAATGCTCTAAGGAGCCCCCGCCCGTATAGCCTTCAAAGGTTCATCTTCTTGGTTCTTTCGGTAAAGTCACGTAGAAGGGAAATAATAAAATAATAAAACATAATAAAATAATACAATAATTCTCACGACGTTTCGGCCACAACGCAAGCAGCCGTCCTCAGGTGAAGAACAGGTCTGTCGGAAAGACAGCGTCTGTATTTTATAATGTTTTATTTTTATAATTTTAGTATTTCCCTTCTACGTGACTTTACCGAAAGAACCAAGAAGATGAATCCCTGCAGTCACGAAAGCTTTAAATCGAAATTTCCTTCAAAGGTTGTTGGGGCAAGTGCTGTTCGCGAGCACCTATTAAGGCCGGCACGGCACTCGACGGCCAATGCTGATGTTTATGTGCCGCGCCAGGTATTAATTTGAGGCTGAGTCGACCTAAGGCGGCGGCCCAGGAATTATTTGGTTATTCGCCTCGCTCTTACTGACCAGAAGCAGCAGTGCCCTTCACGAGCCTCCTCCACACATATAACACACACAGACAAAGATCCCTCCTGCACAGACTGTTGGGGCAAGTGCTGTTAACGAGCACCTATGAAGGCCAACAGGGCACACGAGGGGTTGGTTGGCCAGCACCACGCCCGGCCGCCTTTGTCTCCCTCGTGGCGATGTTTACACACCGCGCAAGTTACTCATTTCAGGCTGAGCCAACACAACACGCGCACGCATGCGAACCTTCTCGGAGCCGCTCCTCCACGTGTGCTGCTGGTGGTGCCGGTGCCGGAACGACTGCGGCGTCGCGCCCGTCGAGACGCTCGATGCGACGGACGGCGCCGGCAACGCTCCCCCCATCCCACCGCCGCCACCGCCGCCGCCCACCACCATCACCACGCCGCGCTCGCCCTCGTCGGAGTCAACGAGGGCCGCCGACACGGAGAGCGTCACCTCGCCGCCGCCGCCGCCGTACGCCGACTCGTCGAGCACCGGCGTCGATCCGTAGGCGCGGAAGCAGCGGTGGCGCTCGCCCCTCGCGTCGCGCTCCGCCAGCGCCGCCGCCGAAGACGCCGCCGCCGCGGCCGCCGCGTTGCGCTTCCAGACTCGCGCCCACTCGTCGGCCACGGAGCGCGTCCCGGGCTCGGGGCTCGGCCGGCGGGACAGCGAGGACACCGCCCCCCCCGCCGCGGGGCCCACGACGACCACGCCGCCGATGCCGCCGACGCCGCCGCCGGAGGAGGGCGCGGAGCCGGGCAGCGGCGGAGTGAGGGCGAGATGCAGGGGCAGCGTGCCGCTCGCCAGCTCGGCCAGGTGCCGCTTGCGCGAGTAGTAGTCGCTCATCTCCTTCTCGGCTACGGGGGGGCAGGGGGGTGGAGGGAAGGGGGGGGGGAGGTTGAGAGAGCGCAGTGGAGGAGGTGGAGGAGTTGAATTAGAAGTGGTGAGACGCGGGTGGTGAGGGAGGTTGTCGAGGTGGTAGAGGAGATGATCGGGGAGGTGGTAAAGGAGGTGGTAGAGGAGGTGGGAGTGGAGTTGGTAGAGGAGGTGGCAGTGGAGGTGGTAGTGGAGGTGGTAGTGGAGGTGGTAGAGGAGGTAGTAGAGGAGGTGGCAGTGGAGGTGGTAGTGGCGGTGGTAGTGGAGTTGGTAGTGGCGGTGGTAGTGGAGTTGGTAGAGGAGGTGGTAGTGGAGGTGGTAGAGGAGGTGGTAGAGGAGGTGGTAGAGGAGGTGGTAGTGGAGGTGGTAGAGGAGGTGGCAGTGGAGGTGGTAGTGGCGGTGGTAGTGGAGTTGGTAGAGGAGGTGGTAGTGGAGGTGGTAGTGGAGGTGGTAGAGGAGGTGGTAGTGGAGGTGGTAGTGGAGGTGGTAGAGGCGGTGGTAGTGGAGGTGGTAGAGGAGGTGGTAGTGGCGGTGGTAGTGGAGTTGGTAGAGGAGGTGGTAGTGGAGGTGGTAGAGGAGGTGGTAGTGGAGGTGGTAGAGGAGGTGGTAGAGGAGGTTGTTTGTGTTGCGATCGAAACGTCGTGATAATTTTTTATTATTTTTCTGTCTACGTGGCTTTACCGAAAGACCCATAGAATATGCCATCATCATTATTAATAATAATCGCAGTTGGCCGCGCAAGGGCGCGGAGGGAGCTTTTTAAATGTAATCTGCAGAACTCCGCTTCGGGTCGTCACCACCTGGCCCAGTTGTCGTCGTCTTGGGCCGAGGGAGGCTGCCAGCTGCTGTCCCGGGTGAATCTGCCAGTCTTACCCGCACGTTAAAGACCCACGTGTGTGTGTGTCTGCCTGCCTGCTGGCCACCACATGGCATGGTGATAGCGGTCCGCTGGTGCCACACGCGAATCTGCTGTGGTCACGTGTTAGTATCCCGTGTCTGTCTGCTGGCACCACACGGCATGGTGATAGCTGTCTGCTGGTGCCACACGCGAATCTGCTGTGGTCACGTGTTAGTATCCCCGTGTCTGCCTGCTGGGCACCACACGGCATGGTGATAGCTGTCCGCTGGTGCCACACGCGTTTACTGGGGTCACGTGTTAGTGTATCCGTGTCTGTCTGCTGGCACCACATGGCATGGTGATAGCTGTCCGCTGGTGCCACACGCGTTTACTGGGGTCACGTGTTAGTGTATCCGTGTCTGTCTGCTGGCACCACATGGCATGGTGATAGCTGTCCGCTGGTGCCACACGCGAATCTGCTAGGGTCACGTGTTAGTATCCCCGTGTCTGTCTGCTGGCACCACATGGCATGGTGATAGCTGTCCGCTGGTGCCACACGCGTTTATTGGTGCCATGTGTTAGTATCCCCGTGTCTGTCTGCTGGCACCACATGGCATGGTGCCTACCGTGCCTACTTGCAACCACTCATCGTCTGCTGGTGCCCGACACGTGCCGATGCTATGCGTGCACCTGACTGGTATGTAAGTATCACAATAGAGGGTTTTTTTGGGTTAGATCACGTAGATATAAACGTGTCGTTAAACCATCACCACTCGACGCAGACAATTCGTGAGGGTTTGTCACGTAACCAAAACGTGTCAATTAGTTACTGCTTCCAGCACACCGCTGTGTTGGGAGACTAAACCCACATCTCAAACTTGAGTACGACGTTTCGCCGGAGATTACGAACAGCGCCACAAGTGTGAAGAAGTCTTCCTGTTACGGTATTAAATCGAGCAAAGGTGATGCCATCACTGGAAGCCTACCGGGTGCGAAGAACAGAGGAAGAGGGGGAGGGTGGGGTTAATGTAGTCATGTAAATTCCAATAGATTATATTAATCTTCTTGGTTCTTTCGGTAAAGTCACGTAGAAGGGAAATAAAAAAATAATAAAAATGTAACATAATAAAATTATTATATTTATATTACTATATTATATTCTTATTTTATTTTATTATGTTTTGTTTTTATTATTTTTATTATTTTATTATTTCCCTTCTACGTGACTTTACCGAAAGAACCAAGAAGACGAATCCCTGCAGTCACGAAAGCTTTAAATCGAGATTATATTAATCTGAGAATATTATCACAGATAACAATATTGGTGGCGCAAAGCCTGGCGTGTTTCAACTGATATGAATACCACGTTGCCTGCCCCGTACCAGCAACGCACGCTGGAGGCCTGTACGGCACGTCACGGCACGGTTGTGTCTTTTTCCACTGGTGAGCGCGCCCCCGGCGTGGGAGACCCACCGAGGCGCTTGAGCGAGTTGAACTGCGCCACGTGCGGCTTGGAGCCCGGAGCGACGCCGTAGGCTTCGGAGAGGTACAGGAGGTGGGGGTGCGAGTGTGAGGGCGCCAGCGGCGTCATGAGGGCGGCCGTCACGTGCATGTTGTCCAGGCGCGGCTTCTCTGCGGGCGGCACCACGGACACGCTCACGAGTTCAGCTCGCTCGCTCGTTCGTTCGTTCGTCACCAATTCCGTTTGTTTGCGAATGGACTGGATGGGTTGAATGGAAGGGATGGGTCGAATGGAACCAGATGGGTCGAATGGACTGGATGGGTCGAATTGAAGCCGATCGGCCGAATGGAAGCAATGGGTCGAATGGAACCAGGTGGGTTGAATGCAACCGGATGGGTCGATTTGGTCACGTGGATGTTGTCCATGCGCGGATTCTCTGCGTGCAGCACCACGGACACGGTCGCTCGCTCGTTTGTTCCTTCATCCGTTCCATTCCGTTCTTTCGCGAATGGACAGGATGGGCCGAATGGAATGGATGAGTGGATTTCGGTCAATCGCGAATGAGCGAATGGAAGGAATGAAACTGACGCGTCGATTTGGGACGGATGCAACGAATGAGTCCAATTCTCAGCACCCTCCCACCCTATCTGTCCCCCCCCTCCCGTAAAAAATAAAAACGCAGGTCACCCCCCCGACACCCCGCCCCCGAAGTCAAGAAACCCCCTCCGCTGTCGAGCCACGCCCGACGTGACGCGGCTGATGATGCTGATGACGTCACCGCACCCATGCCCGTCACCACCCGTCCAGCGGCACACGTGAGAGCCAGAGGCCGAGGCTCTTCCTCACCCCCCCCCCCCACCGCTGCCGTTCCATCTCCAGCCGAGTTGAATCGGACAGGCGATCAAATCGTCTTAGGTTTTTTCGGTAAAGTCACGTAGGTAAAAAAAAAAGAAAATTAATGAAAGTAAAATAAAAAAAAATAACAATTTTAAAAAAAATTCTTTATTATGAATAAAAAAATGTTTACCTACGTGACTTTACCGAAAAAACCCTAAGAATATGAATCCTTGCAGTCACGAAAGCTTCAAATCGCAACAAGACGCAACAGCAACGCGCAGAGCAACACGGAGGGGCGTGTAGTGAAGCGACGCGGCACGTTTGCGCAGTGTGCGGGAATATAATCATATCGTGTGTTTAGTTTGTTGTCCTTCCCCCGCGCCTCCGATTAGCGCAGTTGGTTGGCGCAGTTGGTTGGCTACGTGCGGTGTGAAAGAAGTTCAACACAAGACAAAGATCCCCCGTATAGCCTTAACAGACTGTGGGGGCAAGTGCTGTTAGCGAGCACCTATGAAGGCTGGAAGGGTACACAAGGGGGTGGGTGGCCAGCACCACGCCCGACCGCCTTTGTCTCCCCAGTGGCGATGGTTACACACCGCACCAGGTACTCCTTTGAGGCTGAGTCGACCTAGGGGAGGCCCAGGACTGGTTCAGATAATCGTCATTGGTGTTGACCGTGAGCGGGAATCGAACCCGGGTCGTCAGGTTCATAGCGCAGCGCGCTAACCGCTACACCACCGCTCCCCACACACACACGCATACACCAGCAGTCCCTGAACTACTGCGTTGTGGTGTTCTATGGTCTTGGGTCACCATGAAGAACACATTCTGCTGCGACGGGATATGGTTTCCCCCGTCATTTACAGATTCGATTCCTGCGCCGATGTGAGTCAGCCCCCGCCGGGTATCGAACTCGGGTGCCGAACGACCCTTACACCCTCCCCGCACCACCGCGCGGCGCGCACCGCCCGGTGCGGTGAGAATAAAAAAAATGTCGATGGAAATACGAAACGAAATGAAATATTTAGGCGGTGTGCTTTCCACCCGCAGGGACGAGCCGACGGGAGTAATGAGGTGAAATCGGGAACAGCTGCGCCGCATGTGAGCGAGCGAGCGAGTTAGCGAACACGCGAGTGAACGAGCGAGTGAGTGGCCGAGCGAGGCAGCGAGTGAGCGAGCGAGTGATTGAGCGAGCGAGTGAGTGAGCGAGTTAGCGAGTGGACGAGCAAGGCAGCGAGTGAGCGAGCGAGTAATTGAGCGAGCGAGTGAGTGAACGAGTGAGTGAACGAGCGAGTGAGTGGTCGAGCGAGGCAGCGAGTGATTGAGCGAGTGAGTGAGCGAGTGAGCGAGCGAGTAATTGGACGAGTAATTGAGCGAGCGAGTGAGTGGTCGAGTGAGGCAGCGAGTGATTGAGCGAGTGAGTGAGCGAGTTAGCGAGTGGACGAGCAAGGCAGCGAGTGAGCGAGCGAGTGATTGAGCGAGCGAGTAATTGAGCGAGCGAGTGAGTGGTCGAGCGAGGCAGCGAGTGAGCGAGCGAGTGAGTAAACGAGCAAGGGAGCGAGAGAGTTGATGACCGAGTGAGTAAACGACCGAACGAGTGACCGAACAAGTGAGTGAGCGAGCGAGTTGGTGGGCGGGCGAGTGAGTGCGCGATGAAGTGGGTGGAGGAGTGAGTGAGCGAGCGAGCGAGTTGGTGGGCGGGCGAGTGAGTGAGCGATAAAGTGGGTGAACGAGTGAGTGAGCGAGCGAGCGAGTTGGTGGGCGGGCGAGTGGGCGGGCGAGTGAGTGAACGAGTGAGTGAGCGAGCGAGTTGGTGGGCGGGCGAGTGAGTGAGCGATAAAGTGGGTGGAGGAGTGAGTGAGTGAGTGAGCGAGCGAGTTGGTGGGCGGGCGAGTGAGTGAACGAGTGAGTGAGTGAGTGAGCGAGCGAGTTGGTGCGCGGGCGAGTGAGTGAGCGATAAAGTGGGTGAACGAGTGAGTAAATGAGCGAGCGAGTTGGTGGACGGGCGAGTGAGTGAGCGATGAATTGGGTGAAGGAGTGAAAGAGCGTCGTGGGTAAACGACTCTCGCCGTGGGTTCTGCGATCGGTGGGGCTCCCAGAGTCGCCTGCTTTGATTTCCCTGCTCTTAGATATCGGCATGAATAATGTACCCATGATCATCATCATCACCACCACCACGATCCATGGGCAAATAGCCCGTGGGTGTCCACTGCACTTTTCCTCATTCGTTTCCACTTTGCTCGGCCTCGTAGCGATACGCTCAAGTAGTTCCCGCATCTTTTGTGGCACCAATCTCTTACGATGTCGTCTTCAAGACGTTCTCTGTGAGGTCTTCCTCTCTTTACGGCTCCTTAAATTTTTTTCCGAACAACAACAACAACAACATTTTCCTGTTGTAGTCCATCTTACGCACGTGTCCAAATAGTTTCCTTCCCATCACTGCGTGCATCAACGGGTCGTCTTCTTCAAAGTGCAACCTTTTTTTAAATCTTATATTCTTAGTTCTTTCGGTAAAGCCCTTCTACGTGACTTTACCGAAAGAACCAAGAATATGAATCCCCGCTGTCACGAAAGCTTTAAATCTTTTTATCTTACTCTGTAGGCGCAGCTTCGATGCAGCAGCAGCATCCTCTCTGTAGCAATGCATTTATATTTCCACTATACTGGGACGCACCGAATTGAACGTGGAAAAATCCACCTTCAATTCTGATTTTCCTTTGTAATTTGCTCTCATTAGAATCCGGGCTGCGACCATCACCGTCACTCAATCGTTCCGACTGGAGGATCCGATTGCATTCCGCGGTTCGTCGCCTGAAATCCAGGATCCGGAACCACGGGGGGAGGGGGGGAGGGGGGGTAAGATAATAGCAAAGGGTGTGATCTCGGGCCGGCTTGTGCGAGACACGGCCACACTGAGACTTCTCTCATGAGCCTCGTGAATCGATCACTGTTGGGGTTTTTTTTTGATGATGATGATGCGGCGGAGAGAGAGAACGAGACCGAGATGGAACTAATTTTTTTTTTTACCAAAAGATTCGCGTCTTCTCCCCAGCCCCCGAAGGCATCACGGCACCTTGATCATCAGCGCGCGCGCGATTTTATGTTTGATTTTGTTGTTTTTTTATATCAAATATGTTTTCTCCCACAGAGCTGCGCGGGCTTTGAAGACAGAATAAGATAGTGGTAGAGTTAGTAATAGTATATTTCAGAGGTGAGTGCGTTTGCGTGTGTGTGGTGCTCGCTAACAGCGCTTGCCCCAAAATGATGTGAAGGCTAGGAGGGTGGTTTTTTTTTAATCTTGTCTTTGTGTCTGTGGTGGGAGCGGTGGCGCAGTGGTTAGCACGCTGCGCTACGAACCCGGTGACCCGAGTTCCATTCTCACTCACGGCCATCAACACCAGTGGCGATTATATCTGAAGCGGCCCTGGACCTCCGCTAGGTCGACTCGGCCTCAAATGAGTAACCTGGTTGCGCTGTGTAAACATCGCTACTGGGGGGAGATAAAGGCGGCCCGGGCGTGGTGCTGGCCAACTACCCTGTCGTGTGTCGCGTATCGGCCTTCATAGGAGCTACTCGCTAACAGCACTTGCCCCAAAAGTCTGCTGGTGCCTTCTGGGGTTCTTTGTCTATTTTTTGTGCGTGGGAAAAATCTGGCAGGGCACAAACCGGCGTAGCCATTGGCAGGTTTAAGACGCCATCGGTTTAAGAGGAAGAATAATCGGACAACGGTGGACGGAGATGACAGCCACCCACAATCAACTGAGTTCACAAGGACAATTATTCATATATAATGACGACAATGATGAAGACGATGATGACGGTCGAACAAAATGATGGCAGTCTGGCTACTCGGCAGGTTATATAATAATAATACGATGAATAATTTACGGTCTTTTGTCAATAGTGGGAGAGATTGTTTGGAGTTATTTCGTCCGCGCCGGTGAGTGCGAGTTGATGAAAGTGGTGGGGGATGGAGGGGGGAGGGCACTTGGGTGGAGGGGGGGTCAAGGGTGGGAGTGTATGGGATAGTTGGGCGGATAGAATGAATGCAAGACCGATTTATATTTCACTCGACGACCGTGTGTTAGCTACGGCTAACACATCAGGTTGCGTGATGCTTCGTGCGTCGCTTCGCCACCGCTGCGCCACCACTCCCCCCCCCACCACCAGCCAACTCCTTGGCATGGATGCGGGTAATGGAACAGCAAAACTAATCTACGATACGGGCCTCGCAAGAGAGATAATCTGCGGGTGCATTTGGCCGGCGAGTCTACTGCGCCAATGTTCTGTGCGCGCGGGCGCTCAGAGGGAAATCTGAGCGACCGCTTCAACCGATACCCGGATCTCCAAACAGCATCCGACTCTGCGGCAACTGGTTTCTGTTGCTCATGCGACGCGATGCTGATGAGTCTCTGAAGGTCCAACCTGGGGCAGAGATGGCCTGCACCGTAATGTAAGAAATATATATATGTATTTATATATTATATATATAATAAACAGTGCCGATTATAATTATTCATGTGTACAGGCAGTTTCCACCGAGTCTCAAGACTCCCTCTAAACAGGGAGGGGTTCTGCTGCATTGAGGATGTCTGGCCATGAGTCCCAACGATGAGAGATGTCGGCCTTCGTCTGGGAAGGAGCTGGAGAGCTCGGAGAAGACTCGAAGCACCGCCGCGTGCCAAGAGGAGACAACTCAGCACGACCGTCTCCTGCCCCACCCCCCCACCGCGACTCCACACACACAACACCTGGCAAGCCCTGCTTGTGGTGGTGCTTGTGGTGGTTGTGGTGGTCGACCCGTGGCACCTGCTGGGTCTGCCCCGTGACCTCCTGCCAGCGGGCGTTCGACACTTCACGTGGCCCTCAAGGTGCACATGGCCTGGCACAAGCGTCATGGTGACGTCACCGCCACTTAGTGGCGAATGGCGGTTGTTGTGTGTATGTTGGTGGGGAGCGGTAGTGTAGTGGTTAGCGCGCGACCCGGGATCGATTCCCACTCACGGCCAACACCGGTGACGATTATTTAAACGGGTCCTGGGCCTCCCCTAGGTCGACTCAGCCTCAAATGAGCACCTGGTGCGGTGTGTAAACATCGTCACTGGGGAGACAAAGGCGGCCGTGCGTGGTGCTGGCCCACCCACCCCCTCGTGCGCCGTGCCGGCCTTCACAGGTGCTCGCTAACAGCACTTGCCCCAACAGTCTGTTTATGCTACACGGGGGATACGTGTCTTTGGCGCTGGAGGCCCCTGGTGGCCTTCAATGCGCCCCCCCCCCAGAGAATTACACAAAGAGTGACAACCTCCCCCACCATCATTATCGTCGTGATGCTGTCAAACCCCCCACCCCCCCCCCAATGGTTTCAAATGTGTGGCTGTCCTCGCACTCATGATGTCTTATCGGCGGCAGTGAAAATGAGTGAGCTAAACAGGATTAAATTCTGCTTATCTTGCGTGATGTGGGACCCTGACGCCCGCTCACAATTGCCCCACTCCTGCGAGTATGGATTTGGCTCTCGTGTAGAATTAATTGGGATGCGCTATGTACAGAAGATAATTTTTATCTGGGGGGGGGGGGTCTTTAACGTCTGATGATGATTGCCTGTGTTGCAATCGAAACGTCGTGATTTAATGTAATTTATTTTTATCTTTTATTTGTATTTATTCTTTTCTTTACCCACGTGACTTTACCGAAAGAACCAAGAGTAAGTATCTTTAACGTCCACTGTCAGTGATGCGGATCGCGCGTTGACTATTATTTTGTAATTGTTGTTGACGCACACCGCAGTATTAATCAGGACGGCCCCCGGGTTCGAACCGCGAACGCCTGCAACAAAGCACGTGTGTGTGGAGTTTGAATGTTCTTACGATTGTCCTGCATGGGTTACCTCTGGGATTCTGCGCGTTCTCACCAATGGCTAACCAAAGACAAAACTCCTCCGTATAGCTTTAACAGACTGTCGGGGCAAGTGCAGCTAGCACCTATGAAGGCCGGCACGATACACGAGAGAGTGGATTCTCGGCACCACGCCCGGCCGCCTTTGTCTCCCCCGTGGCGATGTTTACAAATCGCAACCAAGTGCTCATTTTAAGGCTGAGACGACCTCGGGGAGACCCAGGACCGATTCAAATAATCGTCACTGGTGTTGATTCCTCGAGCGGGAATCGAACTCGGGTCGCCGGGTTCGTAGCGCAGCGAAGCGCTAACCACTACACCACCGCTCCCTGTCACGCTCCATTCAATGTGAACGGGTATCGGCCAAAAAAACATCCCAATGTGAAAAAAATTTACCTGCACATTTGCTTAAATTGGGGAATACAGCAGCAGCAACATCGCTCCCGCTGGTGCAAAAACCTTGGCAGGACCCTCCTGAGAAAGACGCGTTGAGACTCAGTGAGGCGTTCCTAGGGCGCCACGGTGGTGAGCTGTTAACTACCTCGCCTGGTATACAGGAGGTCGCAGGTTCGATCCGGACCATGGCACCTGCTGCTGCTGCTGCTGTATATTTGGCGTTTGCGTGTCGATCTCCCCGTGGCCGCGTGGATTTCTCCCCGGGTCCTACGGTTTCGCCCTCCACGCGATAAGCCACAGAGCGCTGCGGTAGATCTAGCGAGGCCTTACCCCGGCCAAATAAAAAAAATTCGCTTCGATTGCTTCCCTGCTAATTCAAAACATCAATGAACAAACGCGGTGGGAACACCTCAACCCCCCCCCCCCCCACGTTCCATCATCCCCCCCACCCACCCCCGCCCCCAACTCGGCGCCCCGTCCCCCCCAATTAATGTCTCTCAATCACATTACAGCGGCGTTCGCAATTTTTTTCGTTTTGCTTTAAATAAACGTTATTAAGTGGTGAATACATTTGAACAAAAATGGTAAACAGACGCGCAATTGGCTTTCAGTCGACCGCGGCGATCGCTTAGAACGCAATTTGTGTGGTCGTTTGTTGTCGTTGTTGTTTGTTGTTGTTGTTGTTTGTTGTTGTTGTTGTTGGGGAGACCCCCCCCCCCCCCGTTCCTCTCTAACGAGCTCCGAGCCGTCTGCTACCCTCCCGTGGGGGTAACGCCGCGACGTCACGTCCACACGAACAACAACAACAGCAACAACAACAACAACAGCAACAACAACAACAGCAACAACAACAGCAACAACAACAACAGCAACAACAACAGCAACAACAACAACAGCAACAACAACAGTAAACAAAAAGACAAAGATCCCCCCCCCCCCACCAAACGACCCGGCGACATTTACACATCGCACCGCAGGTACACGTTTGAGGCTGAGTCGACCTAGGGGAGGCCCAGGACGGGTGTCGGTTGCCGTGAGCGGGAATCGAACTCGGATTTACCGGATCGCTGCGCCACGCCTCGCCGCACACAAAGACAAAGATGCCCCGTATAGCCTCAAGACACTCGTGGGGGCAAGTGCTGTTAGCGAGCACCTGCGAAGGCCGGCAAGGTACACGAGGGGGTGCGTGGCCAGCACCACGCCCGGCCGCCTTTGTCTCCCCGGTGGCGATGTTTACACACCGCACCAGGTACTCATTTGACGCTGAATCGACACGCGCGCACACACATACATACACATACACACACATACACACACACATACACACACATACACACATACACACACACATACATACACACACATACACACACATACATACACACATACACACACATACACACACATATACACACACATACATACACACACACACACATACACACACATACACACACATATACACACACATACATACACACACACATACACATACATACACACACACATACACACACACACATACACACATACACATACACACGCATAAACACACATACACACACATACACACACATACACACACATACACACATACACACACATACACACACATACACACATACACACACACATACACACACGCGCGCGTTTTTGTGTCCCGCGAGAGTTCGCCGTCGTGATTATGCAAAACGTGTTTAGCCTGACAGCTTCCCTGTCGACTTCGGTTACCGCTAATTAAACACTCCCATCGACAGCCGCGCGTTGTGGAAAGCGCGTTACGTAACACGCGCGTAGGTACCATTCTTTTTGTGTGCCTCCCCTGTAACGTGTTTAACTTACGCTGGTGGTGAGGGGGGGGGCTTGGCATCTAAGGGCCTTCACCAGTGCATTAAAAAAAGCAGCGTTAAAAAAACTAAAATAGCCCATCGGAACTGATCAACCGAACATCGCACTGCCAGAGAGTGACGGGACCGCTTTGCGGATCGTAAGCTCGCTTGCCTGCGTGCCATTACGAAAGGTAAGTCCTCGCTTAACGCGTTTCCGCTACAACGCGTTTCCACTACAACACGGCTCATCTGTTAAGGACCACGACGAGAAACGCGCACCGCTATAACGCCACCGGTGCCCGTTATAACGCGACTAGTGCCCGTTATAACGCGGTTTCTGC
The DNA here is from genome assembly GCF_964198595.1 of Lampetra fluviatilis. Lineage (NCBI taxonomy): Eukaryota > Metazoa > Chordata > Hyperoartia > Petromyzontiformes > Petromyzontidae > Lampetra > Lampetra fluviatilis. Next base: position 3,154,631 of record NC_136309.1, on the reverse strand, counting down.
GCTGTCGGCAACAAACCACTTTCTTGATCAGCGCAGCTGAGCGGTGCGGGAATTCTGGGTGTACGCGCGGAGCGATACGGCACGTACTCTCATCTCAGCTCATTGCGCCAACCATGGCAAGACCTGCAGGCCGATTATTTCGTCGTGAAAACGTGATTCAGCAGCAGTGACATTCCTCACTTGACGCGCGTCTCGCTGAACGCGGTACGGAACGCATTGACTGCCGCGTTTAGCGAGGGATCGCTGCGTTTTGCGCTTTAACAACTTTGCTGTGCATAGGCCCAGAGGTCACCGAAAGGTCAAATGGAAAGCAGCAAGATGACGTGGGCTGGGGTGGGCTCAGGGGTCAGGAACGACGAACGCCTCCCTCACTCCTGGAATCCTGTGTGGTCACACTGGGTTCTACCACTCGTGATGAAGCCAGTTCGTTATCGAGTCATCCTCCTACCGAGTCATCCTCCTACCGAGTCAACCTCCTACCGAGTCACCCTCCTGTCGAGTCACCCTCCTACCGAGTCATCCTCCTACCGAGTCATCCTCCTACCGAGTCACCCTCCTGCCGAGTCACCCTCCTGCCGAGTCATCCTCCTACCGAGTCATCCTCCTTCTGAGTCATCCTCCTACCGAGTCATCCTCCTGCCGAGTCATCCTCCTGCCGAGTCATCCTCCTACCGAGTCATCCTCCTACCGAGTCACCCTCCTGTCGAGTCATCCTCCTACCGAGTCATCCTCCTGTCGAGTCATTCTCCTGTCGAGTCACCCTCCTGCCGAGTCACCCTCCTACCGAGTCATCCTCCTGTCGAGTCATCCTCCTGTCGAGTCATCCTCCTGTCGAGTCATCCTCCTACCGAGTCAACCTCCTGCCGAGTCATCCTCCTACCGAGTCATCCTCCTACCGAGTCATCCTCCTACCGAGTCACCCTCCTGCCGAGTCACCCTCCTGCCGAGTCATCCTCCTGCCGAGTCATCCTCCTACCGAGTCATCCTCCTACCGAGTCATCCTCCTGTCGAGTCATCCTCCTGATGAGTCATCCTCCTGCCGAGTCATCCTCCAGTCGAGTCATCCTCCTACCAAGTCATCCTCCTGTCGAGTCATCCTCCTACCGAGTCATCCTCCTACCGAGTCAACCTCCTACCAAGTCATCCTCCTACCGAGTCATCCTCCTGTCGAGTCATCCTCCTACCGAGTCATCCTCCTACTGAGTCATCCTCCTACCGAGTCATCCTCCTGTCGAGTCATCCTCCTACCGAGTCATCCTCCTACTGAGTCATCCTCCTACCGAGTCATCCTCCTGTCGAGTCATCCTCCTGTCGAGTCATCCTCCTACCGAGTCAACCTCCTGCCGAGTCATCCTCCTACCGAGTCATCCTCCTACCGAGTCATCCTCCTACCGAGTCATCCTCCTACCGAGTCACCCTCCTGCCGAGTCACCCTCCTGCCGAGTCATCCTCCTGCCGAGTCATCCTCCTACCGAGTCATCCTCCTACCGAGTCATCCTCCTGTCGAGTCATCCTCCTGATGAGTCATCCTCCTGCCGAGTCATCCTCCAGTCGAGTCATCCTCCTACCAAGTCATCCTCCTGTCGAGTCATCCTCCTACCGAGTCATCCTCCTACCGAGTCAACCTCCTACCAAGTCATCCTCCTACCGAGTCATCCTCCTGTCGAGTCATCCTCCTACCGAGTCATCCTCCTACTGAGTCATCCTCCTACCGAGTCATCCTCCTGTCGAGTCATCCTCCTACCGAGTCATCCTCCTACTGAGTCATCCTCCTACCGAGTCATCCTCCTGTCGAGTCATCCTCCTACCGAGTCATCCTCCTACTGAGTCATCCTCCTACCGAGTCATCCTCCTACCGAGTCATCCTCCTACCGAGTCATCCTCCTGATGAGTCATCCTCCTGCCGAGTCATCCTCCAGTCGAGTCATCCTCCTACCAAGTCATCCTCCTGTCGAGTCATCCTCCTACCGAGTCATCCTCCTACCGAGTCAACCTCCTACCAAGTCATCCTCCTACCGAGTCATCCTCCTGTCGAGTCACCTTCCTACCAAGTCATCCTCCTACCGAGTCATCCTCCTACCGAGTCATCCTCCTACCGAGTCAACCTCCTACCAAGTCATCCTCCAGTCGAGTCATCCTCCTGTCGAGTCACCCTCCTACCAAGTCACCCTCCTACCGAGTCATCCTCCTGTCGAGTCACCCTCCTACCAAGTCACCCTCCTACCGAGTCATCCTCCTACCGAGTCATCCTCCTACCAAGTCATCCTCCAGTCGAGTCATCCTCCTACCAAGTCACCCTCCTACCGAGTCATCCTCCTACCGAGTCAACCTCCTACCAAGTCATCCTCCTACCGAGTCATCCTCCTACCGAGTCATCCTCCTGTCGAGTCATCCTCCTACCGAGTCATCCTCCTACCGAGTCATCCTCCTGTCGAGTCATCCTCCTACCGAGTCATCCTCCTACCGAGTCAACCTCCTACCAAGTCATCCTCCTACCGAGTCATCCTCCTGTCGAGTCATCCTCCTACCGAGTCATCCTCCTACTGAGTCATCCTCCTACCGAGTCATCCTCCTGTCGAGTCATCCTCCTGTCGAGTCATCCTCCTACCGAGTCATCCTCCTGTCGAGTCATCCTCCTACCGAGTCATCCTCCTACTGAGTCATCCTCCTACCGAGTCATCCTCCTGTCGAGTCATCCTCCTGGTGAGTCATCCTCCTGCCGAGTCATCCTCCAGTCGAGTCATCCTCCTACAGAGTCATCCTCCTGATGAGTCAACCTCCTACCGAGTCATCCTCCTACCGACTCATCCTCCTCCTGAGTCATCCTCCTGATGAGTCATCCTCCTACCGAGTCATCCTCCTGTCGAGTCATCCTCCTACCGAGTCATCCTCCTGATGAGTCATCCTCCTACCGAGTCAACCTCCTACCAAGTCATCCTCCTACCGACTCATCCTCCTCCTGAGTCATCCTCCTGATGAGTCATCCTCCTACCGAGTCATCCTCCTGTCGAGTCATCCTCCTACCGAGTCAACCTCCTACCAAGTCATCCTCCTACCGACTCATCCTCCTCCTGAGTCATCCTCCTGATGAGTCATCCTCCTACCGAGTCATCCTCCTGTCGAGTCATCCTCCTGATGAGTCATCCTCCAGTCGAGTCATCCTCCTACCGAGTCATCCTCCTGATGAGTCATCCTCCTACCGAGTCATCCTCCTGTCGAGTCATCCTCCTACCGAGTCATCCTCCTGATGAGTCAACCTCCTACCGAGTCATCCTCCTGTCGAGTCATCCTCCTCCTGAGTCATCCTCCTGATGAGTCATCCTCCTACCGAGTCATCCTCCTGTCGAGTCATCCTCCTGCCGAGTCATCCTCCAGTCGAGTCAACCTCCTACCGAGTCATCCTCCTGATGAGTCATCCTCCTACCGAGTCATCCTCCTGTCGAGTCATCCTCCTGATGAGTCATCCTCCTGCCGAGTCATCCTCCAGTCGAGTCATCCTCCTGTCGAGTCATCCTCCTACCGAGTCATCCTCCTACCGAGTCATCCTCCTGTCGAGTCATCCTCCTACCGAGTCATCCTCCTGTCGAGTCATCCTCCTACCGAGTCATCCTCCTGCCGAGTCATCCTCCTACCGAGTCAACCTCCTACCGAGTCATCCTCCTGCCGAGTCATCCTCCTGATGAGTCATCCTCCTACCGAGTCATCCTCCTGTCGAGTCATCCTCCTACCGAGTCAACCTCCTACCGAGTCATCCTCCTGTCGAGTCATCCTCCTGCCGAGTCATCCTCCAGTCGAGTCATCCTCCTACCGAGTCATCCTCCTGTCGAGTCATCCTCCTGTCGAGTCATCCTCCTGCCGAGTCATCCTCCAGTCGAGTCATCCTCCTACCGAGTCATCCTCCTGTCGAGTCATCCTCCTGTCGAGTCATCCTCCTACCGAGTCATCCTCCTACCGACTCATCCTCCTTCTGAGTCATCCTACCGAGTCATCCTCCTGTCGAGTCATCCTCCTACCTAGTCATCCTCCTACCGACTCATCCTGCTTTCCGCTGTCACTCCACCACCTCTTGAAGTGTGACGGCCTTCGTTTAGCTGCTGCGCGTGGCAGCGCAGAGCCCGACACTGCTGGAGATTCGTCGCCTAATCAAGGCGCGCGTTTTCCCGAAACGGATTTCATCTTCTGGGTGTCATCAGTAGTGTCAGGCTTTTACTGTAAGCAGCAAACGCCAGATGTTAACGGTGACAGAACCCAGCCCCCTCCATCCCCCCCCCCCCATTCTCCACCACTCGTTACATGGCAGGGCCCCCGTCACGGCGCGAAATGAATTAAAGAACACGGCAAGATTTCGTGAAAACGAATTTCACGCCGTAACCGCCGGAGCCTCATGCCGCATAAATTAAACGAATCAACATCCCGCGTTCTGCCTTTTATTTTCCTCTCTCTCGCAACATAGAGCCTTGGCTTTTGTTGTGATCATCATCATCATCACTCACAATTCTGACGACGACGATGGCGAATAAATACAAGACCCAGACATCTCCATGTCGCCTTTAACAGACGTACACAAAGATCCCCCGTATAGCCTGTAACAGACTGTAGGGGCAAGTGCTGTTAGCGAGTGGCACCTATGAAGGCCGGCACGGCACACGAGGGGGTAGGTGGCCACCACCACGCCCGGCCGCCTTTGTCTCTCCCGCGACGATGTTTACTGCAGATCGCACCAGGTGCTCATTTGAGGCTGAGTCGACCTAGGCGAGGCCCAGGACCGCTTCAGGTAATCGTCACCGGTGTTGGCCGTGAGCGGGAATCAAACGGTTAGCGCTGCGCTAACCGTTGCACCACCGCTCCTCGTGCGTGGGTGTGTTGTAAATAAACCGTCGGGATTGCGCTGTGTGGGAGCGCGAGCTATTTGTGGACGACCGCCGATCAGGACTCCTTGGTGGGTCTAACCCCGAGTAGAATTACATTGCCCCTCCAGCCTGCTCTCACCCCCATCGAAGTGCGTGCGCGTGTAGGTGTGTGCTCGTGGCATGTAAATGCATGGTGTGTTAGCGTGTGGGGTGTGTGTGTGGTGTGTGTGTGGTGTGTGTGAGTTGTGTGGTGTGTGTGGGGTGTGTGGTGTGTGTGGTGTGTGTGTGGTGTGTTTGTGGTGTGTGTGGTGTGTTTGTGGTGTGTGTGGTGTGTGTGTGTGTGTGGTGCGTGTGGTGTGTGTGTGGTGTGTGGTGTGTGTGTGGTGTGTGTGGGGTGTGTGTGTGTGTGTGGTGTGTGTGGTGTGTGTGTGGTGTGTGTGGTGTGTGTGGGGTGTGTGTGGTGTGTGTGTGGTGTGTGTGGGGTGTGTGGTGTGTGTGGTGTGTGTGTGGTTTGTGTGTGGTGTGTGTGGTGTGTTTGTGGTGTGTGTGGTGTGTGTGTGTGTGTGTGTGGTGCGTGTGGTGTGTGTGTGGTGTGTGTGGTGTGTGTGTGGTGTGTGTGGGGTGTGTGTGTGTGGTGTGTGTGGTGTGTGTGTGGTGTGTGTGGTGTGTGTGGGGTGTGTGTGGTGTGTGTGGTGTGTGTGGTGTGTGTGGGGTGTGTGTGGTGTGTGTGGTGTGTGTGTGTGGTGTGTGTGGTGTGTGTGTGTGGTGTGTGTGTGGTGTGTGTGGTGTGTGTGTGGTGTGTGGGGTGTGCGTGGGTGCACAAGAGACGAAGACCCCCCCCCCACCCGTATGGCCTGGGGAGCCGTGGTGAAGCGGTGACCCGAGTTCGATTCCCGCTCACGGACTAACACCGGTGGCGATTGTCTGAACCGGTTCTGGGCCTCCCCGAGGTGGACTCAGCCTCAAATGAATATCTGATGCGGTGTGTAAACATCGCCGCTGGAGGGGAGACAAAGGCGGTGGGGCGTGGTGCTGGCCACCCACCCCCTCGTGTGCCGTGTCGGCCTTCATAGGTGCCGCTCGCTAACAGCACTTGTTTAAGGCTACACGGGGCATCTTTGTCTTTGCACGTTCCCCCAACGTTCCCACAACGTTCCCACAACGTTCCCACCACGTTCCCACCACGCCCCCACCACGTTCCCACCACGCCCCCACCACGTTCCCACCACGTCCCCACCACGTCCCCACCACGTCCCCACCACGCCCCCACCACGTTCCCACCACGCCCCCACCACGTTCCCACCACGCCCCCACCACGTTCCCACCACGCCCCCACCACGTTCCCACCACGTCCCCACCACGTCCCCACCACGTCCCCACCACGTTCCCACCACGCCCCCACCACGTTCCCACCACGCCCCCACCACGTTCCCACCACGTCCCCACCACGTCCCCACCACGTCCCCACCACGTCCCCACCACGCCCCCACCACGTTCCCACCACGTCCCCACCACGTCCCCACCACGTCCCCACCACGTCCCCACCACGTCCCCACCACGCCCCCACCACGCCCCCACCACGTTCCCACCACGTCCCCACCACGTCCCCACCACGTCCCCACCACGTCCCCATCACGTCCCCACCACGTCCCCACCACGTCCCCACCACGTCCCCACCACGTTCCCACCACGTCCCCACCACGTCCCCACCACGTCCCCACCACGTCCCCATCACGTTCCCACCACGCCCCCACCACGTCCCCACCACGTTCCCACCACGTCCCCACCACGTCCCCATCACGTCCCCATCACGTCCCCACCACGTTCCCACCACGTCCCCATCACGTCCCCACCACGTTCCCACCACGTCCCCACCACGTCCCCATCACGTTCCCACCACGCCCCCACCACGTCCCCACCACGTCCCCATCACGTCCCCATCACGTCCCCACCACGTCCCCACCACGTCCCCATCACGTCCCCACCACGTTCCCACCACGTCCCCACCACGTCCCCATCACGTTCCCACCACGCCCCCACCACGTCCCCACCACGTTCCCACCACGTCCCCACCACGTCCCCATCACGTCCCCATCACGTCCCCACCACGTCCCCACCACGTCCCCACCACGTCCCCACCACGTCCCCATCACGTTCCCACCACGCCCCCACCACGTCCCCACCACGTTCCCACCACGTCCCCACCACGTCCCCATCACGTCCCCATCACGTCCCCACCACGTTCCCACCACGCCCCCACCACGTCCCCACCACGTCCCCACCACGTCCCCACCACGTCCCCATCACGTTCCCACCACGCCCCCACCACGTCCCCACCACGTCCCCACCACGTTCCCACCACGGTCCCACCACGCCCCCACCACGCCCCCACCACGTTCCCACCACGTCCCCACCACGTCCCCACCACGTCCCCACCACGTCCCCATCACGTCCCCATCACGTCCCCACCACGTTCCCACCACGTCCCCACCACGTCCCCACCACGTCCCCACCACGTCCCCACCACGTCCCCACCACGTCCCCACCACGCCCCCACCACGTCCCCACCACGTCCCCACCACGTCCCCATCACGTCCCCACCACGTTCCCACCACGTCCCCACCACGTCCCCACCACGTCCCCACCACGTCCCCACTACGTCCCCACCACGTCCCCACCACGTTCCCACCACGTTCCCACCACGCCCCCACCACGTCCCCACCACGTTCCCACCACGCCCCCACCACGTCCCCACCACGTCCCCACCACGTTCCCACCACGTCCCCACCACGTCCCCACCACGTTCCCACCACGTCCCCACCACGCCCCCACCACGTCCCCACCACGTTCCCACCACGCCCCCACCACGTCCCCACCACGTCCCCACCACGTTCCCACCACGTCCCCACCACGCCCCCACCACGTCCCCACCACGTTCCCACCACGCCCCCACCACGCCCCCACCACGTCCCCACCACGTTCCCACCACGTCCCCACCACGTCCCCACCACGTCCCCACCACGTTCCCACCACGTTCCCACCACGCCCCCACCACGTCCCCACCACGTCCCCACCACGTCCCCATCACGTCCCCACCACGTTCCCACCACGTCCCCACCACGTCCCCACCACGTCCCCACCACGTCCCCACCACGTCCCCACTACGTCCCCACCACGTCCCCACCACGTTCCCACCACGTTCCCACCACGCCCCCACCACGTCCCCACCACGTCCCCACCACGTCCCCATCACGTTCCCACCACGCCCCCACTACGTCCCCACCACGTTCCCACCACGTCCCCATCACGTTCCCACCACGCCCCCACCACGTTCCCACCACGTTCCCACCACGCCCCCACCACGTCCCCACCACGTCCCCACCACGTCCCCATCACGTTCCCACCACGTCCCCACCACGTTCCCACCACGCCCCCACTACGTCCCCACCACGTCCCCACCACGTCCCCACCACGTTCCCACCACGTCCCCACCACGTCCCCATCACGTCCCCACCACGTTCCCACCACGTTCCCACCACGTCCCCACCACGTTCCCACCACGCCCCCACCACGTCCCCACCACGTCCCCACCACGTCCCCATCACGTTCCCACCACGTTCCCACCACGTCCCCACCACGTTCCCACCACGTTCCCACCACGCCCCCACCACGTTCCCACCACGTTCCCACCACGACCCCACCACGTTCCCACCACGTCCCCACCACGTTCCCACCACGTTCCCACCACGTTCCCACCACGTCCCCACCACGTTCCCACCACGTCCCCACCACGTCCCCACCACGTTCCCACCACGTCCCCACCACGTTCCCACCACGTTCCCACCACGTCCCCACCACGTTCCCACCACGTTCCCACCACGCCCCCACCACGTTCCCACCACGCCCCCACCACGTTCCCACCACGTTCCCACCACGTCCCCACCACTTCTCCACCACGTTCCCACCACGTTCCCACCACGCCCCCACCACGTTCCCACCACGCCCCCACCACGTTCCCACCACGTTCCCACCACGTCCCCACCACTTCTCCACCACGTTCCCACCACGTTCCCACCACATTCCCACCACGTCCCCACCACTTCTCCACCACGTTCCCACCACGTTCCCACCACGTTCCCACCACTTCTCCACCACGTCCCCACCACTTCTCCACCACGTTCCCACCACGTCCCCACCACGTTCCCACCACGTTCCCACCACGCCCCCACCACGTCCCCACCACGTTCCCACCACGTCCCCACCACGTTCCCACCACGTTCCCATCACGTCCCCATCACGTCCCCACCACGTTCCCACCACGTTCCCACCACGCCCCCACCACGTTCCCACCACGTTCCACGGTGAAACGGAATCGCGCGCTCGCCCGAGCTGCGTGGCCCTTCTGCCGGCAAGCGGCGTTGGGTTGGGACTCGCAGTCGCGTGCCTGGAGTGGGGGGCAGGCATTGGGTGAGGCTGGCGCGGGGGGCAGGCAGAGGGTGAGTCTGGAGTGGGGGGCAGGCAGGGAGTGAGGCTGGCGTGGGGGGCAGGCAGGCAGGGGGTGCCTTGCCACCTTCCCTCCCCCACGGTGGCCAAAGCGACGAGCTTGGGGCCCCACTTGACACCGATCACAAGATGTGTTTTCAGCAGTTTAATACTGGAAGTAACACCGTTTTTTTCTTCTTGGTTATTTCGGTAAAGTCACGTAGAATGGAAATAATAAAATAATAAAAATAAAACATCATAAAATAATTCTCACGACGTTTCGGCCACAACGCAAGTAGCCGTACTCAGGTGGAGAACAGGTCTGTCGAGGGGACAGAGTCTGAATGACAAGCCCCAGGCTTGGAGCGACTATTTAAGCTGGGATGGAGGGGCGAATCCCTGCAATCACGAAAGCTTTAAATCGAAATTTAACACCGTTTTGTTTCAATGCAATGTTACGAAACGAAACGTAATTTGCTTTGAATGGCAGTGACTTTGAGTAAAATAGCATTGGGCATAGAACTCCGTTTGATCCACTAGACACGCGTCAATTGTATTGCAGAGAGGGTACCACTACAGAGCTGGAGTGGCTGCATTCTGCGTAGACGGAGCGCGCCCCTGCAGCGTTAAATGTCTGAGACCGTGAGCGTAACGACGATGTGGTTAGGCAAGAGGAGACGCGATCTACAATGGCCTCTAGGTGCGACCGTGCGAAACGACTCAAATATTGGGGACCCCACCTGAACTGATATCATAGTTACTACGCCACTGATAATGTAGTTACTACGCCACTGATAATGTAGTTACTACGCCACTGATAATGTAGTTACTACGCCACTGAACACATTCCTGCGGAGGGAGCTGGTAGGAACGTTGGGTTGCTCGGTCAATGGCCAGGGTCAACGGCGGCGTGGTGTATTCCGCAAATATGCCCGACAGTGAGGGCGGGCACAAGCCGGCGTGAGGAGGTTAAACGTTGAGTTTTATAAGGGCACCACGGGGTGACCAACCCCTCCCCACCCAGCCCCACCCCTCCCACCCCCACCCAGCCCGACCCTCCCCACCCAGCCCCTCCCCACCCAGCCCCTCCCCACCCTCCCTACCCAGCCCCTCCCTCCCCTCTACACCCAGCCCCACCCCCCCCCCCCATTTTTGGATGCAGGACAGACGAACGGATGGATACAATAATCCCCTGTGGGCTGGTGTAACCAGGAGGTTCCTACCAGTACAATGTAGTTACTACACCACCAGGAAGTACGCGTCTGTATCCAAGGAGAAGGAAGACGGGGTGGGGGGCAAATATGAAGGAGACCACACACAGAGTGCACACACAGAGTACACACAGAGTGTACACACAGTGCGCACACAAAGTGTACACAGAGTGCACACACAGAGTACACACAGAGTGTACACACAGAGTACACACAGTGCACACACAGAGTGTACACAGAGTGTACACACAGAGTGTACACACAGAGTACACACAGAGTGTACACACAGTGCACACACAGAGTACACACAGAGTGTACACACAGTGCACACACAAAGTGTACACAGAGTACACACAGAGTGTACACACAGAGTGTACACACAGTGCGCACACAGTGCACACACAGAGTGTACACAGAGTGTACACACAGAGTGTACACACAGAGTACACACAGAGTGTACACACAGTGCACACACAGAGTACACACAGAGTGTACACACAGTGCACACACAGAGTACACACACAGAGTGCACACACAGAGTACACACAGAGTGTACACACAGTGCGCACACAAAGTGTACACAGAGTGCACACACAAAGTGTACACAGAGTGTACACACAGAGTACACACAGAGTGTACACACAGTGCGCACACAAAGTGTACACAGAGTGCACACACAAAGTGTACACAGAGTGTACACACAGAGTACACACAGAGTGTACACACAGTGCGCACACAAAGTGTACACAGAGTGCACACACAAAGTGTACACAGAGTGTACACACAGTGCACACACAGTGCACACACAGAGTACACACAGAGTGTACACAGAGTGTACACACAGAGTACACACAGAGTGTACACACAGTGCACACACAAAGTGTACACAGAGTGTACACACAGAGTACACACAGAGTGTACACACAGTGCGCACACAGTGCACACACAGAGTACACACAGAGTGTACACACAGTGCACACACAAAGGGTACACAGAGTGTACACACAGAGTACACACAGAGTGTACACACAGAGTACACACAGAGTGTACACAGAGTGTACACACAGAGTACACACAGAGTGTACACACAGTGCGCACACAGTGCACACACAGAGTACACACAGAGTGTACACAGAGTGTACACACAGAGTGTACACACAGAGTACACACAGAGTGTACACAGAGTGTACACACAGAGTGTACACACAGAGTACACACAGAGTGTACACAGAGTGTACACACAGAGTGCACACACAGTGCACACACAGAGTGTACACAGAGTGTACACAGAGTGTACACACAGAGTACACACAGAGTGTACACACAGTGCACACACAAAGTGTACACAGAGTGTACACACAGTGCACACACAGTGCACACACAGAGTACACACAGAGTGTACACAGAGTGTACACACAGAGTACACACAGAGTGTACACACAGTGCACACACAAAGTGTACACAGAGTGTACACACAGAGTACACACAGAGTGTACACACAGTGCACACACAGTGCACACACAGAGTACACACAGAGTGTACACACAGTGCACACACAAAGTGTACACAGAGTCTACACACAGAGTACACACAGCGTGTACACACAGAGTACACACAGAGTGTACACAGAGTGTACACACAGAGTGTACACACAGAGTACACACAAAGTGTACAGAGAGTGTACACACAGAGTACACACAGGGTGCACACAGTGTACACACAGAGTGTACACAGAGTGTACACACAGTGCACACACAGAGTACACACAAAGGGTGCACACACAGTGTACACAGAGTGTACACACAGAGTACACACACAGAGTGCACGAGCCCGCAGAGAAGAGGAAAGTTCTCGAATAGAATCCGCGGTTGTTGAATAGCGAGAGGCAAAAATCCATTGATTTTCATCACTTCGGGACGCTTCAAACCAAGCCGAAATCGCTGCTGATGGTGGCGAAGATGCAGGGGGGTGGGGAGGGGAGGGGTTGGAGGGTGGCTGGGTGAGTGCGGGGTGAAACGTGGAACCACTTTTTCGGGGTCGCGAAATCACCAGTGGTGCTGTAATCGTCATTCGATCCACGTATTCATCAACGTGTACACTCATTCGTCAACTCATTCATTCATTCATTCCAAAACAATTTCGCTCATTCAACCCTTCCTGGGTACGCAAGCGTTAGAAGAAGAATTATAATAAATCCCCTGTGCACACTCTTGCACGCATGTTAATTAAACAACATCTCAGCAACATCTCAGAGTGGGAATTTGCTAAGCGAAATGAAAAGACAACATTTCAGTACGTGCGTTCAATGTCCGAAACCGGTTCCGGGCCTCCCCTAGGTCGACTCAGCCTAAGGTCGGGCGTGATGCTGTCCACTCAGCACCGTCCGTCTGTCGTGACGGCCTTCGTTCTCACTAACAGCACTTGCCCCAACAAAGTCTGTTGAAGGCTATACGGGGAATCTTTGTCCTTTTTGTTTGTATGATGTTCCTATGATGACTGTCACATTGCTTTTGTGGCTTTATTTTGGTGATTTTGAGGACGGTTTCATCTGGCAATGTTTGTTTGTTGTAGTACAGAGTTGGCCTGATAACTTTAATCTACATTGTCTGAATGTTGTTTTTGTTTGACTTGCATGCCACTGGGATTTTTGCACACAGCAGTTGAAATGCGGTGTTTTTTCTGAAAACTTTGCTGTTTTTTCCAGGATCTCTTCTGTTGCGTGTTGTCACTTTAAGATGTTTTCTTGTTCATGTTTTTGTTTTTGTTGCACTCGAGTCAAGAGCCGCATGGCTCACAGGGTTACACCTAATAAATGAAACTGAAACGTTCCCATAACTCCCTAGTGCCCCTCCCCTGCCCGCCCGCCCCCACCTCGAATGCGAGCCGTGAATTCTCCGGGCTCTTCCGGCCCACACGGAAGTCCGAATCGAACTTAGGAATGGAACCCCGCGGAGGAACATCGCCTCTCGCCGTGGAAGGATCCTCCCGAGAAGCAGTCTTGAGACTCGGTAAGGATTCTCTTTCGTGGCTAATCAATTCGCCGACCCCCGCCCGGCTTAAACAACACGAATGCGGGGGCGGGGAGGGGGAAGGGGCATTCTTCACAGAGGGGTAAATCGGTCAGGGGAGGAGAGCGAATGACAGCTCCAATTGATGATGCCGCACAGAGCATCGCGGTCGGTCAGGATTTTTGTGAAATGATTGTTAATGTTATTAAATTCCGTTGCTTTTTAAAGGGCTTATTAGCGTCTCTTTGTAAAGGTTAGGGTATCAACTATGCGCCGTTTTTTTTTAATAAGATTCAAACGTTGACAGCGAAATGTTTGTCGGAATGATGCATTTGCGTGTGTGTGTGTCAGCGTCTAACGGTCTCTGCGGGAGCGTGTGTCGAGCGGTCTGTGTGCGTGTGAGTGCGTATGCAAGAAGAGCGGTGGCACAGTAATTAGCACATCACGCTACGAACCCGGCGACCCGAGTTCGATTTCCGCTCACGAACAATAACAGCGCTCGACTCCGATTCAAATGAGTATCTGGTGCGATGCGTAAATATCGCCAACAGTATGTTAAGGCTATACGGGGGATCTTTGTCTTTGTAATGTAAGGGGCAACAGCTGGTGCATCTGCCAGTCGTCTCAGTCAGCCAACCCGTGGCACCTGATGGGTCTGTCCCGTGACCTCCTGTCAGCAGCGAGGTTTCAACACTTCACGTGGCCTCAGCGTGCACCTGGCCTGGCACAGTCGCGGTGGTGACGTCACCGCCACTTAGTGGCCAATGGCGGTTGTTGTTGTTGTTGTGTGTGTGTGTGAGTGTGAGTATATGTCAGTGCGTGTGTCCGCAGCGGGAAACGATAGTGTAGCGGTTAGTGCGAACGCAGCAAATTGATGATTTATGTTGTTCAATATTTGGCTTCCTTAAGTCTTCACCTTTGTGTCAGCTGCTTGTATGAGTGTGTATTGAGCGCGCTTCCGGGGTGTCAGGATACATCAATTCGTGCATTAATATTGATTAAATTTGGTAATATATGTAATCAACTCGTACGTGTAAAAATAGATGTATGCACTGTTATGGAAATCGTATGCAAATTAGCTCAACCCACCGCTTCAAGCCCTGCAACTGAGCAGTGCTGACTCATTGTCAATGACAAGGCCATCATGAACCCCCTAAAGAGACACCCAGACCCAGGGCTTGAACCCAGCGTCTCAGCATTGTTGGTTCATTGTCACTGACACGGCCATCATGAACCCCCTAAAGAGACACCCAGACTCAGGACTTGAACTTAGGATCTCAGCATTGTTGGTTCATTGTCACTGACACGGCCATCATGAACCCCCTAAAGAGACACCCAGACCCAGGGCTTGAACTCAGGATCTCAGCATTGCTGGTTCATTGTCACTGACACGGCCATCATGAACCCCCTTAAGAGACACCCAGACCCAGGACTTGAACCCAGATTCTCAGCAGTGCTGACTCATTGTCAATGACACGGCCATCATGAACCCCCTTTAAGAGACACCCAGACCCAGGGCTTGAACCCAGGTTCTCAGCAGTGTTGGTTCAGTGCCTCTGACATGCCCATTATGAACCCTCTGTGCCACTTAGCCACCTCCATTATGATTTTAAATTACTCTTTTTTTGGGGGGGGTCTTGTCAGCTCGTTTCACATTAGCTTTGTGCAGCAGCTTTTAAGTTGGAATGCCCTCGCGTAACAAGCTCTCTTTTTGTCACTTAAATTACTATCATTTCATTTTCAACTTTCCGATCAACGTGGTCGGAATTTTTTAAATGTGTGTAAAAATAACAGACGCCTTCAGCCGGAACACGAAAATGTAATCGCTGTATAACCAAGTGATTCAAAGGTCTGTCTGCTTTGTGTAGCCTAAAAGTGCGTGCGTTTGCGTATGGGTGCGTGTGTGTGTGGATGTGTGTGTGTGTATGTGGGGAGCGGTGGCGCAGCGGTTAGCACATTACGCCACGAACCCGGCGACCCGAGTTCGATTCCCGCTCACGATAAATAGCAGTGACTAAATTTTGAACCCCTCCTGGGCCTCCCCTAGGTCGACTCGGCCTCAAATGAGTACCTGGTGCGATATGTAAACATCGCCACTAGGGATACAAAGGCGGCCGGGCGTGGTGCTGGCCACTCACCCCCTCGTGTGCCGTGCCGGCCTTCATAGGTGCTCGCTAACAGCACTTGCCCCAACAGTATATTAAGGCTACACGGGGGATCTTTGTGTGTGTGTGGGGTGGGGGTGGAGCGGTGGCTCAGCGGTTAGCACATTACGCTACGAACCCGGCGACCCAGGTTCGATTCCCGCTCACGACCAATAACATGGCTGGCTGCCATGTAATAATACTTTATAACGGACATACATCGATAGGTACGGTACTGGCATCATGTTTAATAGTTCTAAGAGTTTGATGTGCTCACACCGCGACCATGCCGCTCTGTCAACCACACTTTGGGCAAAAGACGTTTCAGATCTCGGGCATTTTCGTAAATTTTGGCCCTCAAATTTAGAGCGCTCTTTGACTGACAACCTCACCTGGCCACTGATATTCTCGCATTTAGAAGGGGGGAAAAAACAATACGAAAAATTACTTATTTCCCGTGACATGTTAGATTAACTAGAGATATGTTTTATTTCATGTTATAAGATGTGAAAAAAAATCAGGTAAAGCACCACTGAGCTATTAGAGTAAGTGTTTACCCTTTAAACTGGTACAAAAGGACAGTGTATATCATTACCATTATCAGAGTTGTTTCTTTTTGTTTGCATTTTGACTGCTTGTGTTGCGGTTATTGCAAACATGATGCATTGTATAAAGGTGTCAGTTTTGTACCAGTTTAAAGGGTAAAAACCTACTACTATATTTTGCCACTGGTAAAGGAGGTCTCATAGCACCACTGAGCTATTTGACTCTTTTTCAGAAGGGACCTGGCAACAAATGATAGTCTAACGTTAGTGGCTGGTCACGTGGACATTGCTAGCAGCCAAATAGTCTAAACGCCTGACGTTGATTCTCAATGCGGAGGGAAAAATCGGAGGACCCGGGGGGAAAATCCACGCGACCACGAGCAGAGAGAGAGAGAGACACGCAAACTCCAAAAATACAGCAGCAGCAGGCGTCAGGGTCGGGGTCGAACCCACGAATTCCTGTATACCAGGCGAGGTAGTTAACATCTCCTAGCCACCGTGATGATGATTATGAGAGAGACACGCAAACTCCAAATATACAGCAGCAGCAGGCGTCGGGGTCGAACCCACGACTTCCTGCGTACCAGGCGAGGTAGCTAACATCTCCTAGCCACCGTGATGACGATGATGAGAGAGACACGCAAACTCCAAATATACAGCAGCAGCAGGCGTCAGGGTCGGGGTCGAACCCACGATCTCCTGCGTACCAGGCGAGGTAGTTAACATCTCGTAGCCACCGTGGCGATCTGGAGGCCCTCGTTGGGTCTGCTGCGCATTATAAAAACGTAAACAACAACAATAACAACAATAACAACGCGACGAGGCGGTCCCTCCGAATATCCTGACGAACTCCAAACACGACCGCAACAACAACGACGACGACGACGCGTTAAAGCGATCGGCGTTTGCGGACTCTGCGGTGCGCATCTCGAGATTGCACGGAGATCGCACGGCGATTGCACGGAGATTGCACGGAGATTGCACGGAGATTGCAGAGATCGCACGGAGATTGCACAGAGATTGCACAGAGATCGCACGGAGATTGCACGGAGATTGCACGGAGATTGCACGGAGATTGCACAGAGATTGCACGGAGATTGCACGGAGATTGCACGGAGATTGCACGGGGATTGCACAGAGATCGCACGGCGATCCCAGTCGCGGCAACGAACCCTTCACCGCGAAGCGAGCGCGCGCGCGCGGCCTTCCACGCATGCGCACTGCGCACCGTCCAATTACCCCACTCAACGCCCCCCTCCTCCTCCCTCGCCGCCGCCTTTGATGACCCCTCCCCCCTCAACTCCATCTACCCCCACCCTCGTCCCCTGTGGGCGCTCCCTACAGCACCCCTCACATCGTAGTTTCACTCCCACGCACAACTCCCTCTCCCCCCCTCCTCCCAATATCCTCCTATTTCTACCCCTCCCCTCACCAACCCCCCCTCACCCCCCTCCCTCCTCATCCTTCCTCCCCCTACTCCCCCCCACCACCCCACCTCCTTCTCCCACCATACCCCCCCCCCTTCCTTCCCTCCCCCTCCTCCCCTCAACCTCAACCTTTGCATCTTTAAGGAGGTTTCCCTGTATGAGGAAGCGGCTCTGAATTGCACGGCATTGATAGGGCAAGCGACTTGGAGGTTAAGAATGGGAGCAGGAGGGAGGAGGAGGGAGGAGGAGGAGGGGGCAGGAGGAGGAGGGGGGAGGAGGGAGGAGGAGGAGGCAGTGATGGGTGGGACACGTGGTGTGGGCGCAGGGTGGAGGCAGGGCCGGATTAAGGCGTGGGGGCTTTAGGGGGCCTTCGCCAGCTGGAAGGCCTCCAGAGATTGAAGTGAAAAGTTGTTTCACTTTGTGAATGCTGAATTTTATTTGTTGTTAGCCTTGTAAGAAAATACATTTTTTTTTCTTTAAATTTGTTTTCCTTTTGAAAATATTACACGGGGTCTCACAGTACCTATAGCCTAGGGGCCCACAAAATTGTAATCCGACCCTGTGTGGATGATGGGGATAGGGCAAGCAACGTGGAGGCTAAGAGCAGGAGGAGGGAGGAGGCAGTGATGGGGGGGACACGTGGTGTGGGCGCAGGGTCGAGGACGAGTTGGAGGCCGGGTCACCGACATCGGAGTGACACCCAGAGGTCGCCGACCCCTAAAGCGCTTCGGAGGCACGTGCGGAACTCGTCATGAACTCATCCTCGTCTCGTTAACGAAGCTGCCGACTCGTGCCGGGATAGCCCGAGGCGCGCGCCAGCGTGTAACTACGCGATGAGGAATCAACGATTCACGCCAAGAAAGGGTGTCTCGGCGTGGCTCTGAATGTCAAGTTGACATCGCGCGCAGACACAGGGAGAGAGACGGAGACTTGAATCTGACGACAGGCAGCCCACAGCACTTGCCTGATGGCGCCATGAAGAGAGTTCAATTCAATTTCCCGTCATTCTCGTGGGGGGAACTGAGAGACCAGGATGATCCCGTTAGGCTGGTTAGACAGTTGTCAAAAGCAATAACCGAGCACCTATTGTGTTCAGCATGACTCCCCCTCCCCCCTCGTCAACCCCCCCCCCTCTCCCCGTGTCTCCCGTCAACCTTCAAACCCCTTAGTTCCATCTCCCCCCCCCCCCCCACTGTTCCCACCAAGACATCTCGCACACTCTCAATGCCGTAACGTTCTTACGTTTTAGGCTGAGTGAACCTATGGGAGGCCCAGGCCAGCAAACATATACGTATATGTCTATAACAAGTGATGGATCCTGGGAATGTTTGTGTCAGTGTAACGACCATCGCTAACAACATCATCATCTTCTTCTTGGTTCTTTCGGTAAAGTCACGTAGAAGAGAAATAATGATAATAAAACATAATAAAATATTTTTAAAAAATTATTTTATTTTTATTTTATTATGTTTATTTTATTTTATTATTTCCCTTCTACGTGACTTTACCGAAAGAACCAAGAAGATCAATCCCTGCAGTCACGAAAGCTTTAAATCGAAACATCATCATCACCACCACCATCTCACCGCTCACCAACCCACCCAATCACTCACCACCACTCGCTTGAGGATTTCCCTCACGGATAGGCGCTGTCCGTGGTGCTGAATTCAGGGCCCGATCAACGATTCAGATTATAAATTATATTCGGTTTCCTACCAGGCAAAGCCCACTGAGGTATTCACTTTCTTTTTTCAAACGCGTTATAGGCCACAAATGATAGCTCAACAAAAGTGGCTTACCATTTGGACATTTATCGCAGCAAAATCATCTAAATAATCTCAATGCACGATTCTAAATGTGTAAGAGAAAAACCCGGAGGACCCGGGTATAAAAGAAAAACATCCACGCGACCACGGGGAGAACAAATATACATACTCTTTGGTTCTTTCGGTAAAGTCACGTACAAGTTAGAAATAAAATAAATCACTGTGAACCAAAGAGTATGGATTCCTGCAGTCACGAAAGCTTCGAATCCAAATACACAGCAGGCGTCAGGGTCGGGATCGAATCCCCGACCTCCTGTACACCAGGCGAGGGAGTTAACATCTCTCCACTGTTTTAAAGCTTTCGTGACTGCAGGGATTCATCTTCTTGGTTCTTTCGGTAAAGTCACGTAGAATGGAAATAATAAAATATAAAAATAAAACATTAAAATAATTCTCACGACGTTTCGGCCACAACGCAAGCAGCCGTCCTCAGGTGAAGAACAGGTTTGTCGAGAAGACAGAGTCTTCACCTGAGGACGGCTGCTTGCGTTGTGGCCGAAACGTCGTTATAATTATTTTATTATGTTTTATTTTTAATATTTTATTATTTCCATTCTACGTGACTTTACCGAAAGAACCAAGAAGATCTCTCCACCAACTTCTGCGCTGGGTGGGGAGACAAAGGCGGCCTCCAGGTGCCGTGGCTGCAGGCCCTAATAGGCGTTCGTACCCCCCGAGGGTTTACGCGGCTTTTTCCCGAGTTGATACATCTCCCATATTTAGGGCGGCCTAATGAGGCATTCGCAAACAACGACGCGCCATTACCCAGGTGATGCAAGTCGCTTTCCGATCTCTCTCCAGCTCTCGCTCTCGCCCCATAAAGGTCCCTTCTCCTCCCACCTCCACTTCCCCCATCCCCCATCCCCCCCCCCCCCACCACCCCCCCTCCTCCCTC
The DNA here is from genome assembly GCF_964198595.1 of Lampetra fluviatilis. Taxonomy (NCBI): domain Eukaryota; kingdom Metazoa; phylum Chordata; class Hyperoartia; order Petromyzontiformes; family Petromyzontidae; genus Lampetra; species Lampetra fluviatilis. The sequence continues at coordinate 3,134,243 of NC_136309.1, read as the reverse complement.
CCCCTTCCTCCTCTTCAGCATATCGCCATCTCTCCTCTCACACTTTAACTCTCTCTGTCTCGCTCTCGCTCTCTCTCTCGCTGTCTGCCTCGTCTCCTCTCTCTCAATTATCTGTTTCCAAACGCGCGTGTTTTCCTTCGAACGGGAGACGTTCACTGGGAAATGGATCGGAGGAATACATATTGTCGAGGTCTGTTCAAAGATAGCTTCCAAAAAAAATCGGTACGTGTTCTGTCTCTTTGCGGTCTCGTACTTGTGCTTTCAACTCCAACTACAGCAGCCCTTCACACTAATGATATCCCTATTGATATATATTGACACTAATGATATCCCTATTGCTAACCCTACCCGTATACACAGCCTGAACCCTAACACTAGCCGTCAGTAGAGCCCTATCCTTCGCTCGCCACAATTCTAAGCAAAAACGCAACTATTAACCCCAACTGTAGCCCTCACCGGAACACAAGACCTAACCTTATACCCCTAACACCACAACCCTAACACTACACCCCTAACACCAGCCCTAACAAAAAAGCCACACGATGTCCCTGTCTTAACACCGGCCCTAACTTGACCCTAGCTCTTGCTACACCCACCACTAATCCCACAGCTACCGGCCCCTAAGTCTCGCGTGATGTGTGGCTAGTGCTGATATAGCCACTGCATTCCCCGGCAGTCAAATCCACTTAATGTGGGATCGCCATGGGTCATTGATGCAGTAAAATCGAAGGGGAGTGAGACAGTAAATGGTGAGGTTGCTGGTTGGGTGGGTTGGTGAGCGTTTGGTCGGAGGGGTGGATAGGTGAGTGGGTAGTTAATTGATTGGGTGGGTGAGTGAGCGCTTAGTTGGAGGGGTGGATGGGTGAGTGAGTGAATAGGTCAACGTTCTTCACTCACATTCAGAGGGAGTGGTGGGGAGGGGGGGGGGAGCTGGCACTTTCACCGAAACGACAGCATCAGTGTGAGGGCTGCCACACGTTTGAAACCATTGGGGTTTGACAGCACGATAATGATGGGGTGTTTTCACATTTGTGAATTGTTGGGGGACCGCACATGAGGGCCGCTTTGAAGGCCATCAAGGGCTGCCAGTGACCCGCGGGCTTTGCAATGAAGAATACTTGAGGAGGTAAATGATTGGATGAGCAGTTGGTCGAAGGGGTGGATGGGTGGGTGAGTGAGTGAGTGAGTAGGTAATTGATTGGGTGGGTGGGTTGGTGAGCGGTGAGATGGAGGGGTGGATGGGTAGATGGGTGAGTGAGTAGGTAATTGATTGGGTGGGTGGGTTGGTGAGCGGTGAGATGGAGGGGTGGATGGGTAGATGGGTGAGTGAGCAGGTAATTGATTGGGTGGGTGGGTTGGTGAGCGGTTAGATGGAGGGGTGGATAGGTGGGTGAGTGAATGAGTGAGTAGGTAATTGATTTGGTGGGTGGGTTGGTGAGCGGTGAGATGGAGGGGTGGATGGGTGAGTGAGTGAGTGAGTAGGTAATTGATTGGGTGGGTGGGTTGGTGAGCGGTGAGATGGAGGGGTGGATGGGTGAGTGAGTGAGTGAGTAGGTAATTGATTGGGTGGGTGGGTTGGTGAGCGGTGAGATGGAGGGGTGGATGGGTGAGTGAGTGAGTGAGTAGGTAATTGATTGGGTGGGTGGGTTGGTGAGCGGTGAGATGGAGGGGTGGATGGGTAGATGGGTGAGTGAGCAGGTAATTGATTGGGTGGGTGGGTTGGTGAGCGGTTAGATGGAGGGGTGGATAGGTGGGTGAGTGAATGAGTGAGTAGGTAATTGATTTGGTGGGTGGGTTGGTGAGCGGTGAGATGGAGGGGTGGATGGGTGAGTGAGTGAGTGAGTAGGTAATTGATTGGGTGGGTGGGTTGGTGAGCGGTGAGATGGAGGGGTGGATGGGTGAGTGAGTGAGTGAGTAGGTAATTGATTGGGTGGGTGGGTTGGTGAGCGGTGAGATGGAGGGGTGGATGGGTGAGTGAGTGAGTGAGTAGGTAATTGATTGGGTGGGTGGGTTGGTGAGCGGTGAGATGGAGGGGTGGATGGGTAGATGGGTGAGTGAGCAGGTAATTGATTGGGTGGGTGGGTTGGTGAGCGGTTAGATGGAGGGGTGGATAGGTGGGTGAGTGAGCGGGTAATTGATTGAGTGGGTGAGCGGTTATTTGGAGGGATGGATGGGTATGTGAGTGAGTAGGTAATTGATTGGGTGGGTGGGTTGGAGTGCGGTGAGATGGAGGGGTGGATGGGTATATGGGTGAGTGAGTAGGTAATTGATTTATTGGGTCGGTTGGTGATCGGTTAGTTAGAGGGGTGGATAGGTGGGTGAGTGAGTGAGTGGGTAATTGATTGAGCGGGTGAGCGGTAATTTGGAAGGGTGGATGGGTATGTGAGTGAGCAGGTCGTTGATTGGGTGGGTGAATAGTTTGATGTTTGGCAGGCGGTTTTGTAGGTTGGTGGTTGGGTGGGTGGTGGAGTGATTGGGTGGGAGAAGCGCATTTATCGTCTCTTATTCTCATTGGCATTTTCTAAACTTTCTACGAAAAATCTCAGTTGTAGCTCTGCCGCACCCTGGGACGAAAATAAATAAATAAACGTTTGGTACGTTTTGTCCGTGTAATTGTTAATCTTTTTTATGTGACCGACACCGATTCCTCTTCATCGTCCACAAAAGCCGGCCACAGCGCACATTAGTCACGCGTTTATCTCTTCCCAAACGGGTGATGGACACCGATTTTGAGAATTACAAACCCCGTAAGCCTCTTATCGAACGCTTATGAATTGCCCACGGAACCCGCAGAGGAGAGGATGATGGGACATTTAGAGGACAACCCCACGAAATTACCAATTTTAATAGACGCACACAAAGGCAAAGATCCCCCGTATAGCCTTAACAGGCTGTAGGGGCAAGTGCTGTTAGCGAGTAGCACCTATAAAGGCCGGCACGGCACACGAGGTGATGGGTGGCCAACACCACGCCCGGCCGCCTTTGTCTCCCCCAGTAGCGATGTTTACACATCACACCGGGTACTAATTTGAGGCTGAGTCGACCTAGGGCAGCCACAGGACTGGTTCAGATAATCGTCACTGGTGCTGACCGTGAGCGGGAACCGAACCCGGGTCGCCAGGTTCGTAGCGCAGTCAGCTAACCTCTACACTACCGCTCCCCACCATACACACACGCACCAGTGACCACATACATATGATGTGCATTAGTATGTTATTTGCATGTATTGGAAGAACACCCCGAGTCTCATGATGGCGACAATTGACCGGTGCATCCCTTCATCGGCAGCCTTGATCTATCCACTGCTGAATTCAGCCCCCTCCGCCCCCCCCCCACCTCTCATAGAGTGGCAGCCAAAAAATGGAACGGGCAAAACAAAAACGAATAACACAGACGGCCCGCGGAGAGACGGAGCGTCCCAATCGGCTCGCGGCGCGGGCGATCAGTAGATCGCTCCACAGCAGGGACCCGAGGAGGAGTCGGCCCTCATCCTCCGCGGCCTTCATCCAGCTGCTGATTGGTCACGGCTGATGACGACGGTGGAAGTCCACCCCTGGACTCCCCGAGAGGGCTTCTTCAGTCGCCGTGTCACCTCCACACGCCGCGTGGAGCGAGGAGTTTGCTGTCGTTTTTTTTTTTTTGGGGGGGGGGGGGGGGTGAGGGTTGGGGGGGCTGAAAAGGTTACGAATTCCACGCAGCCGATGTACCGAACCTCCTCCTCTTGGTCACCCCCTCCTTCTCCCCCCCCTCCCCCTTCTCCTCCCCCCCCTTTCCCCCCCCCTCCTCCTCTCCCCCCCCCCCTCCTACCCCCCCACCCCCTTCTCCCCCCTCCTCTTCCCCCTCCTCCTCCCCCCCCACCCCCTTCTCCCCCCCTCCTCCTACCCCCCCACCCCCTTCTCCCCCTCCTCCCCCCCACCCCCTTCTCCCCCCCCCTCCTCCTCCCGTCCGTGCGTCTTTCTTCTGAGGCCCCAGCACCTGTGCCTTGACGTCCCCGTCACGCGACTCCCAAAGGTGCTGGGGTGGGGGCGTCACCGACATCGTCCACAAACGAGGAGGGGGGTGGCGGACTGACGGCCCTGCTTGATCTTGCCACCCGCTACGCTCCTCCAATCACCGCTCGCCCAGCAGCGTAACGAGCGTGGGGGTCTTGCACCCCCCCCCACCTACACCCCCCCCCCCCCCCAGTGGCAAAAGCAACGAGTTGGGGCCCATCTTCTTGGTTTTTTAAGGCGCTCTTCTTACACCCCCAACTCAGCTTATATATAAGCTCCGAGCTTGGCAGTGTCTCATTCTTCACCTGAAGACGGCTGCTTGCGTTGTAGCCGAAACGTCGTGAGAATTATTTTATTATGTTTTATTTTAATTATTTTATTACTTCCCTTCTACGTGACTTTACCGAAAGAAACAAGAAAAAAACCCTGCAGTCACGAAAGCTTTAAATCGAGTTTGGGCCCCTTTGACACCCATCAGCAGTTTGGTATTTGAAGTAATATCGGGTTTTTTTACGCAATGTAACGTAACGAAGCGTTATTTGCTTTGAATGACAGTGACTTGAGTGAAATAACATTGGACATAGAAATATGTTTCTGGGATATTTAATTCACTAGATACGCGTCAATTATATTGCAGAGAGGGTACCACTACAGAGCTGGAGTGGCTGCATTGTGTGTAGAAGGAAGCACTCATAATGGTGTTACTAGACCACTCAATATAGTCACTACACCACTGGTAATGTAGTTACTACGCCACTGATAATGTAGTTACTACACCACTGATAATGTATTTACTACGCCACTGATAATGTAGTCACTACACCACTGATAATGTAGTTACTACGCCACTGATAATGTAGTCACTACACCACTGGTAATGTAGTTACTACGCCACTGATAATGTAGTTACTACACCACTGATAATGTAGTTACTACACCACTGATAATGTAGTCACTACACCACTGGTAATGTATTTACTACGCCACTGATAATGTAGTTACTACACCATTGATAATGTAGTTACTACACCACTGATAATGTAGTCACTACACCACTGATAATGTAGTTACTACGCCACTGATAATGTAGTTACTACATCACTGATAATGTAGTTACTACACCACTGATAATGTAGTTACTACGCCACTGATAATGTAGTCACTACACCACTGGTAATGTAGTCACTACACCACTGATAATGTAGTTACTACGCCACTGATAATGTAGTTACACCACCACTGATAATGTAGTTACTACACCACTGATAATGTAGTCACTACACCACTGATAATGTAGTTACTACACCACTGATAATGTAGTTACTACGCCACTGATAATGTAGTCACTACACCACTGATAATGTAGTTACTACACCACTGATAATGTAGTTACTACACCACTGATAATGTAGTTACTACGCCACTGATAATGTAGTTACTACACCACTGATAATGTAGTTACTACACCACTGATAATGTAGTCACTACACCACTGATAATGTAGTTACTACACCACTGATAATGTAGTTACTACGCCACTGATAATGTAGTTACTACGCCACTGATAATGTAGTCACTACACCACTGATAATGTAGTTACTACACCACTGATAATGTAGTTACTACACCACTGATAATGTAGTTACTACACCACTGATAATGTAGTTACTACGCCACTGATAATGTAGTTACTACACCACTGATTATGTAGTCACTACACCACTGATAATGTAGTTACTACGCCACTGATAATGTAGTTACTACGCCATTGATAATGTAGTCACTACGCCACTGATAATGTAGTTACTACGCCACTGATAATGTAGTTACTACGCCACTGATAATGTAGTTACTACACCACTGATAATGAAGTTACTACGCCACTGATAATGTAGTTACTATGCCACTGATAATGTAGTTACTACGCCACTGATAATGTAGTTACTACGCCACTGATAATGTAGTTACTACACCACTGATAATGTAGTTACTACGTCACTGATAATGTAGTTACTACACCACTGATAATGTAGTTACTACGTCACTGATAATGTAGTTACTGCACCACTGATAATGTAGTTACTACACCACTGATAATGTAGTCACTATGCCACTGATAATGTAGTTACTACGCCACTGATAATGTAGTTACCAGAGGTGTGGACTTGAGTCATGTGACTTGGACTCGAGTCAGACTCGAGTCATGAATTTGATGACTTGCGACTCGACTTGGACTTGCATAACAATGACTTTGTCCCACCTATGAGCTGTGGACTCGAGTCATGTGACTTGGACTCGAGTCAGACTCGAGTCATGAATTTGATGACTTGCGACTCGACTTGGACTTGCATAACAATGACTTTGTCCCACCTCTGGAAGTTACTACACCACTGATAATGTAGTTACTACACCACTGATAATGTAGTTACTACACCACTGATAATGTAGTTACTACGCCACTGATAATGTAGTCACTACACCACTGGTAATGTAGTTACTACGCCACTGATAATGTAGTTACTACACCACTGATAATGTAGTTACTACACCACTGATAATGTAGTCACTACACCACTGGTAATGTATTTACTACGCCACTGATAATGTAGTTACTACACCATTGATAATGTAGTTACTACACCACTGATAATGTAGTCACTACACCACTGATAATGTAGTTACTACGCCACTGATAATGTAGTTACTACATCACTGATAATGTAGTTACTACACCACTGATAATGTAGTTACTACGCCACTGATAATGTAGTCACTACACCACTGGTAATGTAGTCACTACACCACTGATAATGTAGTTACTACGCCACTGATAATGTAGTTACACCACCACTGATAATGTAGTTACTACACCACTGATAATGTAGTCACTACACCACTGATAATGTAGTTACTACACCACTGATAATGTAGTTACTACGCCACTGATAATGTAGTCACTACACCACTGATAATGTAGTTACTACACCACTGATAATGTAGTTACTACACCACTGATAATGTAGTTACTACGCCACTGATAATGTAGTTACTACACCACTGATAATGTAGTTACTACACCACTGATAATGTAGTCACTACACCACTGATAATGTAGTTACTACACCACTGATAATGTAGTTACTACGCCACTGATAATGTAGTTACTACGCCACTGATAATGTAGTCACTACACCACTGATAATGTAGTTACTACACCACTGATAATGTAGTTACTACACCACTGATAATGTAGTTACTACACCACTGATAATGTAGTTACTACGCCACTGATAATGTAGTTACTACACCACTGATTATGTAGTCACTACACCACTGATAATGTAGTTACTACGCCACTGATAATGTAGTTACTACGCCATTGATAATGTAGTCACTACGCCACTGATAATTTAGTTACTACGCCACTGATAATGTAGTTACTACGCCACTGATAATGTAGTTACTACACCACTGATAATGAAGTTACTACGCCACTGATAATGTAGTTACTATGCCACTGATAATGTAGTTACTACGCCACTGATAATGTAGTTACTACGCCACTGATAATGTAGTTACTACACCACTGATAATGTAGTTACTACGTCACTGATAATGTAGTTACTACACCACTGATAATGTAGTTACTACGTCACTGATAATGTAGTTACTGCACCACTGATAATGTAGTTACTACACCACTGATAATGTAGTCACTATGCCACTGATAATGTAGTTACTACGCCACTGATAATGTAGTTACCAGAGGTGTGGACTTGAGTCATGTGACTTGGACTCGAGTCAGACTCGAGTCATGAATTTGATGACTTGCGACTCGACTTGGACTTGCATAACAATGACTTTGTCCCACCTATGAGCTGTGGACTCGAGTCATGTGACTTGGACTCGAGTCAGACTCGAGTCATGAATTTGATGACTTGCGACTCGACTTGGACTTGCATAACAATGACTTTGTCCCACCTCTGGAAGTTACTACACCACTGATAATGTAGTTACTACACCACTGATAATGTAGTTACTACACCACTGATAATGTAGTTACTACGCCACTGATAATGTAGTCACTACACCACTGATAATGTAGTTACTACGCCACTGATAATGTAGTTACTACACCACTGATAATGTAGTCACTACACCACTGATAATGTAGTTACTACGTCACTGATAATGTGGTTACTACGCCACTGATAATGTAGTTACTACACCACTGATAATGTAGTTACTACGCCACTGATAATGTAGTCACTACACCACTGATAATGTAGTTACTACACCACTGATAATGTAGTTACTACACCACTGATAATGTAGTTACTACACCACTGATAATGTAGTTACTACACCACTGATAATGTAGTTACTACACCACTGATAATGTAGTTACTAAGTCACTGATAATGTAGTTACTACGTCACTGATAATGTAGTCACTACGTCACTGATAATGTAGTTACTACACCACTGATAATGTAGTTACTACACCACTGATAATGTAGTCACTACACCACTGGTAATGTATTTACTACGCCACTGATAATGTAGTTACTACACCACTGATAATGTAGTCACTACACCACTGATAATGTAGTTACTACGCCACTGATAATGTAGTTACTACATCACTGATAATGTAGTTACTACACCACTGATAATGTAGTCACTACACCACTGATAATGTAGTTACTACGTCACTGATAATGTGGTTACTACGCCACTGATAATGTAGTTACTACACCACTGATAATGTAGTTACTACGCCACTGATAATGTAGTCACTACACCACTGATAATGTAGTTACTACACCACTGATAATGTAGTTACTACACCACTGATAATGTAGTTACTACACCACTGATAATGTAGTTACTACACCACTGATAATGTAGTTACTACACCACTGATAATGTAGTTACTAAGTCACTGATAATGTAGTTACTAAGTCACTGATAATGTAGTTACTACGTCACTGATAATGTAGTCACTACGTCACTGATAATGTAGTTACTACACCACTGATAATGTAGTTACTACGCCACTGATAATGTAGTTACTACACCACTGATAATGTAGTTACTACACCACTGATAATGTAGTTACTACACCACTGATAATGTAGTTACTGCACCACTGATAATGTAGTTACTACACCACTGATAATGTAGTTACTACACCACTGATAATGTAGTTACTACACTACTGATAATGTAGTTACTACACCACTGATAATGTAGTTACTACACCACTGATAATGTAGTCACTACGTCACTGATAATGTAGTTACTACACCACTGCCACTCACCCAGCCTAAATCCCGACAAACCACGTCCATACTCTTATTTTTTTTCGGTAAAGTCACGTAGGTAAAAAGATAAAATTAAAATTAATAAAAAATAAAATGAATTTATTATTAAGATTAAATTAAAATTAATAAAAAATAATTTTATTCTTTTATTTTAATTAATTTTAATTTCATTTTTTACCTACGTGGCTTTACCGACAAAACGAAGAGTATGAATCCTTGCAGTGACGAAAGCTTCAAATCTAGAAACCACGTGCAACCACTGATGCCTCCACCTCCCCTGACACTTCTCATCTCCCCTGCCTCTCTTCCATCCCTATCCCTCCCCCCCCCACTCCTCCTCCTCATTACTGAGTCTATTGGTGACTGCGACAACGGCGACGAAGATGAAGAAGCAGCAGCAGCAGAAGCGTCGACTCCGCTCTCCGTGTACCCCATCCCGGGCTTTGCGGCAGCAGCACCCCCGTGGCGCCCGTGACCTTCTTTAAATCTCTGGCGGAGGAGGGGGTGAGGCTGTGGTGCCACAACGAAACGCTCTGGGGGGGAGGGGGCGAGGAAGGGGTGGGGGATGGCCCAGGACCCGAGTTCGATACCCGCCGAGGGCTGACATTGGCGCAGACATGGAATCTGCGAATTACGGGGAAACTCCATCCCCTCGCAGAAGAATGTGTCATTGATGGTGAGCTAAGACGACACGAACAACACTGCAGTTTTTCAGCGACTGCTGATGTGTGTATGTATAGTTGAGTGAGTCTATGGGTCTCTGTGTGAGTCTATGGGTCTCTGTGTGGGTCTATGGGTCTTTGTGTCAGTCTATGGGTCTCTGTGTGGGTCTATGGGTCTCTGTGTGAGTCGATGGGTCTCTGTGTGGGTCTATGGGTCTCTGTGTGAGTCTATGGGTCTCTGTATGAGTCTATGGGTCTCTGTGTGAGTCTATGGGTCTCTGTTTGAATCTATGGGTCTCTGTGTGAGTCTATGGGTATCTGTGTGAGTCTATGGGTCTCTGTGTGAGTCTATGGGTCTCTGTGTGAGTCTATGGACCTCTGTGTGAGTCTATGTGTCTCTGTGTGAATTTATGGGTCTCTGTGTGAGTCTATATGCCTCTGTGTGCCTCTATGGGTCTCTGTATGAGTCTATGGGTCTCTGTGTGAGTCTATGGGTCTCTGTGTGAATCTATGGCTCTCTGTGTGAGGCTATGGGTCTCTGTGTGAGTCTATATGTCTCTGTGTGAGTCTATGGGTCTCTGCATGAGTCTATGGGTTTCTGTGTGTGTCTATGGGTCTCTCTGTGAGTCTATGGGTCTTTGTGTGAGTCTATGTGTCTCTGTGTGAGTCTATGCACGTTTGTTGAACTTCTTTCACACCGTACGTAGCCAACCAACCGCGCTAATCGGAGGCGCGGGGGAAGGACAACAAACGAAACACACGAAATTATTTTTCCCGCACACTGCACAAACGCCCGCGTTGCTTCACTACACGCCCCACTGTGTTGCTCTGCGCGTTGCTGTTGCGTCTTGTTGCCAACCTCATTGCCCGACGATTTGATCGTCGGGCCGATTTAACTCGGCTCATCAGACTAGGGGTGTTGGGGGGGTGGCAAGGCCGGGGGGGGGGGGGTGGCAGGGGGGGGGTGGAGGTCACGGCACAATCTGTGCCGAGCAAAATCTCCGAGCGGGTAACGAGGTAACGATGCGGTTAGGCACGAGCCGTTGCGCCCCGCAGTGCACATCGCGTGAACGAGACGCTCCGTGGCTGAACTCGCTCGTGGGCTCTGGCCACAGACCCAGGGCCGCTCACCTTGTTGCAGTACAGAGTTGGCCTGGTAACTTTAATCTACATTGTCTTATTGTTGCTATTGTTTGACTTGTATCCCACTGGGATTTTTGCACACAGCAGTTGAAATATTCGGTGTTTTTTCTGGATGACTTTGCTGTTTATTCCAGGATGTTTCTGTTGCGTGTAGTCACTTTAAGATATTCTTGGGTTTGTTTCGGTAACGTCACGTAGGTAAAAATAAAATAAAAAAATAATTAATAATTAATAATTAAATGATATGAATAATAACAGAAATAAAATAATACCTACGTGACTTTACCGAAAAAAACCCAAGAGTATATGAATCCTTGCAGTCACGAAAGCTTCAAATCTAGAACACTTTAAGATGTTTCTTGTTCATGTTTTTGTTGCGGCGGTTGCACCCGAGTCAAGAGCCACACGGCTCACAGGGTTATTCCTAATCAATGAAAACTTAAACTGAAACCTCCCCCCCCCCACCCCCCACTGCAGACCAAATAGCAGCGGGATGTGTCAGTCGGCGCTGGTAGAATGTCTCTCGTCACAGCTGTGTTGCATTGCAGCGTACTGGAGTAAAGTCGAACGCAATACAGCTACCGGTGGGTGAGCGAGTGAGCGAGCGAGTGGGTGAGTGAATGAACGAGTGGTTGAGTGAGTGGGTGAATGAGCGGGGGGGGGGGGGGGCAGGGGAGGGGGCGGGGCTCGTGGGTGGGGGGATGGAGGGGGTGGTGATGGTGGAGGCGGTGGTGGTTTGGGTGATGCGTTCGTCAGTTCGCTTTTTGACTTTTGCACGCTCATCTCCCCCGCGCGCGCGAGTGGCCTGCCGCAGGCTTCCTTGCGATTGACATTTGATGTCTTTATTGTTGTTGTTGTTTGACCCAGAGGGAGTTGATGTGCTCGCCCTGAAAACCCCACGAGTCGCTGCTATTACAACGGTAACCTTGATCGAGAGAGAGAGAGAGACAGACCCCCTCTCTAGACGGACGCTACATTCACCGACTCTTCCACGGTGGTGAGACGCTTTGCTAAAGGGTGGAAGCTACCCAAACGGCGTTCGGCTCAAGACGGTGGGGGTCACCGCATCGCGCGGCGCTTTCAGATACGGCGCATCTGCTGGCCGTCTGGAACGCTCTTTCCTTCTGATATTAGGAAGCCGCTGCAGCTGTTCACTTTGAACGCATCTCGATCGACAAACGCACGTGTGTAGAGCTGCTTCTTGTGTCGAGTTTGCTGTACCTTCACCCCGCCCCCGCCGCACCTCCGATTAGCGTGGCTGGCTATGTACGGCGCGAAAGAAGTTCAACAAACAGACCCGACGTACCCCACCACACGCGCCTTCCGCTACTCACCGTAGTGTTAAGCACTTCCACTGCTTGTGTGGACAGGACAAAGGCAGTGAGTGGAGCTGGTGGGGTGGTGGGGGGGCTAAGAAACCTGCACTATTGTCTCAGTTGCCGCGCCAGGAGATGGAATCGAACCGGCGATCCCCCTCCGGATCGCAAGCCCAGCGTGGTGCCCATCACAGCAGCAAGGTGGCAGCCGTCCCCCGCTTGTGCACACGCAGCCAACGTGGGAGCTCAAATTCACGACGACCGAATTCCTGTTGAACACGTGGGCTTTCGCCTGATGACGCTGCTTGTGATTACTGGCGAAACGTCGGACTCGAATTGTAAATGTTGTGGGTTTACTCTCCAACACGAATTGGCACGTTATTGTAAACGTGACAAACCTCACTAATTGGCTGTGCCGGGTGGTGGCGGGTTTAACGACACATTCATATATTTACGCGATCTGTCACAACAACAAAACCTCTATAATTATTAACCGAATTCCTCAATGCGCATCGTGCCCCTATCCGATGCGAAGCTCCGATATCCCAACCATCATCGTCGTCGGCTTGTTATCTTGAGGCTCACAAAAGGTACGAAACGAGTCCCGAGGCACCGACGGAACTAGGAATCGCGACTGAACGGAGCGCTGCACATCGACAACAATAGCACGTGAACTCAGACTCGCGCAACAACAACAACCCTCCCAAGACGACAAGTAACATCGCGTGCGCTGGCTTGTATCATGGACAAACTCGCTAACCCACTCTCTCAGTGCCCCAGCGTCTCAATGCTCCATGTCACATTTCTCCAGGGTCCCAATACCCCATATCCCATTCCCCCAGGGTCTCAATACCCCATATCCCATTCCCCCAGGGTCTCAATACCCCATATCCCATTTCCCCAGGGTCTCAATGCCCCGTATCCCATTCCCCCAGGGTCTCAATACCCCATATCCCATTTCCCCAGGGTCTCAATACCCCATATCCCATTTCCCCAGGGTCTCAATACCCCATATCCCAATTCCCCAGGGTCTCAATACCCCATATCCCATTTCCCCAGGGTCTCAATACCCCATATCCCAATTCCCCAGGGTCTCAATACCCCATATCCCATTTCCCCAGGGTCTCAATACCCCATATCCCAATTCCCCAGGGTCTCAATACCCCATATCCCATTTCCCCAGGGTCTCAATACCCCATATCCCATTTCCCCAGGGTCTCAATACACCATATCCCATTTCCCCAGGGTCTCAATACCCCATATCCCATTTCCCCAGGGTCTCAATATCCCATATCCCATTTCCCCAGGGTCTCAATACCCCATATACCATTTCCCCAGGGTCTCAATATCCCATATCCCATTTCCCCAGGGTCCCAAAATCCCCATGTTCCATCTCCCCGTGTCTCAATGCCCCAAAATCCCAATGCTCCACTGCCCCAAGAAACCAATGCCCAAACGTTATATGCCCCAGCCTTCCAAAGTGTCAATGTGCCAATGATCGAATGCCCGATCGCCCCGTTGCCCCCGATGCTCTGGCCCCACCGTCGTCGCGTGGCTCACCGATGTTGTTCTTGAAGGAGCGCGGGAGCGAGCCGCCCCTCTGGGAGATTCCACGCAGAGAGTGGCTCTCCGCCTCCTCCTCTCGGGTACCTCCCCTCCTCGGCAACGCGGCCACGAGAGCGGTCCTCCTTGTGTGTGTGGGGAGGAAGGAGGGGGGGGGGGAGAGGGATTGAGATAGATTGAGAGAAGGGAAAGAGAGGGATGGAGAGAGGTGAAGAGATGGAGAGAGATGGAGAGGAATGGAGATAGATTGAGAGAGGGGGAAGAGAGGGGTGAAGAGGGATGGAGAGAGGGGAAGAGATGGATGAAGAGAGAGAGAGATGGAGGCAGGGTGAATCTGAGTCTGAAACAGGGGTCCTAGAAACATCTGGCAATTCATCCGCATTGCTTCCAGCAAGTCCGATGACTCTGTTGATGAGACGCTGCATGTCGAAACCGGACCAGCGTTCGCTTGCATTGAACCAATGTGGAGCACGGGTCTAGCTTAGACATCACTCGCCACTGCTGTTAGCCGTGGCCAAGGGTGGGTAAGAGGAGGATGGGGGGGGGGTCAACAACAACGTTCTTGGGTCGTTGAAGAGGAGATCGTTTGGGAGGCCGATTCCTGCCCTGCGCGACACGACAGATGCCCCATATCTATCGAACCAAGACCACACGTACACGTGCGTGCAGACACACAGAGACAGACTGCACACATTAAATAGATAGGCGCATGTACAGACAATGAGATACACGGGCAGGGAGACGAAACAAAGACGAAGATCCCCCGTGTAGCCTCGAACAGACTGTTAGGGCAAGTGCTGTTAGGAGCACCTATGAAGATTGGAACGTCACACGAGGGGGTGGGTGGCCAGCACCACGCCCAGCCAACATTGTCTCCTTAGTGGCGATGTTTTTACGCACCGCACCAGGTACTCAATTTGAGGCTGAGTCGACCTAGGGGAGGCCCAGGGCCCGTTCAGATAATCGTCACTGATGTTTGCCGTGAGCGGGAACCGAACTCGGGTCTCCCGGGTTAGAAGTGCAGCGCGCTAATCGGGTTGACAGGTAGACACACACACACACACACAGACAGACTGCAAGCACTGAGACAGTGAGATATACAGGGAGACAGACACGCGTTTAGACACTTCGTCCCACAGACAGATACTGAGAGACCCTGGCTTCGTGACCCTTCACTCAATGACCCTTAGCACCGTGACCGGTCTCACCCATAAGCAGAGCACACGAAACAAAGATTTCCCCGTGTCGCCACGAACAGACTGTCGGGGCAAGTGCTGTTAGCGAACCGCTATGAAGACCGGCACGGCACACGAGGTGGTGGGTGGCCAGCACCACGCCCGGCCACCTTTGTCTCCCCGGCGGCGATGTTTTACACACCGTTACCAGGTAATCATTTGAGGCACATGCACACACGCATACACTTTCATCGCAACGAACCGTGGAAACAAATCAACCGCTCCTGTCTGGGACAACGAGCCGCTAAATGAATGTCCACACCCACGACACCACATCCAGTATAGCCTCTCGCTCATGGGCTCTGAGGAATCAACTTATTGGTTAAACGCATTCTGCAATTGTCTCATTCTCGAGTCTGCCTCTTCTCCCATCTCCCTCCCCTCCCCTCATCCTTCTCGACGCTGGGTATCATATTCTTTGTTCTTTCGGTAAAGTCACGTAGAAGGGAAATAATAAAATAAAATATTTTTTTTATAAAATGATTTTTAAAAAATCTTGTATTATTTCCCTTCTACGTGACGTTACCGAAAGAACCAAGAATGTGAATCCCTGCAGTCACGAAAGCTTTAAAGCTGGGTATCATCTTAAACATTCACGAAACCCCGAGTGCAGAGCGGCGAACACGTGTCACCATTAAAGCCTCCACGTGCATACAAAGCAAAGGCAAAGGCCCCTCCCCCCCGTATAGCCTCTGCACACTCTTGGGGCAAGTGCTGTTAGCGAGCACACCTCATACAGAGGCACAGCAGCAGTCTTCACTATGACGGATCCGCGTTCATTCACCAACTTGCTTACTCGTCAGTACAATCATTCATTAATTCAAAGGTTTATTAATTCATACAATCATGAGATGAAAAGTACATTTACATAAAATATAAACGAGGTGGGGGGGGGGAGGAGGAGGTTATCAATACGTAAAGAGACGCTGAATAATTCTGTGCATGACTGTGTGTGTGCGAGAGTGCGTCAATGAGTGTGTGAGTGGAGCATGAGTGAGTGAATACGTGGGTGAGTGTGTGTGTGTGAATGAGTGTGTGCATGAGTGTGAGTGAATGAGTGTGTGAGTGGAGTATGAGTGAGTGAATAAGTGGGTGAGTGTGTGTGTGTGAATGAGTGTGTGCATGAGTGTGAGTGAATGAGTGTGTGAGTGGAGCATGAGTGAGTGAATAAGTGGGTGAGTGTGTGTGTGTGAATGAGTGTGTGCATGAGTGTGCGTGAATGAGTGTGTGAGTGGAGCATGAGTGAGTGAATACGTGGGTGAGTGTGTGAGTGTGAATGAGTGTGTGCATGAGTGTGCGTGAATGAGTGTGTGAGTGGAGCATGAGTGAGTGAATACGTGGGTGAGTGTGTGAGTGTGAATGAGTGTGTGCATGAGTGTGCGTGAATGAGTGTGTGAGTGGAGCATGAGTGAGTGAATAAGTGGGTGAGTGTGTGTGTGTGAATGAGTGTGTGCATGAGTGTGAGTGAATGAGTGTGTGAGTGGAGTATGAGTGAGTGAATACGTGGGTGCGTGTGTGTGAATGAGTGTGTGAATGACGGTGTGTGTGTCAGTGTGTGTGTGTCAGTGTGTTTGTGTCAGTGTGTCAGGTGTGTGTGTCAGGTGTGTGTGTCAGTGTGTGTGGGAGCGTTAGTGTAGCGGTTAGCGCGCTGCGCTATTAACCTGGCAAGCCGGGTTCGATTCGGTTTCGATTCCCGCTCGCGGTCAACACCAGTGACGACTATCTGAACCGGTCCTGGGCCTCCCCTAGGTCAACTCAGCCTCAAATGAGTACCTGATGCGGTGTGTAAACATCGCCACTGGGGAGACAAAGGCAGCCGGGCGTGGCGCTGGCCACCCACCCCCCTCGTGTGCCACATAGGTAACAGCACCTGCCCCAACAGTCTGTGAGAGACGACACGTTGGGTGGGGTGGAGGGGCTGTGTGGGGGGGGGGGGGATCTGTCTTTGCGTGTCACATCACCGCATTACGTGTGTGTACATCATTATATATATAAATACATCTCCACTTAATCTCGTCCCCGTCTCGGGCGACATTCAGAACGCGAGCTGACGCAGCAGCAGCGGCGAGCGAGCAAGCTAACCTCGTCAGTGGCAGCCGGGGACAGATTAAATGGGCACGTACACACACACACACACGTGCACACACACACGTGTACACACACACACACGTGCACACACACACGCGCACACACACGTGCACACACGTGCACACACACGCACACACACACGCACACACACACGTGCACACACACGCACACACACGTGCACACACACACGTGCACACACACGTGCACACACACACACACGTGCACACACGTGCACACACACGCACATACGCGCACACACGCGTGCACACACGTACACACACGCACACACACTCGCACACACACGTGCACACACACGTGCACGCACATGCACACACACGCGCGCACACACACACGTGCACACACACACACGCATGCGCACACACACGCACACACCCACACAAGTGCACACACACACGCACGCTCACGCGCGTGTGTGTGTTTAAATATACATAAGCTATTTTAAATAAATAAAGACATCGCGGGGGATTTTTGTCGCGTGTCCATCTATCACCCCCTCCAATTGAGGATTTATGCTCAAACGAGGGACTTGAGTCTGTGGGGAGGTGTGGTGGGTGGGGGGGGGAGATAGGGGGGGGGGGGAGTCACCATTGGGCAGCTCAATTGAGTGGCTGATTGATCGAGGAGCGTGAATCTGGCAGAAGAATCAAGATGCACGTTGCAGGCTGCTGCTGCTGCTAAGGAGCTGCGTGTACGTCCAATAAAATATACGTATTTCCACAGCAGCACTTTGTATATGTGTATGTATAGCATGACGGAGAGCTGAGAGAGACGCATATCGACAACAATAAATAATCTCACGCCTTGAACAGACGGTCGAGGGCCAAGTGCTGGCAGGTTATGAATTCGCACACAAAGACAAAGGTCCCCCGTGTAGCCTTCGCAGCCTTTTGGGGGCAAGTGTATCGAGCAGAAACCTATGAAGGTCGGCAACAGAACACAACGCCCGGACGCCTTTGTCTCGTTTGAGGCCGAGTCGACCTAGGGGGAGGCACCAGGACCGGTTCAGATAATTCTGACTCGTGTTGGTGGCCGTGAGCGTGGGATTCGAAATCCACGCCCGGCCGCCTTTGTTTCCCCAGTGGCGATGTTTACACACCGCACCAGGTACTCATTTGAGGCCGAGTCGACCTAGGGGGGAGGCCCAGGAGGGGTTCAAAAATTCGTCACTGCTATTTATCGTGAGCGGGAAATCGAACTCGGGTCGCCGGGTTCGTAGCGTAATGTGCTAACCACTGCGCCACCGCTCCCCATACATTCACAAAGATCCCCCCGTATAGCCTTAACAGACTGTAGGGGGCAAGTGCTGCTAGCGAGCACCTATGAAGGCCGGAACGGTACACGAGGGGGTGGGTGGCCAGCACCGCGCCCTACCGCCTTTGTCTCCCCAGTGGCGATGTTTACACACCGCACCAGGTACTAATTTAAGGCTGAGTCGACCTAGGGGAGGCCCAGGACCTGTTCAGATAATCGTCACTGGTGTTGGCCGTGAGCGGGAATCGAACCCGGGTCGCCAGGTTCATAGCGCAGCGCGCTAACCGCTTTGCCACCGCTCCCCACATTCACACACACACACGCACGCAGGCGCACGCACGCGCACACACACGCACACACACACACACGCACACACACACACGCACACACACACACACACACGCACGCGCACACACGCACGCACACACACGCACGCGCGCGCAACAACAACATTTCACCGCTAAGTGACAGCCTTGTGAGCTCCCATCTCGCCCCCCATGATGTCGTTTCCACCAAGGCGCCCTCCGTCACTCAAGACGTCGCAGCAAACTCGCAATATCCGCGCACCTGATTTACCTACGGAGCTCGCGTGCTCGCGGGTATGCTGCGTGAGACGTCGTGACGGGGACAGCTGCGCCTGATGGCAAGCCGCACGAGGAATAGCGCAGACTCCTTCCCACGTCCGTTGCCGCTCAGCCTCATCCGGCCCATGGCCTTACAATCACTCTCTCACGCAAGCGCCCGTAATCATATCGCACTTGGGCAACGGGGTTACCCAATGGCCTCGCTTCGACACACACACACACACGCACGCCTCTTCTAATACGCAAAGACAAAGATCACCCGTATAGCCTGTAACAGACTGTTGGGGGCAAGTGCTGTTAGTGTGCGCCTATGAAGGCCGGCACGGCACACGAGGGGGTGGGTGGCCAGCACCACGCCCGGCCGCCTTTGTCTCCCCCAGTGACGATGTATACACATCGCACAAGGTACTTATTTGAGGCTGAGTCGACCTAGGGAGAGGACCAAGACCGACGCAGAAAATCGTCACCGGTGTTGGGGTCGTAACCCCTACGCTACCGCTCCCCACACGTGCCTTCTCTCAGACACACACACACACGCACCATCAGCTCCCTACGCACAAACACGCACATCATTATCACCTACCAGGTCTCATACACGCCAGCTTCGAATACACACGCACAGCATCACCACGCACACACACACGCACACACACGTACACACACACGCGCGCACACACACATGCACACACACGCACACACACCATAACCTTCTGACCCACACAGACACATTGCCTCGAACACCACCCCCCCCCCACGCCATCACCATCACCACCCACACATCACCACCACCACCACCTTCCACTCACCACCACCACCTTCCACGCGCCATCACCAAACACACGCCATCACCTCCCACTCACCATCACCACACAGGCCATCAGCTCCCACACACCATCACCACACAGGCCATCAGCTCCCACACACCATCACCACACACAGACCATCAGCTCCCACTCACCACACACAGGCCATCAGCTCCCACACACCATCACCACACACATGCCATCAGCTCCCACTCACCATCACCACACACAGGCCATCAGCTCCCACACACCATCACCACACACAGGCCATCAGCTCCCACTCACCATCACCACACACAGACCATCAGCTCCCACACACCATCACCACACACAGGCCATCAGCTCCCACTCACCATCACCACACACAGACCATCAGCTCCCACTCACCATCACCACACACATGCCATCAGCTCCCACTCACCATCACCACACACATGCCATCAGCTCCCACTCACCATCACCACACACACGCCATCAGCTCCCACACACCATCACCACACACATGCCATCAGCTCCCACTCACCATCACCACACACAGGCCATCAGCTCCCACACACCATCACCACACACAGGCCATCAGCTCCCACTCACCATCACCACACACAGACCATCAGCTCCCACACACCATCACCACACACAGGCCATCAGCTCCCACTCACCATCACCACACACAGACCATCAGCTCCCACTCACCATCACCACACACACGCCATCAGCTCCCACTCACCATCACCACACACAGGCCATCAGCTCCCACTCACCATCACCACACACATGCCATCAGCTCCCACTCACCATCACCACACACAGGCCATCAGCTCCCACACAACGTGCTGCTGCTGCTGAGTTGATGATCATATTAATGCCGCTGAAGATAATGCCGTTGATGGTGATGATAATTGTGATGACACTAATGCTCTTCTTGCTTCCGTTGCTACTGATGATGGCGCTGCTGTTGATAATGCTGCTGATGATGATGCTGCTGCTGATGGTGACAATAATAACTGTGATAAGAGAGATATTGTTGTTGTGACTCTGTTATTGCTGCTGCTGTTGGTCCTGGGCCTTCCTACCCTTTCATCAGCCCGCACGGACCAGCGTGGTGAAGTATGGCCACCGCCCCCCCCCCATCCCCACACACACAATGACTATCGCGGCGTGTGTAAACCTTCATCTAGCAGCGGATTAACACAGCTCTGCCCGTAAATACGTAAATAAAGAACCCGACACTTGGACGGATTTTTTTTTTTGCCCAACGAGGCCGAGAACTTTCTCGTTCTTGAATAGCACCGACGGCACGGAGATGGAGCGTCGGGATCAGCCCCGTGCGGTGATGCCGTGCGGATCGCCATCATCGCTCTCACGACGTCCCATCACCCGCGAGGGATGGCCCACGACAACGGAAGATCCTTCGTCCAGCGGTGGATTGACCGTGACAAGACGATCATTGCGCGTGCCGAGTAAGAAGGGCCATTGCCCGAAACGTCGTCGACCGTTGTTGATTGTTTTGTTTGTTTACGAACGTGCTGAGTGTGTTGTTGTTGTTGTTATTGATTGTTGCTTGTGAACCACTGCAAACGCAGCAGCAGCAGCAGCATCGCCGCATAATTTGTTTAATGGGCGTCGACCGATGGTGATAGGTGACGGGTGGAGGTGTGAACTTCCTCGGATTACTCTATCATCATTATTATTATTATTTGATAATAGGCGAGAGACGGGAGTGCTTGAGATGAGATTTGCAATCTCCTCTCTCTCTCTCTGTCTGTCTTGTCCCCCTCCCTGTGAGCTATAGAAAACGAGGCATGCAAAGATGCACTCGTGATATTCTTAAAGCCCGCGTTCGCTGCGACTTGGACACATTACGGAGTTAAGATAACAAAATCATTTTGATCGGGTTAGTCCCAAGCACCCCCCACTGCCTCCCTCTAGCACCCCCCCTCCCTCTCACTGCCCACGCGGTGTGGGAGCAAAAGATTCGTTTGATTCCATAGAGAACGATCCATGCCATGATGCCATGAGAATATGGAAATGGCCCCGATCCGATTAAGCATCAGAACATTCAGCCGGGAAGAAATCCCGCGAGCCGCGAAGCTCTGCGATTGCGCCACGCCACGAACGCCTTGGCCTTCACCGCTCGTTCGAGGCCGAGTCGACCTAGGGGAAGGGAGGCCCCAGCACCGCGGCGTCGGACAATCGTCGCCGCTGCCCAACATCAGCCGCCGGGTAGCTGGGGTCCAACTCTGCCTGCCGGAGATCCGGGGCCGGGTCGCACGAGGTCATTGCCTCGCGGGCACCACCTGCAGCGCCATCGGCAGGGAACTTCCAGGGCCGCGCCTTTGTCTTTGTGTTGTTGTTGTTGTTGTCGTTTGTTGTTGTTGTTAGGGTTGTAGATTTGAAGCTTTCGTGACTGCAAGGATTCATACGCGTAGGTTTTTTTCGGCAAAGTCACGTAGGTAAGAAATAAAAAAAATCATAAATAATTTAAATAATAATAGAAATTAAATAATAAATCACGACGTTTCGGAGGCAACACACGTCTCCGTCATCAGGTGGGACCGTCACAGTAAATTGATAACAGTAAATTTAGCACTTGATACGGTAAATTTAGCTGTGACGGTCCCACCTGATAACGGAGACTTGTGTTGCCTCCGAAACGTCGTGATTTATTATTTTATTTCTATTATGATTATCTCAATAATTTATTATTTCTTTTTTTTCCTACGTGACTTTACCGAAACAAACCTACGAGTTGTTCGGGTTCTCAACTCGCCTCGTCAGTCCACATCACGTCAGTCCACAGCGGCATGTTCCCCGGGGGGTTAAGGACGGCATCGATTTGTTTCATTTCCTTGTTTTACCAACACAACAATTGTCTTAGCAACGGGACAATTGGATTCCATCTTCTACCTTTGACGCGCATGTCGTGTTAATGGAGCGAGATTACATCACAGCTCTGCCACTGCCTCGCAAGCCATTCGCTCCAGAACGAGAATATTTATTCATACAGTGGAGGAATCCGATGAGCTGTAAAGCGCTTTTTCACAGATGCCCAGTATGGGCACGTGGTCAGAAGGTCACCTAACCCCCCCCCCCCCCGTCTCGAAGACGCTTTTTCAAGACGCTTCTGCCACACTGGGACGCTTGGACACATTAACACCGAATGAGTTTGTTGGACAATCCCGGAAACACAAACAAAAAAGGGCGTCCCTGATAATTATCGGCGAGACAAAGGGAGACAAAGGCGGTCCAGGGGTGGTTAATGGCCGTCCACCCTTTGCCATCACCGTTAACGCCCAAGACTCAGAGAGACAGACTCAATCACCCGTGTACGATTGTTCGGGTTCAGTGTTAATGCCTAAGGCTCAGTAGAGCCAGACAACACAATCGTCATTACTTTTTGTAGACAAAACAAGGAAAGTAGATATATATATATATTTTATATTTCTCTCTGCTCATGGAGCAATGAGGACATCCATACTTCATCTCAGCTTCTGACCCTAAAAAAAATTGATGGAAATTCCACGTTACTTTGGCAATGGGTTGGGGGTAGGAGGCGTTGCGCCAGCCGATCTGTGGATTATCACAGGAGTGGAACTTCACCACCACCGCACTCCCCTCCATCCCTACCACCACCTCCCCCAAAGACAAAGATCCCCCGTGTAGCCTTAACAGACCGTAGGGGCAAGTGCTGTTAGCAAGCAGCACCTATGAAGGCCGGCACGGCACACGAGGGGGTGGGTGGTCCAGCACCACGCCCGGCCGCCTTTGTCTCCCCAGCGGCGATGTTTACCCACCGCAACAGGTACTCATTTGAGGCCGAGTCGACCTAGGGGCGGCCCAGGACGGGTTCAGAAAATCGTCACCGGTGTTGGCCGTGAGCGGGAATCGAACCCGTCGCGTCGCCGGGTTCGCAGCGCGGCGCGCCAAAACCTCCGCCGCCGATGTCACCCGCACCACGGCAGAGCAGCAGACGCACTGCCCCCTGATCCGTCTCAATACCGCCGACATGGCCGATCGATACCTTTTAATACCGCCGCCGCCGCACTCAACGCGGTGACATCGTGTTGGGTCTATTTTTTCTAAGCCAAAGTGGACGACGCCGTGAGTGGCCTTGGAGCGCCCTGTCAAAGTCATCGGGCGCGTGTCTCTGCGGTCGGCCGGTCTCGCCGGCGCTTTGCGACCACGAGATGTCGATTTCAGGTTCCCGTAGGCGGGGGGGGGATAGGGTGGGGTGGCGAATGATTTTCGCGACAAACGCGGTCGTGATTTTTTTTGTTTGTGTGCGATCGCGATCACCGTCATCGTCGTCGTCAGCTTTCATGGCTCCACTGCTGGATGATGAAGGCCTCACCATGCTGCCCCCCGCGTTTTTTTATCCCATGATATCCCATGATGTCATTATTATTATTTTTTTTTATTAATTTTAATTTCTTTTTTTACCTACGTGACTTTACCGAAAAAAGTAAGAGTATGATATCACTGTTATCACTATTATTATATTATTAACATTATTATATTATCATTATCATCAATATAACGATTGTGTTCGTCTAACCCAGGAGAGCCTCGTTGAGTCTCGCGACTCATTGCCCAGGAAAGGCCCTGGACAAATTGTTGGTAGATGTTTGCTGTTGTTCACATTTGGCAAGCGTGGTCCATGCAAACAATCCATCCGGCGTATACACAATGGGGGCCTGATAAACTGTTGTTGTTGTTGTTGTTTTTTAAACGCCACGTGTGTAGTTATGTAATTGTTAGCTGGGCCATCAAAAATTACACTGGTCAACAACAACAAAAAATTCTGGCCTGGACTTTTGCAGCTGTTTTAGACTAATTTCAGGGTGTTGATTCCAAAACTGATCTCAGATTTGCTCTATCACATCTCATTTTTATGCTATCGGCATACCTCATTTTCATTGATTTTACCCGAAATTAACTCTGTCACTTATGATTGCAAGTTGTTGCGAGTCAGTGACTGCTTTAGTGTTAAAATATGGTGCTGTATTTTTAGGATAGTGTGTTTATAATATCATTGTATGTAGATATCCACATTTATTTAATACTTTTCTTCTGCAGTTTTTATTGAAAATGCAATATTTGACATCTCAAAAACATGTGATAGACAAAAACTGATGCCAGATTTGGAATCAGCACCCCAAAATTACATTGCAACCGTTGGAATACCTTATGTTAGAAAAAGTGTGTTGACCAGTGTTATAGACTATTGAGTAACAGACAACAAACAACCCCTTCGATAGCCACCGTTAGGCAACTATTGTCATACCGATTAAAAAATCGGTCAAGATACATTTTCATATTTTAAAAATGTAATTCTCATGACGCTCCGTGGTATGAACACGTGTCGTCTCCAACTCATTATTAATGAGTGTTACTATCCACACTGTCTCTCTGGCCATTCTATTTAATTCCTATTAAGAAAAGGCCCAAACCTGACACGTGCCCTATTCTATTTTTGCAATGCCGCACGCAGTTATTGACAAATGTGCCGAGGTTTTATTTACCACGATAATGAGCCAAGAATGTCTGTGTGTCCCGCGCGTGACGTCACTCCACGTCGACCAGCCCCCCTCATTAATAATCATGAGCGGGTGACGTCACTCCACATCGAACAGCCCCCCCCCTCATTAATAATCATGAACAGGTGACGTCCTCCAAATGGACACCCCCCCTCCATGAATAATAATTAGCGGGTGACGTCACTCCACATGGGGGGGGGCGAGGCGCCTCCTCCCCCCTCCTCGGCGTCAACTCACAACCCTCACTACAAAGGCAAAACCCTCACGTCACGTGATCTCCGTCACGCTGTTGAGACATCGAAGTAAAAAGGACGTCGTGATGAACAAGGGATTATATAACCTTTAAATGTAATAAGTCTGTGTCACCGCGGCCTTACTAATTACACACAAATTAATGCAATGAATATATCACGTGGCGGTCTGCTTTTCGCTTGCAAGTTTCAGATGTGCTGCAATAAACCCGTCCTTGGACGGGCAAAAGGCGAGTTTCTAATAATTCTTCCAACATTTACCACAACCGAAACGGGTGGGGTTGGGTAGGCAGTAGGGTGGGGGGGACGGTGGCCCAGGGGGTTACGGAGATTTATTTGGCTAATTGCGTTCACGTGATTGACTGTGGGGTGTGGTGGAGGGTTGTACGACACACATTTTACGCGACCTAATCTGTCTGCGCATTTAAATGCTTTATTTTTTTTTTACTTTTTACAAATATTTTAGCAGGTAAGGCGATCACAGATGATCGACAAATGAAGTGGCTCATCGCTTGCGAAAATTACAGCAGCCAAAATTTAGTTTAACGAACTCGGCCGGGGTTTTGAAATTAAATGCCGTTTGGTGACACTTCTTTTCTTGATGACCTGCGATGACACTACGATGACACAGACTCATATTTGCTTTGTGGAATTTTTTTTATAATGATGATGATGACAGCGGCCGCGGTTGTGGTGGTGATGATTAATGCAATGCCACCCACATTAATTATGAATGCTGGCTTAATTAACTGGCCTCCTAGACGCCCGGGTTTCACAGCTCTTTAGAGCTTCGCTAGTAATGCCTCATCAAACATTGATCACCGACTTCGCCAAGATGGCATTAGCAAGAGGCAGACTTGCTCATGATGAAGTTTTTTTGAGTTAGATCACGTAAATGTAATTGTGTCATAAACTCACCTCCACCTGACACAGCCAATTAGACCCACAGAGACCCACAGCCTCATACAGAGTGCCATAGACTCACAAACGCATAAACTCAAACAAAGGTCCATAGACTCGCACAGAAACCCACAGACTCACACAGCGACCCACAGACTCGCACAGAGACCCACAGACCCACATACTCACACAGAGACCCCATACTCACACAGTGACCCACACACCCGCACAGAAACCCATAGACTCACACACAGACCCACATACTCACACAGAGACCCACAGACTCATACAGATGCCCACATACTCACACAGAGACCCACAGACTCACACAGAGACCCCAGACTCACACAACGACCCACACACCCGCACAGAAACCCACAGACTCACACATAGACCCACATACTCACACAGAGACCCACAGACTCATACAGATGCCCACATACTCACACAGAGACCCACAGACTCACACAGAGACCCACATACTCACCCAGAGACCCACAGACTCACACAACGACCCACACACCCGCACAGAAACCCACAGACTCACACATAGACCCACATACTCCCACAGAGACCCACAGACTCATACAGATGCCCATAGACTCACACAGAGACCCACAGACTCACACAAAGACCCACAGACTCACAGAGACCCATAGACACACACAGAGCCCCACTCGATACAACACGCCGTGGATGTGAGTGACGGATCACACTCCACTGCAGTCCCAATGTAGCCGTGACTCCTTCATTCGGCGTTAGTGACGAGCGGCGCGGTGAGTCGTTAAGGACGAGTGGAAGACGAAAACTTATTTCTCTGGGACCTTTTTTTCCGGTATCAAAATGATGAAAGAAGAAGAAGAAGAAAAATAGGCGTCAGCCTTTCTGGCAATGACACGGGAGGTGTTAAGATGTAAAAAAAAAATGCAAAAAATAGACACCCATTGCATCGACTACTTTTTGCTGTGCCCAGAAAATATCGTGTCCATACGAGGACTCTTCAGGCTCTTCAGGTAATAAGAATGTGAGCGGTGGAAGTAAGGCCATGGGTTTATCCGGGTAATTCTAGATTTTAAGCTTTGATGCAGCAAATCTGGCTGTGACGGTCCCACCTGATGACGGAGACTTGTGTTGCCTCCGAAACGTCGTGATTTTATTGTTTTATTTTTTTATTAATTTTAATTTCATTTTTTTACCTACGTGACTTTACCGAAAGAACTAAGAGTATTTATCCGGGTAATCTTCGCAGGCTCTCAAGACTGTCCTGCCACGTTGGGGGTGTTGATTGAAGCCACGAATGGGCAGAGTTTGGCTTCCCGTGCGAGAGGAGGAAAGTGGAGAAAACAGGGAGAGAAAACTCCCACCATGCGTACCACTCAGAGCTCCCACCACGCGTACCACTCAGAGCTGCGCTGAACCCAACGCTGTACTGACATCTCCTGGCCACCACCACATCATCGTCTACAAAATAGTCCGTGAGCCCAGGCCAAATAACTTTAAAATAAAATAAAAATAAAGTAACAATTGTATTGGGTAACACATTCCTGCTGAGGGAGCTGGTAGAAACGTTGGGTTGCTCGGTCAATGGCCAGGGTCAACGGTGGCGTGGTGTATTCCGCAAATATGGCCGACTGTGAGGGCAGGCACAAGCCGGCGTGAGTAGGTTAAACGTTGAGTTTTATAAGGGCACCACGGGGTGACCAGCCCCTCCCCACCCAGCCCCACCCCTCCCACCCCCCATCCAGCCCCACCCTCCCCACCCAGCCCCTCCCCACCCAGCCCCCACCCTCCCCACCCAGCCCCTCCCCACCCTCCCCCCCCCCAACCAGCCCCACCCTCCCCACCCAGCCCCTCCCCACCCTCCCCACCCAGCCCCTCCCCACCCAGCCCCCACCCTCCCCACCCAGCCCCTCCCCACCCTCCCCCCCCCAACCAGCCCCACCCTCCCCACCCAGCCCCTCCCCACCCTCCCCACCCAGCCCCTCCCTGCACGACGGACACAATAATCTCCCGTAGGCTGGTGTAACCAGGAGGTTTCTACCAGTATATATTTTTTTCCTTATTTACGTCTATATTTCCTATCTTCGGCACGTGTTCCTTGATACTTGGTATCAACGAAAAGTGGAGGCTGTGACGGCGCGGCCCGGATGGCGCAGAGGTCAGGGGTCAGAGCCGAGAGCTTCCGCAGCCGAGATTCTGAGATAGAATCCAGACAGCTGCCATTGATTGAGCAGGTGGTCTCTCCCTACCCCGTCACCGAAAAAGAACGCTTCGCCTAATATCTGACACATTCGTCAATAGCACTGTGGACTTTATAAAAAATAAATAATATACAACAGACGACATCTCGGCAAAATGCTCTTTCTTCACAGCGTATAGAGAGGCTACGGAGGCAGAGAGAGTGATTGTAATAACAAGAAGAGTTGGAGAATGCATTTTTTGACACCACAGGGCCTGATGAGAATTGCGTTTAAAAATAAAATAAAAATCTGACCCAGTTTTTTAGTTAGCGTATTAATAGCCACACTACGAGTAACTGGTAAGCAACACGCAACCCCTCAGTAATCTATAGCAGGCGGCGAAATTAACACATACACATATACCACCTCCCTTATAGTCCGCACTCTCCTCTCCCACCCCCTCCCCCCACGACCTCTCTGCTTGATTCACACGGGCGAGTTGATGTTCCTGGCCGACGCAGTGGCAGGCTCACTTAACCGACAGGCCTGGCAGCTTGCAAGTTTTACATTGCTTCACCCGTAGTGGCAGTATTCATTTATACTGGTAGGAACATCCTAGTTACACCAGCTCACAGGGAATTATTGTGTCCGTCGTGCAGGGAGGGGCTGGGTGGGGAGGGGCTGGGTGGGGAGGGTGGGGAGGGGCTGGGTGGGGCTGGGTGGGGGGTGGGAGGGGTGGGGCTGGGTGGGGAGGGAGGGGCTGGTCACCGCGTGCTGGCCTTATAAAACTCAACGTTTAACCTACTCACGCCGGCTTGTGCTCGCCCTCACAGTCGGGCACATTTGCGGAATACACCACGCCGCCGTTGACCCTGGCCATTGACCGAGCAACCCAACGTTCCTACCAGCTCCCTCCGCAGGAATGTGTTTTTACCAGAGGTGTGGACTCGAGTCATGTGACTTGGACTCGAGTCAGACTCGAGTCATGAATTTGATGACTTGCGACTCGACTTGGACTTGCATAACAATGACTTTGTCCCACCTATGAGATGTGGACTCGAGTCATGTGACTTGGACTCGAGTCAGACTCGAGTCATGAATTTGATGACTTGCGACTCGACTTGGACTTGCATAACAATGACTTTGTCCCACCTATGAGATGTGGACTCGAGTCATGTGACTTGGACTCGAGTCAGACTCGAGTCATGAATTTGATGACTTGCGACTCGACTTGGACTTGCATAACAATGACTTTGTCCCACCTCTGGTTTTTACACACACACACACCATCCGACCACCAACCTCTACCCACATTGACTCACATGGGCAAGTTGATGTTCCTGGCCGCGTCCGCAGCCTTGTCGAGCCCCATCTTGGCGAGCACGCCGCTCAGCAGCAGCACGGCGATGACTCCGCACACGGCCGGGACGACGACCCCCGTGGAGACGTCCACGTTGCTCTCCGTGGGCTCCTCCGCGATCGGCGTGGGGCTCCGCGAGGGGGTCACGTGGTTGGCGCACGCGTCCTGATGGAGCCGCTGCTGTGGGTCCGTGCAGCAGAAGCGCACGTTGCAAGTGCCGCAGCAGTATCTGTAGCTGCCGCTGTTGTTGCAGCTGAATGGGGGGTCCCACTGATCCATCGCGTCGTAGTAACCGCGGCAGGTGTTCGCCTCCTGGCTGGAGGACGATGTGCGGGAGGGTCGGCCAGTGGTTGGGTTGTTCTTGTTGTCGTTGTTGTTGTTGTTGTTGCGAGCAGGAGGAGTAGGAGGTCCTGGGGGGTGACGACGAGCAGCAGGAGGAGGAGGAGGAGATGGAAACGTGGTGGCCAGCGCACGGCCACGGCTGTTGGCGAAGCCGGGGTGGTGGTGCCGCCGTTTGGGGCTCGTCGTGGTCCTGGGTTGGACCTCGTCGGCGGCGGACGACAGCAAAGCCCACACGGCGAGCAGGGCGAGCAGCAGCAGCAGGGCCGACGGGGGTGGTGTGGACGGGAAGGGTGATGACGACGATGTTGTTGATGATGTTGATGTTGTTGTTGTTGACGATGAGCAGGTGTACTGCCATGATGTCGACGGCGGCACCGATGGTGATGATGACGACGATGATTTTGATGGAGACGATGATTTTGATGGAGACGATGATGATGATGTTGATGATGATGGAGGTGCTTTTGTTGTTGTTGTTCTTGTTGTTGTCGTTGATGACGACGATGATGGAGAAGAAGAAGATGATGAAGACGGTGACGACGATGGCGATGATGGAGGCGCTGCTGGCGATGGTCGCGAGGGAGAAGTCGGTGGCAGACGATGAGGGGTCTCCATGGCCGCGGCTCCATGCAAAGCGTCCCGACCTCGGGGTCTCCCTCCCGTCAGGCTTTGTGACGGGGCCTCATGTAGCTGCGGATAGAACATGGAGACAGCTTGAGTGGGGATTGGGGGGCAGGGAGGTGAAATATGGGGGGGGGGGTGTTGGAGCGAGGGGGGCGGTGGGTGGGGGGGGCACAATGGGTAGCTCAGGTGTTGTGTCAACTGTTGTTGTGTCTATTGTTGTGTCAACTGTTGTTGTGTCCATTGTTGTGTCCACTGTTGTTGTTTCCACTGTTGTTGTGTCTATTGTTGTTGTGTCTATTGTCAACTGTTGTTGTGTCCATTGTTGTCTATTGTTGTGTCAACTGTAGTTGTGTCTATTGTTGTGCCAACTGTTGTTGTGTCAACTGTTGTTGTGTCCACTGTTGTGTCAATTGTTGTGTCCATTGTTGTGTCTATTGTTGTGTCAACTGTTGTTGTGTCCATTGTTGTGTCTATTGTTGTGTCAACTGTTGTTGTGCCTGAGAGAGAGAGAGAGTGTTTTTCGAGGAGGTCCTTCTGCCAGCAGTGTTGCAATCGAGCACTTGCAGGGCTGCACGTGGCCTCTCTGTGACCAAGATGTCCAGGCAAATCTGCGGCTGGAGCGAGTGAGCACATCGCGCTCCAAACCCACCCAGTTGAGTTCGATCCCTGACCATGGCCATCGTGAGTGGCTGAAGGGTGACAACTAAATCGGTCCTCATAATAATTCATAATAAACGTTTTTGGGTTAGATCGCGTTGTTTACAAATGTGTCGTAACCCTCCACCGGTAGGCTAAAGTCGTGAACTTTTTGCCTTTTGTCAACTTGACACTTTTTTTTACTGATTGGCCGTGTCGGGTGGTGGAGGGTTACGACACATTTATAAATAACGCGATCTAACCCAAAAACGTTTATTATGAATAATATTGGTCGCGAAAGCCTGCACGTGTTAAACTAAATCGGTCCTAACCCCCACCCCCACCACCCCCCTCCCCCACACCGATCGCCTTCACCAAGCCGAACTCACCAGGATGGAGAGGTACGCTTCAGCACCCCGTGGGGGGGAGGGGGGGAGTAAATGATTAAACTTAATTAAATTAAAGTAATCTCATACTCGGATTATCCAACTTTGAAAATGCCAAATGTGATACGTTAATTCTGATCCTGTGCGCCGTTAATAATGTAAAGCCATCGCCCGTTGATTGATGATCCAGCGCGCACCGACTCGCTCCAGTCACTCGCTCCAGTCACTCGCTCCAGTCACTCGCTCCAGTCACTCGCTCCAGTCACTCGCTCCAGTCACTCGCTCCAGTCACTCGCTCCAGTCACTCGCTCCAGTCACTCGCTCACCCACAGCCATTCAACTTCGTGTCACTCTTCTATCGCTGCTACTGCTGCTGCTGCTACTACCACGGCTAATCTGCCCGTGAACTTCACTCCTTGATTGCTCGACCCAAGGTGTGTTCGTCGGGATAAGGATTCTTCCATCTCATCTATTACTGTGTCCAACCTCGATACTGCAGGTCACAGCAGCACACTCACACACTCACTCACACACGCACATTCACTCACCCACCTACTCACACATTCACTCACACACGCATATTCACTCACTCACCTACTTACACATTAACTCAACCACCCACCTACTCACACATCACTCACTCGCCACACTGCAGGTCACAACAACACACTGAAACAAAGACAAAGATCCCCGTATAGCCTTAACAGACGGTTGGGGCAAGTGCTGTTAGCGAGCACCTATGCAAGCCGGCACGGCACACGAGGGGGTGGGTGGTCAGCACCACGCCCGACCGCCTTTGTCTCCCTAGTGGCGACGATTTTACCCACTGCACCAGGTACTCATTTGAGGCTGAGTCGACCTGGGGGAGGCCCAGGACCGATTCAGATAATCGTCACAGGTGTTGGGATGCCGGGGTTTATAGCGCAGCGCGCTAACCGCTACACTACCGCTCCCCAACACAATAATACATTCACGCACTCACTCGCACATAAACTCACTCGCTCACCCACCTACTCACACAGTCACCCACCCACGCACCACACTGCAGGGCACAACACTTTTCTCTCTCTCTCTCTCCACGTTTGAATTCCATCCCAGTCATCTTTTCTGCTGATCTAACAATAACAACAACCTTGCTCAAGTCAACAAACGCATCAACTCCGATCCGTTGCAACCTTAAGGAGTGCTAATTGTTGCTGGCCGCTTTGGTGAGTAATTGGGTGCAGTGCTCAGCCAATGAAAACGAACGCGCAGATTTCAACTTTACAAGGAACGTCACAGACGTTGTCCGTGTCCTGGACTTAGGGATTGCGGATGATTGCGGGTGCCCGTGCATTCCTTGCCGAGATTAATCCACTCAATGCAAACGCGTGTTGATTCGTAAATATTTAAAGAAAGAGAAATTACACGAACGTGCATAATCAATTGAGTGCGTGCTGTTTAAACACACGCGCACACTCGTAGCCACAAATACAAAGATCCCCCTATAGCCTTTCATAGAACGTTGGGGTAAGTGCTGCTTAGCGTGGCGCCTATGAAGGACGGCACAGCACACGAAGCGGTGGGTGAGTCTACGCCACGCCCGGCCGCCTTTGTCTCCCCATTAAGGCTGAGTCGACCTCGGAGAGGCCCAGAACCGGTTCAAATATTCGCCACTGATGTTGCTCCTCGTGAGTGGGACTCGATCTCGGGTCGCACGGTTCGTAGTGCAGTGCGCTAACCACCTGATGACGATTGCTTGTGTTACGATCGAAACGTCGTGATCTATTATTTTTTTTTCTACCTACGTGACTTTACCGAAAGAAACAAAGACTCTATGATATACGGGTTGGTTTTTTCTATTCTTTTAAAGGCCACCCACATAATTTGTCGTGACAAATGTGTTGAGTGTGTTTTTTTTAATTTTGTTTAAACGTGCTTGCTCGCCACTAATTACGTCCAATAGCCGTGAAGGCCAAATTAAGACTATTACAAAATAACTCCACCGGAAAATTCGTCTAGCAACGTGCCATTGTGCCCATCTGCTATTAGCCGGGTCCACGCCCAGAGCGAATCAGTCGCACACACACACTCACGAAACACTCACACACAAATCGCGCAACTCTATCGCCGCCTGCAAAACAAAACCAAAAAAAATTAACCCGTAAAAACAAAGTTTTTCACTATAAATCCTTTATATGCGTGGCGGCTAGAGTCCTCTCGTCCTCTGGCTTGAGATGGCTGCCACCTATGGGTCAGATGATTGCATGCCACCATTAAACAATTGGTAATTAAATATTTTTAAAAAATTCCCTAGACAGTGTAAAATTTTGGGAAAAAAATTTACGAAAATAAATTGTCACGCACAGCGAGTCTGTGTGGAAAATGTCAGCTCGATTGGATCACGGGAAGTGGGTTAAAAAACGAGCGAAATATTTGCACGGTCCTAAGCAAGCAAGCGAACTTAATATGAACGATTTAAAATATATTCGCCTGTGGAGGACGCGGGGATCGATCCCGCGACCTTTGGCATGGGAAGCGAGGGCGCTACCAACTGCGCTACTCCGCCACGGCCTGTAGAGGGATTACGCTCTGGGCTCTTATACTGTGACGTTCAGCCAAAGCGATGAATGAGTTCTATTTAAATATATGTAAAATAATTTTTTTTTGCCTAAAAAGTGTAAAATTTTGGGAATTTTTTTTTCACGAACATTAATTGTCTGGCACAACGAGTCTGTGTGGAAAATGTCAGCTCGATTGGATCACGGGAAGTGGGTTAAAAAACGACCGAAATATTTGCACGGTCGTAAGCAAGCAAGCACGCACGCAAGCAAGCATGCGAACTTAATATAAAGGATTTAAAAACGACGGCTTTTTGGTGGTCATCGCCCGAGCGGGTAAGTCGATCAGCACAAGGGTATTTAGGGGATGGAAGCGGCCAATCGCAGCGGCCGCACAAAGTGTTGACGAGCGGCGTCGCCTGCGAGTCGAGTCCACCTCGACCGTGAGCAGCAACCGATTGCAGATGCGTCCCGCGAACAGTACTCTCTCTATAAGGGATCCAGTTGCAAGCGACCAAAAAGTGCGCAACTCATTGCATGCAACCGGTCCACGCGTGAGCGGTTTAATCGCACGCAACCAGGCCGTGCATTTGCTCGCAACCGGTTTGCAATTGCCTGCTCACGCCACCGCTATGGGGAGCTCTAGAGAGATTATCCCGCGAGGCTGGAGGGTAATTTTTGGCCTACTCTTCCAAGCGGGCCAGAGGTCTTAGAAGAGGCAGGAGGACCCACACTTGAACCCACCACTCGCAACCTGCCGAACTTCCATCTGCGATCAACTCATTCACACACTTACTGCTCGGTGGACACAGGTGGGGGGGGGGGGAGAGGAATTGAGTTGTGATTTATGACACTTTGCCCCATATTGTCTCTATTCACGCACCTGGGAATGGAATCGAACCGTCGAACCTCTGAACGCTGAGTATCCAGGCGACCACAACTCCGTTGCAAAGAATCGCGACTCTGAAGTGAATTGGCGGTCAGAGGCAACGGCGGAGATTCTGACCCTCGATGGCGATCGACTGCGCGTGCATCAACCTCGGGAGCGGTGGCGCAGTGGTTAGCGCGCTGCGCTCTAGACCCGCGCCAACCTAAGTTCGATTCCCCTGAACACGGCCCCATAGATCCGTGGCGAATCAAAAATCTCGCGTCTCCCCCTCGCCCCCCTTCATCCGCCTATCTACCCCCCAATTCACTAACCCGCACTGACCGGCGTGGTGAGGTATGGTCCCAAAAAAATGAAAATAAAAAATCTCACGACCGACGGCACCCCACGGAACGTCGGACAAACGTTGGGCCCAACGTTTACAACTGACGTGCCAGCAACGTTGGCGCTACGTTGCCGGCACGTTTGCTGGGGCCGCGTGGGGAGGAGGCCTCCATCCAGCAGGTGCTTCAACGCCGCCTCTAATTGTTTCGTAATTTTAATCTCATTTGAGAGGCAACAGCCTCCTTAATTATGGCAAACGGCTCCCACGTGTCTCTCTCTCTCTCCTCCGCGAAGATGCCCGTCGCAGCAACAGGATTATTGAACGTGCGTGCGAGCGGTACACTATGCGCGCGTGTTGAACTTCTTTCGCGCCGTACGCAGCCAACCGCGCCAATTGGAGGCGCGGGGGAAGGACAACAGACTCAACACACAAAAAGGCGGTTCTGAAGAAACGATTTCAAAGTGCCACAGCGCCCAGTTGCTTCCTAATAGCGGACGGGAAGAGCGTTCCAGACGGCCTCAGAAGCGCATCTGTTCGATGTTTGAGCCAAAGGCCGCTGCTGCTGCTGCTGCTGCTGCGAGTATGACCAGAGTTGTCTTGACGATGGTTTTACGCCCCTTGACCGCATCAGCGGCGCATTGTGGTTCCACATTACCAGAGCACGTGTCTTTTGTTTTGTTTGGATGTTTCACCACAAGTGCGCGTGCGTCCCTGCAGAGCCGGGTTCCTTGCGAAATGTTTCTATCCGGTGTTTGGACATCGTGACGCCTGTTCCCGTGCCGCCAGGAATGCGCTGTGTATTGGTTGAGCCAAGTTTGTTTGTTGTAGTACAGAGTTAGACTGATGGCTTTAATCTAAGTTGTCTTGTGGTTGTTGTTGTTGTTTGACTTGCATCCCGCTGGGATTTTTGCACACGGCGTTGGTGTACGGTGCTTTTTCTGCAATATTTTGCTGTCTTTTCTTGGATTTTCTGTTTGCACTCAGTCACATATTCACTTTAAGATGTTTTTTGTTCATGTTGTTGTTTTTTGTTTGTTGCGGTTGCACCCGATTCAAGAGCCGAATGGCTCACAGGGCTATATACCTAATAAATGAACTTGAACTTGTGTGTGGTTCGTTTGTGGCACTTTGTGTGAGCGCGACCTCAGTAGCGCCTCTGGTGGCTGCCAGGGCGAGAAACCCGACAGAGACGTACACGACTCGATAAACTACATCTCCATATCTATACAAGGCAACGTTGTGAATGTGTGTCTGTTCAAAATGTTTAGCGTACTTTTCGACATGCAACAAACTTGACATTTGCCATGTGGGTACTTTCCAGACTGTACACCATGCAGAAAATATAAAAATTAACTTTTTGGGGGGGGGGGAGGAGCTCAATAATGCATTTAGTTTTAGCACGGCAAATGAGCTGTGACGTCACATCTGTCACGTGACCCGCGCATGTGGACGTGTAACGCAGTGTAGTGTAGTGCTTAGCGCTGCGCTGCGCTACGAACCCGGCGACCCGAATTCGATTCCCGCTCAAGGCCACCACCGGTGACGATTATTTGAACCGGTCCTGGGCCTCCGCTAGGTCGACTCAGCGTCAAACTAGTAACTGGCGTGGTGTGGGGAAACAAGAGCGGCCGGGTGTGGTGAATCCAAGTCCCGGGCGAAGCCGGGTTAGTACAACTCGTAATTATTATAATTATAATAATTATAATTGATATCAATATAATTATAATACTCGTTGAAGCTCATAACACGCCGCAAGCGCGCAGAGACCGACAGAGAGAGAGAGAGAGATGACGACTCAGAGGCACCTCGAGGAGGAACCACAGACGAGAGGAAATGCAGCAGCAGTAGCGGCCTCGAAGTGAACGGGTGCAAAATGCCCACCCCTACCCCTCCCAAGCTCTGCGGTCCTCTATATATGAAGGTGTTATCGGCCTAATAGTAAGTAAGAACAACTGTTGTTGCGCACTATGATGAGTCCAGTCCATCACGAGTGCGCATTGTTCTTCTTCTTGGTCCTTTCGGTAAAGTCACGTAGAAGGGAAATAATAAAATAATAAAATTTTAACATAATAACATAAAAATATGATGATAAAAATAAAACATAATAAACTAAAATTCTCAGAATTTTATTTCATTTTATTTTATTTTTATTATTTTAGCATTTCCCTTCGACGTGACTTTACCGAAAGAACCAAGAAGATGAATCCCTGCAGTCACGAAAGCTTTAAATCGAAAGAGTGCGCGTTGATCACACGTTGAAAGGAGGCTCTCTGAAACATCGCCGTTTTATGGTCTGTTGCAAAACGGGCTCAGACTCGGGGCGACGGATCCCGATGCGATGGCGATGTGGGTCGCCGTGTTCCAGGTCGTTGGGCCGGAGAGCCGCGGCTCGCAGTGTGGTGTTAGCGTGCGGGATGCAACCCGGAGCACGCGTGCGACGGGGCAACGCTCGATCCCCGTACAGACGGCAAAGATGCGGGAGTCCCCATTTGTTTTGCCCTTTCCGCCTCCTCCTGTCACGGCCATACGGCTCCGTGTCGACGCCCACTCAGGTGGGAGGGAGATGCAGAACATTGGTGCGTGGTAATCCACCAACCCCTTCGCTGCTGCCTCCACACTCGCTGGATGGCAGGCTAGCCACGTGAAGCAGGGTAGCCACCGCTTGCCGTCCGGCGGTATGAAAGATTATCCTTAAAGATGATACTCCGATTCGTTTTTCTAAAACACGCTCCCGTCCGTCCGTTCACGGCAGAGGTGGGCAACCGAAATAACAACAAGAGACGGTCAATTTCGATGTAAAGCTTTCGTGACTGCAGGAATTCACCTTCTTGGTTCTTTCGGTAAAGTCACGTAGAAGGGAAATAATAAAGTAATGCAAATTAAACATAATGAAATACAATTCTCACGACGTTTCGGCCACAACGCAAGCAGCCGTCCTCAGGTGAATAACTTTCCGACAGACCTGTTCTTCACCTGAGGACGGCTGCTTGCGTTGTGGCCGAAACGTCGTGAGAATTGTATTTTATTATGTTTTATTTTTATTACTTTATTATTTCCCTTCGACGTGACTTTACCGAAAGAACCAAGAAGAAGAGACGTTCATTTTCGAGTTCGGTATTAAAAAAAATAACTCAATATTTCAAGAGGTCCGCAATGCGCTGTGGTGGTAGTGGTGGCGAATGCGAGACACGGCGGTGTGCTCCTTAATAAAATCACTGTCACGAAGCGGCTCCTTACTCACTCCGAGACTGCAGCTTGTCGATCCCTGGTCCAAGAGATGCCTTCAATTTCAATCGCGTAGCGAGCCTGTTGCACATTTGAAGTTTCACTTTTGTCCATTATTGTATCCAGCGCCCACCAACTTCGCAGCCCTTTGGTGATGTCTTGAATCATACCCCGCGGTTCATTCAAAATTTCCGTTAACAAAAACAAAACTTAGATCCTAGAATTTACGTTTTCATAGGTGGTCACCGACACGCTTCGGCTCAGGCGGAGATCAACTCCGGAGCGTGTCGGTAACCACCAAATGAACACTCAGGAATCTCTGTAACAAACAAGAAAAACGTCGAATTGATGTCAAACGCGATTATAACCTGCCCTTTGTAGCGACGTGAAAACAATCCGCAATTTCCACTTGTATCCGAGCTCTCTGAAACCAAGCTATGAATACGTAAGTAAATGTTTAAGTAATAAACTAAAATATGTGTGAACCCCGGATCGGCCCAGCGATCTCTGGATCAGAGTCCAGGGAGCTGACCATTGCAACTCCGGCAGTAGCATCATCCCATCTTCGACTACCGACCGCCTACCCACCACTTACCCACCGACTACCCAATGCCTACCCACCGACGACCAACCACCCCACCCGCTGCCAACTGCATGTGGCAAATTGTGAAACGTTACTGACGAGTACTGAGTCGAGTGTGTGGATTTGCCAAAGTAACGTAAACGTGATTTGGTCAAAGGTATTCTGACCCACGGGTACATTAGAGAGGCAACGATCCATATCCCCCCTCCTCTCCCCGTGTCGCCTTCAACAGACTTAGGACAAGTGCTGTTAACGAGAACCGCCTACCTATGAATACCTCCTCGGCACACGAGGGGGTGGGTGGCCAGTACCTCGTCCGGGCAGCACCGTGACTCACCCGTGCTAATGTTTACACACCTGAGCGGGCTCTATATTTAAGGGCTGAGTTGACCTATGGGAATCCCAGGACCGGTTCAAATATTCGTCACCGACACGGAGCTGTGAGCGGCAAATCGAACTCGGGTTTTTGCCGGGTTCGTAGCGCAGCGCGCTAACCACTACGCTACCGCTCCCCGCACTCACACGCTCAGACACAGGCCCCATGTCTCTCCAGTACTCATTTGAGGCTGAGTCGGCCTTGGAGAAGGCCAGGACCGATTCAGAGAGTACCCCGTAAGTCACTGATGTTGGCCGATTTAGAAGCACCGCACGCTAACCACTACACTGCCGCCTCCCACACAAAATGCAGAGACAAATATCCCCCGTACAGCCTTCACATGCTGTTGGGGCAAGTGCTGTTAGCGAGCACCTATTAATAATGTCGGTACAGCACACGAAGGGGTGATGTGGCCAGCTACACTCAGCCTCCCCGTGTCCCCTCAGCTACAGCTGCTCCACACAGCTACACTCAGACCCCCCGTGTCCCCTCAGCTACAGCTGCTCCACACAGCTACACTCAGCCTGCCCGTGTCCCCTCAGCTACAGCTGCTCCACACAGCTACACTCAGCACCCCCGTGTCCCCTCAGCTACAGCCCCTCCACACAGCTACACTCAGCCTCCCCGTGTCCCCTCAGCTACAGCCACTCCACACAGCTACACTCAGCCTCCCCGTGTCCCCTCAGCTACAGCTACTCCACACAGCTACACTCAGCCTCCCCGTGTCCCCTCAGCTACAGCCCCTCCACACAGCTACACTCAGCTTCCCCGTGTCCCTCAGCTACAGCTGCTCCACACAGCTACACTCAGCCCACCCGTGTCCCTCAGCTACAGCTGCTCCACACAGCTACACTCAGCCCCCCCGTGTCCCTCAGCTACAGCTGCTCCACACAGCTACACTCAGCCCCCCCGTGTCCCTCAGCTACAGCTGCTCCACACAGCTACACTCAGCCCCCCCGTGTCAGCTACAGCTACAGCTCCTCCACACAGCTACACTCAGCCTCCCCGTGTCCCCTCAGCTACAGCTACTCCACACAGCTACACTCAGCCTCCCCGTGTCAGCTACAGCTGCTCCACACAGCTACACTCAGCCTCCCCGTGTCCCCTCAGCTACAGCTGCTCCACACAGCTACACTCAGCCCCCCCGTGTCCCCTCAGCTACAGCCACTCCACACAGCTACACTCAGCCCCCCGTGTCCCCTCAGCTACAGCTGCTCCACACAGCTACACTCAGCCTGCCCGTGTCAGCTACAGCTGCTCCACACAGCTACACTCAGCCTCCCCGTGTCAGCTACAGCTGCTCCACACAGCTACACTCAGCCTCCCCGTGTCCCCTCAGCTACAGCTGCTCCACACAGCTACACTCAGCCTGCCCGTGTCCCCTCAGCTACAGCCCCTCCACACAGCTACACTCAGCCTCCCCGTGTCAGCTACAGCTACAGCTCCTCCACACAGCTACACTCAGCCTCCCTGTGTCCCCTCAGCTACAGCTGCTCCACACAGCTACACTCAGCCTCCCCGTGTCCCCTCAGCTACAGCTGCTCCACACAGCTCCACTCAGCCTCCCCGTGTCCCCTCAGCTACAGCTGCTCCACACAGCTACACTCAGCCTCCCCGTGTCCCCTCAGCTACAGCTGCTCCACACAGCTACACTCAGCCTGCCCGTGTCCCCTCAGCTACAGCCACTCCACACAGCTACACTAAGCCTCCCCGTGTCCCCTCAGCTACAGCCACTCCACACAGCTACACTCAGCCCCCCCGTGTCAGCTACAGCTACAGCCCCTCCACACAGCTACACTCAGCACCCCCGTGTCCCCTCAGCTACAGCCCCTCCACACAGCTACACTCAGCCTCCCCATGTCCCCTCAGCTACAGCCCCTCCACACAGCTACACTCAGCCTCCCCGTGTCCCCTCAGCTACAGCCCCTCCACACAGCTACACTCAGCCTCCCCGTGTCCCCTCAGCTACAGCCCCTCCACACAGCTACACTCAGCCTCCCCGTGTCCCCTCAGCTACAGCTGCTCCACACAGCTACACTCAGCCTCCCCGTGTCCCCTCAGCTACAGCTGCTCCACACAGCTACACTCAGCCTGCCCGTGTCCCCTCAGCTACAGCCCCTCCACACAGCTACACTCAGCCTCCCCGTGTCCCCTCAGCTACAGCCCCTCCACACAGCTACACTCAGCCTCCCCGTGTCCCCTCAGCTACAGCTCCTCCACACAGCTACACTCAGCCCCCCCGTGTCCCCTCAGCTACAGCTGCTCCACACAGCAACACTCAGCCTCCCTGTGTCCCCTCAGCTACAGCTGCTCCACACAGCTACACTCAGCCTCCCTGTGTCCCCTCAGCTACAGCTGCTCCACACAGCTACACTCAGCCTCCCCGTGTCCCCTCAGCTACAGCTCCTCCACACAGCTACACTCAGCCCCCCCGTGTCCCCTCAGCTACAGCTCCTCCACACAGCTACACTCAGCCTCCCCGTGTCCCCTCAGCTACAGCTGCTCCACACAGCTACACTCAGCCTCCCCGTGTCCCCTCAGCTACAGCTGCTCCACACAGCTACACTCAGCCTCCCCGTGTCCCCTCAGCTACAGCTGCTCCACACAGCTACACTCAGCCTCCCCGTGTCCCCTCAGCTACAGCCCCTCCACACAGCTACACTCAGCCTCCCCGTGTCCCCTCAGCTACAGCTGCTCCACACAGCTACACTCAGCCTCCCCGTGTCCCCTCAGCTACAGCCCCTCCACACAGCTACACTCAGCCTCCCCGTGTCCCCTCAGCTACAGCCCCTCCACACAGCTACACTCAGCCTCCCTGTGTCCCCTCAGCTACAGCTACTCCCCACAGCTACACTCAGCCCCCCCCTATCCGCGTCCTGACGTCACTTAGCCCCCCCACTTGTAAAATGGTGGTGCAGGCAATGATATACATACACACACACACACACGCACGTCGACACACGCGTGCATACACTTCGAATGCACACACCCCTCATGAGTGCATGCACACGTGCGCAGCAAATGCACTACACCCACGTATAAAGATCCCCCGTGTAGCCTGAACGGACTGTTGGGGCAAGTGCTGTTAGCGAGCACCTATGAAGACCGGCACGGCACACTAGGGGGGGGGGGGGGGTGGGCGACCAGCGCTACGCCCGGCCGCCTTTGTCTCCCCGGCGGCGATGTGTGCACACCGCA
Source organism: Lampetra fluviatilis (assembly GCF_964198595.1). Lineage (NCBI taxonomy): Eukaryota > Metazoa > Chordata > Hyperoartia > Petromyzontiformes > Petromyzontidae > Lampetra > Lampetra fluviatilis. The sequence goes on along the minus strand of NC_136309.1, from coordinate 3,090,910 downwards.
CTTTTTAGGCTGAGTCGACCTAGGGGAGGCCCAGAACCGGTTCAGATAATCGTCACTGGCGTTGTCCTTGAGCGTGAATGGAACCCGGGTCTACGGCTTCGTAGCGCAGCGCGCTAACCGCTGCACCACCGCTCCCGACACGCACTCATGCATACTTACACATCGAACGCACTCCACCCACGTACAACACACGGGTACGCGCGCACATCAAATGCATACAGTCTCACGCGTGTCGCACACAACGAATGCACCACACACATCAACTACACATGCTGCAAATACCACATACATACATCTAACGTACATACACATGCATCACACACACACGAGAAACCGTATACTATACACACATACACAGCACATATATCACACGCATCAATTTTGCACACATTCACTCTCCACATATACCCCACCCGCATACAAAAACGTGCATTCACACCACCTACAACACACGCAGCTAAACAAAATGCACAACACATATACACCACACGGATACCCCTAACCTACATACACACCACTTCTACGCAACAGAGACAAAGATCCCCCTTATAGCCTCAACAGACTGTTGGAGAAAGTGCTCATAGCGACACACTGGGGGATGGGGGTGGCCAGAACCACGCCCGACCGCATTTGTCTCCCTTACCGCAACAGGTACTCATTTGAGGCTGAGTCGAGCTAGGGGAGTCCCAGGACCGGTGCTGATAATTGTCACCCGGTGTTTGTGGCCGTGAGCGGGAATCGAACCCCGATCGCCAGGTTCGTAGTGCAGCGCGCTAACCGCTACACCACCGCTCCCAACAACACACACACACTTTAACCACACACAGAAACGACACACATACATATGTAGACACCACGTCCATAGACACACCCCCCACACACACACAACATATACACCACATCCATATGCCCCACATCCACCTATATTCACAAATCCCATAACACTGTATGCACGCACATATATAACTCAAATATGAACACCGCACGCACCACATACTCAAGACACCCATGTGCACCCCACATCAGCTGCAGATCGAGACCTAAAGATGCACCGCACACGCATCAGCCACACATCAAATCCACCACATGCCGTGCATTTCCTGCACACACCCCAGGCGCATATCCATGCACAGCGCGTTCACGCAACACACATCGCACGCAGACACGCGTGCATATGACACCACACACATAGCACACACACACACCGCACACACCACACACGCACGCACACGCGCACGCACGCGCGCACACACACGCACACACGCACACGCACGCACACGCACGCACACGCACGCACACGCACGCACACACACACGCACACACGCACACACGCACACACGCACACACGCACACACACACGCACACACACGCACACGCACGCACACGCACGCACACGCACGCACACACGTGCACACACACGCACACACACGCACACGTGCACACACACACACACTCGGCGTAACGCATGCATCGTTACAGAGCCAATCCGGTACCTTGTACAGCTGCTGCTGCTGCTGCAGCTGCAGCAGCAGCAGCAGGCGACACTGCTGCTGCTGCTGCTGGCAGCACAAGCAACGGAGTGGCGAGCTTGCGCGGTGGGTCGGTGGGTAACGCGGTGGGTCGGTGGGTAACGCGGTGGGTCGGTGGGTAACCACGTCGGGCAGGTGGGTAACCACGTCGGGTAGGTGGGTAACCACGTCGGGCAGGTGGGTAACCGCGTCGGGCAGGTGGGTAACCGCGTCGGGCAGGTGGGTAACCACGTCGGGCAGGTGGGTAACCACGTCGGGCAGGTGGGTAACCACGTCGGGCAGGTGGGTAACCACGTCGGGCAGGTGGGTAACCACGTCGGGCAGGTGGGTAACCACGTCGGGCAGGTGGGTAACCACGTCGGGCAGGTGGGTAACCACGTCGGGCAGGTGGGTAACCGCGGCGTAATTACCAAGGAGGAAGAGGAGGCGGCGGCGCTGAGTCGCGACTCGAGCGAGGCGCTGGCGTTGAACTGTGGGGGATGTCACAGCGCACGCAGCCGCCGTCGTGAATCAGCGCCGCGTCTCTCCCTGTGTGTGTGCGCGTGTTGTTCCACTCGTACGGGGAGCGGTGGCGCTGTGATGAGCGCGCCGCGTCTCTCCCTGTGTGTGTGCGCGTGTTGTTCCACTCGTACGGGGAGCGGTGGCGCTGTGATGAGCGCGCCGCGTCTCTCCCTGTGTGTGTGCGCGTGTTGTTCCACTCGTACGGGGAGCGGTGGCGCTGTGATGAGCGCGCCGCGTCTCTCCCTGTGTGCGTGCGCGTGTTGTTCCACTCGTACGGGGAGCGGTGGCGCTGTGATGAGCGCGCCGCGTCTCTCCCTGTGTGCGTGCGCGTGTTTGTTCCACTCGTACGGGGAGCGGTGGCGCTGTGATGAGCGCGCCGCGTCTCTCCCTGTGTGTGTGCGCGTGTTTGTTCCACTCGTACGGGGAGCGGTGGCGCTGTGATGAGCGCGCCGCGTCTCTCCCTGTGTGCGTACGCGTGTTTGTTCCACTCGTACGGGGAGCGGTGGCGCTGTGATGAGCGCGCTGCGCTGTGAACAACAGCCACCCACCCCACCCCCTTCCCCACAACCACCCTCCACGGACAGCCGATGACCGATCACGACCGATACCTGTGGTTGGATATTTGACGAAGCCTCCCCTAGGTCGACTCAGCCTTAACAAACAAGCAAAAACGAAAACCCGGTGCGGTGTTGTAACACAACAGCGCTGGGAAGACAAAGGCGGTCGGGCGTGGTGCTGGCCACCTCAAGCGCCTCCTTTGCCCTGCTGGCCATGAAAGGTTCATAGGTGGTCGCGAACGGCACTTGCCCCTACATTCTGCTAAGCCTATACGGGGGATGTTTGTCTTTGTATTGGTCGTGAGGAGCGGTAGTGTGAGTGGTTAGAGCGGCTTGGCACATTGCACTACCAACCAAAGCGACCCCAGTTCGAATCCGTCTCAAGGCAAACATCACTGACGCAATATCTGAATCGGTCCCGGGGCTTCGCCTAGGTCAATTCAGCCTGAAATTAGTACCTAGTGCCGTGTGTAAAAAACATCGGCACTAGGAAGACAAAGGCGGCCGGGTGTGGTGCTGGCGCTTTCCCCAACAGTCTACAAGGCTAGACTGGGGCATCCACGTATGTGTCCTCATGTGTGAGTGCGCGTGTGTCTGACCGTGTGAGTGTGGGGAGCGGTAGCGTAGTGGTTAGCGCGCTGCGCCACGGACCCGGCAAAAACCCGAGTTCGATTGCCGCTCACAGCTCCATGTCGGAGACGAATATTTGAACCGGTCATGGGATTCCCCTAGATCAACTCAGTCTTAAATATAGAGCCCGCTCAGGTGTGTAAACATTAGCACGGGTGAGTCAGAGACTGTTGCTATTGTTTCTGGCCACCCACCCCCTCGTGCGCCGTGCCGGCCTTCACAGGTGCTCGCGAACAGCACTTGCCCCAACAGTCTGTTCAAGGCTACACGGGGGATCTTTATGTGTGTGTGTGCGTGTGGAGCGGTGGCGCATTGGTTAGCGCGCTGCGTTGCGAACCGCTCACGGCCAACAACCAACGACGATTATCTAAACCGGTCTTGGGCCTCGCCTAGGTCGACTCAGCCACACATGAGTACCTGGCGCGGTGTATAGTAAACATCGCCACTGTGCGCTGTGCCGTCTTTCACAGGTGCGATACGGGGTGATCTTGGGTTTGTCTGCGTCTGCGTGTACTCGCGAAAGGCCGCGTGTCCCCTTGTCTGTGTGATCTCAAGTCGCCTCTCTGTTTGTGTCCGAGGTGCTCGCTAACTGCACTTGCCCCCCCCCCCCACCAACGATCAATGAAGGCTATACGGGGGACCTTTGTCTTTGTGTGTTGTTTGTTTGTTTGTTTTTCCGCGTGTCCTCACTCACCTTCGCGTGCGTCCGCCTCGCGTCGTGTTTGTTGCGCGTGCATCTGTCTACAGCATTAATCCCCCTGTCCGTCTCACGTCTCTGTCTGTCTGTCTCACGGCGTCTCTCTCTCTCTCTCCGTGTCTGTCTGTCTGTCTCACGGCGTGTGTCTGTCTCTCTGTGTCTGTCTCTCTCTCTCTCTCTGTGTGTGTCTGTCTCACGGCGTCTCTCTCTCTGTGTCTGTCTGTCTGGCGGTGTCTCTCTGTGTCTGTCAGTCTGTCTGACAGCGTTGTCCCTCTCTGTGTCTGTCTGTCTGTCTCACGGCGTCTCTCTCTCTCTGTCTGTCTGTCTGACGGTGTCTCTTTCTTTCTCTGTGTCTGTCTGTCTGGCCACACGGCGTCTCTCTCTCTCTCTCTGTGTCTGTCTGTCTGGCGGTGTCTCTCTGTGTCTGTCAGTCTGTCTGACAGCGTTGTCCCTCTCTGTGTCTCTGTGTCTGTCTCACGGCGTCTCTCTCTCTCTCTCTGTGTCTGTCTGGATGTCCATCTGCGTGTCTGCCCTCTCGTCTGCCTCTCTCGCCCCGCGTGTGGATGTGCGTGCGGGGAGCGGCAGTGTCGTGGTGGTCAGCGCGCTGCGCTACGAAACCCGGCGACGCGAGTTCGATTCTCAAACCAGCCCTGGGCCTCCCCTCGGTCGACTCGGCCTCAAATGAGTATCTTAGTGCAATGTATGAACATCGCCACTGGGGAGACAAAGGCGTGCCGGCCTTCACAGATGCTCGCTAACAGCACTTGCCCCGACAGTCTGTTAAGACTACACCGGGGATCTTTGTAGTTGTGTATGTGTCTGTTCACCCTGTCCGTGTGTGTATGTCTCAGTGTGTGTGTGTGTCAGGGTGTGTGTGTCAGGGTGTGTGTATGTCTCAGGGTGTTTGTGTGTCTCAGTGTGTGTGTCTATATCTCCATGTGTGTGTATGTATCAGGGTGTGTGTGTGTCCGTGTGTGTGTCCGTGTGTGTGTATGTATCAGGGTGTGTGTGTGTCTATACCTCCGTGTGTTTGTGTCTCAGTGTGTGTGTCCGTGTGTGTCAGGATGTGTGTGTGTGTTTCAGTGTGTGTGTGTCTCAGGGTGTGTGTGTGTCTCAGGGTGTGTGTGTGTGTCAGGGTGTGTGCGTGTCAGTGTGTGTGTGTCAGGGTGTGTGGGTGTGTGTGTGTCAGGGTGTGTGTCTCAGTGTGTGTGTCAGTGTGTGTGTGTGTGTCAGGGTGTGTGTGTGTGTCTCAGTGTGTGTGTCTCAGGGTGTGTGTCTCAGTGTGTGTGTGTGTGTCAGTGTGTGTGTCTCAGGGTGTGTGTGTGTTAGGGTGTGTGTGTGTCAGGGTGTGTCTCAGGGTGTGTGTGTCTCAGTGTGTGTGTGTGTGCCAGTGTGTGTGTGTGTCAGGGTGTGTGTATCAGGGTGTGTGTGTCTCAGTGTGTGTGTGTGTGTGTCAGTGTTTGTGTGTGTGTCTATATCTCCGTGTGTGTGTGTGTATCATGGTGTGTGTGTCAGTGTGTGTGTGTCAGTGTATGTGTGTCAGTGTGTGTGTGTGTTAGGGTGTGTGTGTGTCTGTATGTGTGTCAGTGTGTGTATCATGGTGTGTGTGTCTCAGGGTGTGTGTGTGTGTGTCAGTGTGTGTGTGTATGTCTATATCTCCGTGTGTGTGTGTGTCAGTGTGTGTGTGTCAGTGTGTGTGTGTGTGTGTCAGTGTGTGTATCATGGTGTGTGTGTGTCAGTGTGTGTGTGTCAGTGTGTGTGTGTCTCAGTGTGTGTGTGTGTGTCTCAGTGTGTGTGTGTCTCAGTGTGTGTGTGTGTCAGGGTGTGTGTCTCAGGGTGTGTGCGTGTGTCAGGGTGTGTCAGTGTGTGTCTCAGTGTGTGTGTGTGTCTCAGGGTGTGTGTGTGTGTCAGTGTGTGTGTGTCAGTGTGTGTGTGTCAGTGTGTGTTTCAGTGTGTGTGTCTTAGTGTGTGTGTGTGTCAGTGTGTGTGTGTCTCATGGTGTGTGCGTCAGGGTGTGTGTGTCTATATCTCCGTGTGTGTGTGTCTCAGGGTGTGTGTGTCTCAGGGTGTGTGTGTGTGTCAGTGTGTGTGTGTATGTATCAGGGTGTGTGTGTGTGTGTGTCTATATCTCCGTGTGTGTGTGTGTATCAGGGTGTGTGTGTCTCAGGGTGTGTGTGTCAGTGTGTGTGTGTATGTATCAGGGTGTGTGTGTGTGTCTATATCTCCGTGTGTGTGTGTGTCTCAGGGTGTGTGTGTCTCAGGGTGTGTGTGTGTGTCAGTGTGTGTGTGTATGTATCAGGGTGTGTGTGTGTGTCTATATCTCCGTGTGTGTGTGTCTCAGGGTGTGTGTGTCTCAGGGTGTGTGTGTGTGTCAGTGTGTGTGTATGTATCAGGGTGTGTGTGTGGGTCTATATCTCCGTGTGTGTGTGTGGGTGTCTCAGGGTGTGTTCCCACTCACGTGCGCCGCTCCCGTCTCACGTCTCCGCAGTCGCGATTGTCTCTCGGTGACGAATGTGGAAGAGTGGAGCGGCAATGGCCAGAGAGGAGGGCAGAGAGGGAGAGAGAACAGCAGGGGGAGAGGGGGGAGGGGGAGAGGGGGGGAGAGGAGAGAGAAAAGGGGGAGAGGGGAGAGGGGGGAGAGAGGAGAGCAGAGAGGGAGAGAGAACAGCAGGGGGAGGGAGCGGGGGGAGAAGGGGGAGAGAGAGGGGGGAGAGAGGGGGGAGGGGGGAGAGGGGGGAGAGGGGAGAGAGAGGGGAGAGGGGGAGAGGGGGGAGAGGGGGGAGAGGGGAGAGGGGAATAACGGAGAGGGATGGGGGGAGAGGGAGGGAGGGAGGTGATTGGTGGGGAGAGGGGGAACATTAGGGATAGAGGGGACGGCGTGAATTGGAGAACGGTGAGGATAGGGTAGTGGTGAGGATGGGTGAGTGGTGAGGATGGGGGAGTGGTGAGGATGGGGGAGTGGTGAGGATGGGGGAGTGGTGAGGATGGGTGAGTGGTGAGGATGGGGGAGTGGTGAGGATGGGGGAGTGGTGAGGATGGGAGAGTGGTGAGGATGGGAGAGTGGTGAGGACGGGGGAGTGGTGAAGATAGGGTAGTGGTGAGGATGGGGTAGTGGTGAGGATGGGGGAGTGGTGAGGATGGGTGAGTGGTGATGATGGGGGAGTGGTGAGGATGGGGGAGTGGTGAGGATGGGGGAGTGGTGAGGATGGGTGAGTGGTGAGGGTGGGGGAGTGGTGAGGATGGGGGAGTGGTGAGGATGGGGGGTGGTGAGGATGGGGGAGTGGTGAGGGTGGGGGAGTGGTGAGGGTGGGGGAGTGGTGAGGATGGGGGAGTGGTGAGGATGGGGGAGTGGTGAGGATGGGGGAGTGGTGAGGATGGGGGAGAGGTGAGGATGGGGGAGTGGTGAGGATGGGGGAGTGGTGAGGATGGGGGGGGGGGGTGGTGAGGATGGGGGAGTGGTGAGGGTGGGGGAGTGGTGAGGATGGGGGAGTGGTGAGGATGGGGGAGTGGTGAGGATGGGTGAGTGGTGAGGATGGGGGAGTGGTGAGGATGGGGGGGGGGGGTGGTGAGGATGAAGTAGTGGTGAGGATGGGGGAGTGGTGAGGATGGGGGAGTGGTGAGGATGGGGGAGTGGTGAGGATGGGGGAGTGGTGAGGATGGGAGAGTGGTGAGGATGGGTGAGTGGTGAGGATGGGGGAGTGGTGAGGATGGGTGAGGATGGGGGGGGGGGTGGTGAGGATGGGTGAGTGGTGAGGATGGGGGAGTGGTGAGGGTGGGGGCGTGGTGAGGATGGGGGAGTGGTGAGGATGGGGGAGTGGTGAGGATGGGTGAGTGGTGAGGATGGGGGAGTGGTGAGGATGGGGGAGTGGTGAGGATGGGGGAGTGGTGAGGATGGGGGAGTGGTGAGGATGGTGGAGTGGTGAGGATGGGTGAGTGGGGTGGATGGGGGAGTGGTGAGGATGGGGGAGTGGTGAGGATGGGTGAGTGGTGAGGATGGGGGAGTGGTGAGGATGGGGGAGTGGTGAGGATCGGGGAGTGGTGAGGATGGGGGGGGGGGTGAGGATGGGGGAGAGGTGAGGATGGGAGGGTGGTGAGGATGGGTGAGTGGTGAGGATGGGGGGGTGGTGAGGATGGGTGAGTGGTGAGGATGGGTGAGTGGTGAGGGTGGGGGAGTGGTGAGGATGGGGGAGTGGTGAGGATGGGGGGGTGGTGAGGATGGGGGAGTGGTGAGGGTGGGGGAGTGGTGAGGGTGGGGGAGTGGTGAGGATGGGGGAGTGGTGAGGATGGAGGAGTGGTGAGGATGGGGGAGTGGTGAGGATGGGGGAGTGGTGAGGATGGGGGGGGGGTGGTGAGGATGGGGGAGTTGTGAGGGTGGGGGAGTGGTGAGGATGGGGGAGTGGTGAGGATGGGGGAGTGGTGAGGATGGATGAGTTGTGAGGATGGGGGAGTGGTGAGGATGGGGGGGGGGGTGGTGAGGATGAAGTAGTGGTGAGGATGGGGGAGTGGTGAGGATGGGGGAGTGGTGAGGATGGGGGAGTGGTGAGGATGGGGGAGTGGTGAGGATGGGAGAGTGGTGAGGATGGGTGAGTGGTGAGGATGGGGGAGTGGTGAGGATGGGTGAGTGGTGAGGATGGGGGAGTGGTGAGGATGGGGGGGGTGGTGAGGATGGGTGAGTGGTGAGGATGGGGGAGTGGTGAGGGTGGGGGCGTGGTGAGGATGGGGGGGTGGTGAGGATGGAGGAGTGGTGAAGATGGGGGAGTGGTGAGGATGGGAGAGTGGTGAGGATGGGGGAGTGGTGAAGATGGGGGGGGGGGGGTGGTGAGGATGGGAGAGTGGTGAGGATGGGGGAGAGGTGAGGATGGGGGGGGGGGTGGTGAGGATGGGGGAGTGGTGAAGATGGGGGGGGGGGGTGGTGAGGATGGGGGAGTGGTGAAGATGGGGGGGGGGGGGTGGTGAGGATGGGAGAGTGGTGAGGATGGGGGGGGTGGTGAGGATGGGGGAGTGGTGAGGATGGGAGAGTGGTGAGGATGGGGGAGAGGTGAGGATGGGGGGGGGGGGTGGTGAGGATGGGGGAGAGGTGAGGATGGGGGGGGGGGTGGTGAGGATGGGGGAGAGGTGAGGATGGGGGGGGGGTGGTGAGGATGGGGGAGTGGTGAGGATGGGGGAGAGGTGAGGATGGGGGGGGGGGTGAGGATGGGGGAGAGGTGAGGATGGGGGGGGGGTGGTGAGGATGGGGGAGTGGTGAGGATGGGGGAGTGGTGAGGATGGGGGAGTGGTGAGGATGGGAGAGTGGTGAGGATGGGGGAGAGGTGAGGATGGGGGGGGGGGTGGGGGGGGGGGTGGTGAGGATGGGGGAGTGGTTAGGATGAGTACCTGGTGCGGTGTGTAAATATCGCCACTGCGGAGACAAAGGCGGCCGGGCGTGGTGCTGGCCACCCACCCCCCTTCGTGTGGCTGTACCGGCCTTCATAGGTGCCACTCGCTAACAACACTTGCCCCAACAGTCTGTGTACAGGCTATACGGGGGATCTTTGTATTTGTAGGGTTGTGGGCAGGGTGGGGTTTGGGGGGGGCTACTTGGGTTGCCTTTCTCCGCCCGAACGAGTTAAGAAGGCGCCTAGGGAGGGGCCCAGCAAAACAGATGGGTCCTGAGGATGGGGGGGGGGGGGCACACCCTCCACCCCCCCTCTGCACCCCCCCCGCACCCCTTATCCTCTCCATGCCCCCCACCTCCCACTCCTTACCTACCCTGGGGCTCACAGAGACACTTCAGCCACACACACACAGAGAACGAGAGATAGAGCGAGGGTGGATGGGTGAGTGAGTGAGTGGGTGGGTGAGTGAGTGAGTGAGTGGGTGAGTGGGTGGGTGGGTGAGTGAGTGAGTGAGTGGGTGAGTGGGTGGGTGAGTGGGTGGGTGAGTGGGTGGGTGGGTGAGTAGGTGGGTGGGTGAGTGGATGGGTGAGTGGGTGGGTGGGTGGGTGAGTGGGTGAGTGAGTGAGTGGGTGAGTGGGTGGGTGAGTGGGTGGATGGGTGAGTGAGTGAGTGAGTGGGTGGGTGAGTGAGTGAGTGAGTGAGTGGGTGAGTGGGTGAGTGGGTGGGTGGGTGAGTGAGTGAGTGGGTGAGTGGGTGGGTGAGTGGGTGGGTGAGTGGGTGGGTGGGTGAGTAGGTGGGTGGGTGAGTGGATGGGTGAGTGGGTGGGTGGGTGGGTGAGTGGGTGAGTGAGTGGGCGAGTGGGTGAGTAGGTGGGTGGGTGAGTGGGTGGGTGAATGGGTGAGTGAGTGGGTGGGTGGGTGAGTGGGTGGGTGGGTGAGTGGGTAAGTGAGTGAGTGGGTGGGTGAGTGGGTGAGTGGGTGAATGAGTGGGTGGGTGAGTGGGTGAGTGAGTGAGTGGGTGAGTGAGTGAGTGAGTGGGTGGATGGGTGAGTGAGTGGGTGGGTGGGTGATTGGGTGATTTGGTGAGTGGGTGAGTGAGTGGGTGAGTGAGTGGGTGAGTGGATGGGTGAGTGGGTGGGTGAGTGGGTGGGTGGGTGAGTGAGTGGGTAGGTGGGTGGGTGAGCGGGTCGCTGAGTGGGTGAGTGAGTGGGTGGGTGAGTGGGTGAGTGAGTGAGTGGGTGAGTGAGTGGGTGAGTGAGTGGGTGAGTGGGTGTGTGGGTGGGTGAGTGGGTGGGTGAGTGGGTGGGTGAGTGGGTGAGTGGATGGGTGAGTGGGTGGGTGAGTGGGTGGGTGGGTGAGTGAGTGGGTAGGTGGGTGGGTGAGCGGGTAGCTGAGTGGGTGAGTGAGTGGGTGGGTGAGTGGGTGAGTGAGTGGGTGAGTGGGTGTGTGGGTGGGTGAGTGGGTGTGTGTGTGGGTGAGTGGGTGGGTGCCGCTGGTGCCGCTGCTGCTGCTGCAATACAGCACGCGTGACGGCGCCCCTCCTGGCCCTCCGTGAAAAGAAGAAGAATATCTTTGTAGCTCATCGGATTCCTCCTGCAGTCTAAATATTTATTTTAAAACTCCGCTGACCGATGACCACAGCAGCACCGTATGCATACATAAAGAGTTCAGCTGCAAAACACAAAGCTCCCCCCCGTATAGCCTGCACGTACGGTTGCAGGAGGGCGGTCAAATGCTGTCCGCGAGCATTATACAGCTAGAGGCCAGGCGGAAAATGAAGGGTGGTGGTGGTTGGTTGGTGGTTGGTGGTGGTGGTTGGTTGGTGGTTGTGGTGGTGGTGGCCACAGAAACCCACGTCTGTCCGCCTTTGTCTCTGCGGCGTTGACGTGCACGCGACGCGCCAGGGGGGCTCATTTAAAGGGGGGCCTGAGTCGACCGAAGCGAGGCCCCCCCACGGATTGATTCGATGATCAGTCGGAACCCGCCGGTGTCAGCCCTGACCGGGGGGGGGGCGAGGGGGGCGAGGGGGGGGGGAGGCGGGGGGGGGATCCCGCTGAACAAGACGCCAAAGTTATGCAGCGCACCAAAGCAAACACACCGCCAAAAATGTTTGTTTATCGGTTACCGGTTAAACCCGGTTGACCGTTTTCGGTTCGCGGCAAGCCGAGGACCGGTAACAGTTCGCAGTGGCAATTTTTGGAACGAACGCGCCGAGTTTTTTTTATTTTATTTTATGAAACTCGCGCCCATCGTTTCAGCTGCCACGCCGGGCGATCGAATCGAAGCGGTGAGCTCCGGGACGTGGTGTGCCCACCACCATCACCCCACGGGTGGCTAGGAGATGTTAACTCCCTCGCCTGGTGTGCAGGAGGTCGTGGGTTCGATCCCGACCCCTGACGCCTGCTGCTGTATATTTGGAGTTTGTGTGTCCTTCTCTCATCATCATCACGGTGGCTATGAGATGTTAACTACCTCGCCTGGTATACAGGAGGTCGTGGGTTCAATCCCGACCCCTGACGCCTGCTGCTGTATTATTTGGAGTTTGCGTGTCTCTCTCTCATCATCATCATCATCACGGTGGTTATGAGATGTTAACTCCCTCGCCTGGTGTGCAGGAGATCGTAGGTTCGATCCCGACCCCTGACGCCTGCTGTTGCTGTATTATTTGGAGTTTGCGTGTCTCTCTCTCTCTCTCTCCCTGTGGTCGCGTGGATTTTTCTCCGGCTCCTCCGGGTTCTTCTCCCTCCACATCGAGAAACAACATCACCACGCGCTGTAGAGTATTTGACTGCCATAAATGTCCACGTGATAAGCCCCTTCGTTGAGCAATCGTTTGTGGCCAGGTCGCTTCTGAAAAAGAGCTACATAGCTCAGTGGGCTTTACCTGGTAAAATAAAAAATAAAATCGTTTTTTAGCAGATCAGCTCCGCGGCAGGTTCCCAATGTCAATGGCATGTGCCCAAGTTCTCTGTCTCGTCACAACGTAGTTCAGCAGATGGTCTTGCTCGGACAATGCCGTGCATCGATGCCGCGTTGGATGCACCGATGCAGGAACACCGTGTTCGTGGTTACAAGCTAATGTTGCTGCACAGCCGTCTAGAAGCCTCCTGCCGTTGTTTTTTTTAACTGATCTGGCCCATGCCTTCCAATTGCATTTACCCAAGTGTTCACGCCATGACCCATTCGGGCATTAAAGCCACCCAGCAGGATGACTCTATCAGGAGGGGCCCCTGTAGCCAGCACCTAGGACAGGAGGTTGCGGAACGATGTTCACCTTCGGCAGGGGCGTAAGCCGCCACCACCAGCAGCAGACGTGGGGAGGTGAACCCAGAGTCGCCTGGGACTCACATCTTCCTAATCCTCATCTCCACGACCCCAGACGTTTGACAGAGTCCTGCCCTGGAGCCAGAGACATTCCAACTGACCTCCTGTATTCCACAGAGGTCAGAGAGAGGAATGGCTGGCAGCCTTTCTTCTACAACTCACGTGCGTTCTGATATTCCACGGTGCCTCTTGTTTCTGGAGGAACGCCGAAGGGAGGGAGGGAGGCCAGGTGGGGTCGGGGAGGGGCTGGTGGAATGGTCAGTCTCATGTACGTTGAACTTTTTTTGCACCGTACGTAGCCAACCGTGCTCATCGGTGGTGGGGAAGAAAGGACGGCAAAATAAACACCGAACAGGGCTTGTTGTGCAGAAGACGCTATGGCGCAGGGCTTCATTTGACATTTTCTTCGTGTGTTTTTTGGGGAGCGGTGGTGAAGCGGTTAGCGCGCTGCGCTACGAACCTGGCCACCCGAGTTCGATTCCCGATCACGGCCAACACCGGTGACGATTATCTGAACCGGTACCGGACCTCCCCTAGGTCGACTCAGCCTCAAATGAGTACCTGGTGCGATGTGTAAACATCGCCACTGGGGAGACAGACAAAGGCGGCCGGGCGTGGTGTTGACCACCCACCCTCTCGTGAGCCGTGCCGGCCTTCATAGGTGCTAGCTAACAGCACTTGCCCCAACAGTCTGTTACAGGCTACACGGGGGATCTTTGTCTTTGTCTTTTGTTCTCTAGGTTATTATTTTAGAGGTGGAGGAGGGTTACCAGCCCCATCGCCTTAGCCACGAGGGTAAGAGCTAATTAGCATCAGCCTGTCAGCCCAACAGCATTGCCCGCAATGGCATTTGCGCACAACACGCGCAGTGGTTGCAGCATCTGACAGCATCCACGAGGGGGGTGGCGGCGGGGGTTGGGGGGGGGGGGGGAGTTATTTGGCAGACGAAGACAAAGATCGCCCGTATAGCCTCTCAAAGACTGTCGGGGCAAGTGTTGTTTGCGAATCGCACCTACAGAGAGCGACAACGGAGTGTTTGCTCGGCCGTTGAATGTTCACACGCCGCACAGGGCAGGACGCTCATTTAAGGCTGAGTCGGCCGAGGGGAGATGCTCAGGACCGGTGCAGAGGGAATCGTCACAGGTGTCGTTGGCCGTGGGGGGGGGGGGGGGTCGAACCCGGTTCGCGGGATTCGTAGCGCATCGCGCTCACCGCTGCACTTCCGCTCCCCGCTGTCGAGACTATAACATAGACAAAGACCCCCCATATAGACTGAACAGACTGTTGGGGCAAGTGCTGTTAGCGTGCTCCTGTGAAGGCGACACAGGAGTGGGTGGGTGACCAGCACCACGCCCGGCCGCCTTTGTCTCCCAAGTGCTGATATTTACACACCACACCAGGCTGAGTCGACCTAGGGGAGGCCCAGGACCGGTTCAGATAATCGTCACCGGTGTTGGCCGTGAGCGGGAATCGAACCCGGGTCGCCAGGTTCATAGCGCAGCGCGCTAACCGCTACACTGCCAGACTATACATACATACATTCACACACACACACGCACAAACACGCTCCAACTATGAATCCCGCTCACCCTAGACATGTTGTTAGGGAAAGTTGGGTTAGTGAGCACCTATTAGGGCCGTCACAGCCCCCTAAGGCTTGACGAGCCTTCGGTCCGTCTTTGTCTCCCTATATTCGTGCCGAATCTGGGCAGAGGGTAGGCGGGAGGGGTGCCCGGTCTGTGCTCAGATATTGCTCGGAAACCGGTGCCGGTTGACCCTTGGCCGGGAATCGAAGCGTCTTTGCCGCCGTTCATCCCGCAGTGCGCTAACCGCTGCGCCACCGCTCCTCCGTCAAGCGCAATTAGCGAGCACTTTGCTCCCGAGATTCCGGCTGGGGCAGCTTTGGCCAATCTGCTAGGCCGGGTGCTGATGTACTACTTGCATTATTTTAGGCCCAGTCGACCTGTAGGGAAGTCCGTGCCAGGCCGCAGACACCCAATTACCACCACGGTTATCCGCGTAGCTGGGAGCTCCTTGGGAATTCTGTTCGCTTGAATCTCGCTCATCCCACATCCCACTGCTTCTCTAGACTACGCCTGCACTCCTGTGTGTATGTGCCTCTCTCTCTATATATATCGTCTCACAGGCCCGTAATGGCAATGTGCTGTTAGCGAGCACCTATTAAGGGTCGGGGAGCTCAGAATAGATACCGTGACCGTTTGCCACTGATGCTGTTCGCAAGTTACATCACCGGTTACTGATATGGATGAGTTTCGTGGGTTTTTTTGCATTGCTGTTCATCGCATGACGTATTATGTCGAATTTCTTTCGCACCGTACGTAGCCAACTGCGCTAACCGGTGGTGCGGGGAAAGACAACACACTAAACACAAAAAAAAGCAGTTCTAAAGAAATTCGCTTTCGATCAAGATTTTCGTCGAGATGACGAAAAACAACCGGTAAAAAAAACCGGTTCGTGGTTTGCGGCATGCATCGTTGCCGATGGCAAATAAACACTTGAACGTAATTTTGTTGTTTCATTTAAAGTGAGAAACAAGGGCAAATCTCCCACGTGGCGGGCGGCTTGGGCCGCTGTGCCGTTTGTGGACTCGCGCATACCAAATGGGTCCGTTCATTGCCGACGTTGCACTGAGCTCGATTCATTATCGATTCCTGACTTGTGCAACCCGGTATTCGATTATGAGAACAGTTGTCCATTTATGTCTTCGAACAACTCACATCGAGTAGAATTAATTTGTTGATGCCCCTGTGGTTGGTGGTGCTCAAGCAAAATCAGCAACAACAACACTGCAATACATTTGCCAAAAATACCGTAACCTTAACATACACATAGTACAGAGGGATAGAGTGGTTCGCAAACGTTAGAAAATGCACTTCACACCACGGGGCCTGATGAGAATTGCATTTTAATATTTTTTCAAAATTACATTGGCATTTGAATAGTTACCTACGAGCAGATATTGAGTAACTGCCGAACCCTTAAACTAAAATCAACAACGATTTGCATTAAAAGTAAAATCGTAATATTTTCTGACCTCCTCTGAGTTCATGATTTTTGGCAGCGCAAACATTGGCGTTGTCCACGGTACTGCCAGCCCACGATGCTGCTGTCCATGGCACTGAAATCATATCCACATCCTGCCCAGGTTTACCTCGCCTTATGCCAGAAGTGGGCAACCTTTTTTTCTGCCAAGGGCCATTTGGATATTTATATAACATCATTCGCGGGCCATACAAAATTATCAACTTAAAAAATTAGCCCGTTATATTTGGACAAACATTTAATTAACGCACCCCTAATGCGATGGCTGGAACTGCTTCTCTTCGGTGAGGCGTGTGATGTTAGCTGGTGTTGATGATGTTGCTACTCGCAACTGCTTTTCCAGGTTTGCTCCTAGATTTATTGAATTTCGAGTCCCGCCTGCGGTTGCCTTGGCAGGGCCAGACCCAAATGATGTCGTGGGCCTTATACGGCCCGCGGGCCGGACGTTCCCCACCCCTGTCTTTTTGCGGTAGATGCGTTCCAGAAAAAGGGCGCACACATCGATACCTCGCGAAACAGCTGCCTGCCGAGTAGCGCACACAGTCCGCACACACAGTACACCCACAGTGTTGTACCCCTGTGTGCATCTCTGTACACGTACCTGTGTGTATGTATATCTGCGTATGTATCTTTGTGTATGTATCTTTGTATGTATCTCCCAGTACACGCACAGTACACAAACGATGTTGTTCCCCGTCCGACCGCATAGCAGCATGTTGAGTGAATTCAAACCGCATATCGCGAATTTTGTGTAGAAATAGGTTCGCCGCATAAACGCGAAATCGCAAAAACCAGAACTTGCATAACGCGAGAGGTACCTGTATATGTAATATAAATAATTTTACTCATGGCAAACCGCGGGGAGCGAGTTGGAACAGATGGAGAACAGTCCGTGCCTTGCAGAGCAAGGCAAGGCTTTGGCACCTTCTCGACACCCACGGTGATGAGGGAGTTTCGCATTGACACGTGCGCGTGATCCGCCAACCCTCGCTGCCTCCACACTCAACTAAACAATGGTTTATTTTACCAGCTAAGGCCCACTGAGCTATCTAGGTGTATTTTTTCCCCAGAAGCGACCTGGTTATCACAAATGATAGCTCAACGAAGTGGCTTATCGCGTGGACATTTATAGCAGCCAAATACTCTCTAAACGCGTGTTGTTGTTTTTTTCTAAATGTGGAGTGAAAAAACCGGAGGACCCGGAGAAAAATCCACGCGACCACGGGGAGAACACGCAAACTCTAAATATGCAGCAGGCGCCAGGCCTCGGCATCGAACACAGGCCCTCCTGCGCACCAGGCGAGGGAGTTAACATCTCCTAGCCAACGTGATGATGATAGAGAGAGACACGCAAACTCCAAATATACAGCAGCAGGCATCAGGGTCGGGATCGGACCCACGACCTCCTGCGCACCAGGCGAGACAGTTAACATCTCGCCACCGCGGAGACGACAGTGCTGGCTTCACAGGCCACGTGCACATCAACCACAACCACCACCACCACTGCTCAGCTACCTGCACGGCAGTAATTGACTCCTAATTGGCGATCTCAGTCAAAGCTTACAATTGTTTCTCACGCTGTGTAATTATTGTCTTTAAACACATTGGTGGGGTGTTTTTTTTCTTTCTCACGTTCCCTTTGGATTCTCGTTATTCGCTGCCGTTGTAGTTTCATCTCTCTTTTCGTTCATTTGTGATTAAAATTTGAGTTCCTACTCCGCGTTTTCGTTCGGTTTCGCGTTTGAGCGATGGTCACTGGCTGTGATGACGATTTTGCCGTTTCTTCTTTTATCGTTCCGTGGTGAATCGTGGAATGCTCGCATTGGGCAACACCGATCACCCGTTATGACGATTCCTGTTACGTTAACTCTATTCCATTGCAATGTGTTGCACGCGAGATTTCCCGCGTGCTGTCACGGTGTTTCGCTGTTGAGATGCCTAATCCGCGCGTAGCGTGTAACGTTACGACCCTGGCCGAAAAAGGGGTTTCCATTTTAGCGTTCCACCCTGTGATGAACGTCGCCGGTTTTCTACCACGATAAGTAACAGCACAGCGAGCAAAACTAAAATCGGTGCCAAAACAAACGCCATCTGTGTGATAAGGCGTCGTGACACAACCACCCCCCCCCCCCCACGTTACAGAGAGACGGACAGATCTAAGGCAGTCATAATCTGGAGTTTATTTCCCCACTGACTAAAGCCCATTTCGCTCTAAGAAGCTCTTTGTCAAGAGTGACTCGGCCGGCAGACAAAATCACAGATTTAGAAGAAAGAGAAAAACACACACACACACCCACACCACACACGCAGCTACAGCTTTTAAGTTTACGTGTCTAAATAAGCACACGGCAAATTGGCGTCGAGCTTGCACAGAACACGCGGTGCGTCGCATGCAGCATCGAGGGAAACGCGGTGCGAGCTGCAAATGCGTCCTTGTGTTCCCAGATCTGGGCTTCAAACGCGTCGCTCCGCTGTGCTGATGTTGGCTGAGGTTATGGGAGGGGGGTTGGTGGGTGGGGGGTTGGTGGGTGGGGGGGTGGATGGGGGGTTGGTGGGTGGGTGGGTGGGTGGATGGGGGGTTGGTTGGGTAGGTAGGGGGTTGGTGGGTGGGTGGGGCGTTGGTGGGTGGGTGGGGGATTGGTGGCTGGGTGGGGGATTGGTGGGTGGCTGGGTGGGGAGTTGGTGGGTGGGTGGGTGGGGGGTTGGTGGGTGGGTGGGTGGGTGGGGGGTTGGTTGGTGGGTGGGTGTGGAGTTGGTGGGTGGGTGGGTGGGGAGTTGGTGTGTGGGTGGGTGGGTGGGGGGTTGGTGGCTGGGTGGGTGGGGGGTTGGTGGCTGGGTGGGGGGTTGGTGAAGATGAAGGCGTGGAGGGTGGTGGTGGTGGTGGTGGTGGGGGGGCTCGTGGTGGTGGTGGGGGGAGGTGGTAGTGTGTGGGGGGGAGGCACGGCCTGTGGGCCGATAATGTAGCCGCGCACACGATCCGCCACCCGCCCACGCACCAGCACGCGGTGGGAATGCGACTTCGAAATTAACTACAACAGTCGCCAGTGGCCGTGCACAGGAAAGACAACGACCCCCCCCCCCGCACCACCCCCCGCCCCGTGCGTGCTTACGTAATAGATCTGATGAGCGGTGGCGCATTGGTGAGCGCACTGCTCTACGAACCCCACGACTTGAGTTCAATTCCTGCTCACTGCCAACATGGGTGACCAATATTATTCATAATATAGGTTTTTGGGTCAGATCGCGTTTTTTTATAAATGTGTCGTAACCCTCCACCACCCGACACGGGTCGATGAAGCTCATTGTAATTATCAGCGAAACGTCGTACTACTCAAATAAAATGCTGTTGCTTCTCTCTTCAGCACACCGGTGGGCTAAAGAAGTCAATTAATGTGTCACTTTGAAAACGTGACACATTTTTTACTGTTTGGCCGTGTCGGGTGGTGGAGGGTCACGACACATTTATGAATAACGCGATCTGACCCAAAATATTATGAATCGGTGACGAAAATATCTGAACCGGTACTGGGCGCCTCCTAGGTCGATGCAGCCTTAAATTAGTATCTGCTTCGGGGTGTAAACATCGACACTGGGGAGACAAAGGCGGACGGACGTTGTTCCGGCCACCCACCCCCTCGTGTGCCATACACGGAGACACACAGCGACATGGAAGACACACACACACTGATATATCTACAGAGAGAGAGACACAGAGACACATGCAGACGTCACCACGACGCTTGTGCCAGGTTTTGTGCACCTTGCAGAGACACATACAGAGACACATGCAGAGACACATACACGGAGACACACAGGGACATGGAAGACACACACACACTGATATATCTACAGAGAGAGAGACAGAGACACATGCAGACGTCACCACGACGCTTGTGCCAGGTTATGTGCACCTTGCAGAGACACATACAGAGACACATGCAGAAACACATACACTGAGACACACAGAAACATGGAAGCCATACAAATATACAAACACAGACATAATTTCAACCGTGATGATGGTTACAAACTGAGTAATCATTGGAAAAATGTGATTAACCATGCAAAAAACATTTAACTACACTTATTTGGACCATCTTATTTGACAGACAACTATTACAGGTTATTGATAGACAGCCCGTTTTGTTTTACCAGGTTTAGTTTTTTCTTTTTTCACACTTTTGTTATGTAAGCTAGGCGTAGTCACACGCAGAGAGACACACAGACACACACACAGACACACACACACACCTATACATATGCAGAGAGACACACACAGACACAGACTCACATACACTGCTCGCTGACAGCACCTGTCCCAAGAGTCTATTGAAGGCTCTGAGTGGGATTCATATTTTGTAAATAAACACAATCGAAGTGTATGTACACACGGTAACGCATACGCAATGTGTACGGGTATTATAGACATGCGTACACAACAGCAGGCGTCAATCGCCACTAAGTGCCGGTTCACAGCGGCGCTCGTGCCAGGCTAGGTGCACTTTGCATCTACGTGAAGTGTGGAAGGCTCGCTCCTGACGGGTCACGGGACAGAACCAGGTGCCACGGGTTGACTGGTCGAGATGACCGGCCGATGCACCAGCTGTACATCAACTTCGATGCGCTTTAACCGCCCGGCGCCTCCGCTCGTTGTTGTGAGCGTCGCTCCTCCCCCCTCCGTTGTTTGTTGTTGTTGTTGTTGGAGGGCGTCTGCCTCCCCAACTGCCCAGTGGCGTATTTAATGAACAGCGCTTGACAAAATACACAGATTTACATCGCCGCTCGGGGGATGGAAACGTGCCGAAAACACCGAGAATCAAACCTGAAAATCTCGCGAGAATGAACAGAACGGCAGCGAGAAAAGCTCTCGACAAGTAAAACAACCGCAGGCAAACAATCCCGTTGAACAACCAACGGAGCAATGCATCGCAGGAGGGAAAACGCAGACACGGCTCTTGACAGATTGAGAGAGAGAGAGACCTTGACTCAAAACCTAACACGGCAGCCAGTGTTGAAGACACAAACACAACTCCCGCGCCTCCACTCCGTAAACAAAGGTAAACAAAATCGCGTGCGTCTCAACAGGAGGTGAAAGTGACGATGATCGTGGGTGCGTACGCAGCAGGTCCTCGTTTAACGCGGTAGATGCGTTCCTGAAAAGTGGCGGCGCCAAGCGGAAAACGCGTCCAGCGAAAAACATTTCCCCCCCCGTAAATAATGTAGAGATAGCGGCTGTAGCTGGATACAATGCACTGCTACGCAACACGCAGTGAGCTGGCGGGACTAATAGCCGAGGTTAGAGCCGCCGCATCACCGCATCGAGGGAAAGAAGATCGAATGGCCGTCGACACAAAGGCATTGGGTCACTGTGTGTCTATGTTGTGTGTGTCTCTCTCTGCTTGTGTGTCTGTCTGTGTGTCTCCGTGTCTGTGTTTCGTCTCTCTCTCAAATTTAGTTCTACCTGATGACGGTTGTTTGTGTTGCAATAGAAACGTTGTACTCTATTATTATTTAATTTATTTTCTTTCTACGTGACTTTACCGAAAGAACCAAAGAGTAATTCACGCAGTCACGAAAGCTTCAAATCAAGTTTGAACTGTCGTACACGTCAGAGGTCGCAATCGGGTACCCGATACCCGTACCCTACCCGATACCCGGCTACCCGTACCCGGCCGGGTACGGGTACTCGTTTGCGACCCTGGTGCGGCCGGGGTACGGGTACGGGTAGACCGTGAGTCACTGGTGAGTCACCGTTTGTCACTCATTTCCCAACGTTTTGTCTCTTCTCACAATTCAAGTTCCTAGAATCAACCCACCCGCGCATGCAACATGGCTTCATCCCAGAGGTCGCAATCGGGTACCTGTACCCTACGCCGGGTACGGGTAGGGTACGGGTACCCGTTTGCGACCCTGGTGCGGCCGGGTACGGGTAACAGTAAGGAATCAAAACCCGTTTGCGACCTCTGGTACACGTTGGGGGTGGAGCAGGGGGGTGCGGGGCCCGAGACAAACCCCACCGCGTGGACCCCCTGACACCGTCAAACTAAACCGGAACTATTACATCTGACACCGTGACCTCGAAGCTCGCCCTTCTCCCCCCCCCCCAAGCGCGGGGCCCGGGGCGATCGCTCCGATTCGACGTGTACCCTATGGTGTTGTAAGCGCGCCGGTGCCAGCCGTGGTCTCGTGGGTTTTTATCTCCGGATTCTCCGGTTTTCTCCCGCACTCATTTAGTATTGGCCGCGAAACACCTTAATACACAGAGAAGCAGCAGAGCTCGGGAAGGCATTTGGCACCGGCTTATTGCCTGCATGGCCGCTGCTGGCTTCGTAAGTATGTTTGCTGAACTTCTTTCGCACCGCACGTACCCAACCTGTAGTTCCTCCTCGCGCCCCTGTGTCGTCCTCTATCTCTCTGAGTCGTCCTCTCTCTCTCTAATTCATCCTCTCTCTCTGATTCGTCCCATCTCACTAAGTCATCCTCTCTGTCTCTCTGTGTCGTCCTCTATCTCTCTAATTCATCCTCTCTCTCTGATTCGTCCCATCTCTCTAAGTCATTCTCTGTCTCTCTCTGTGTCGTCCTCTCTCTCTGAGTCGTCCTCTTTCTCTCTCACTGAGTCGCCCTCTCTCTCTCTAATTCGTCCCCTCTCTCTGTCTGATTCGGCCCATCTCTCTAAGTCATCCTCTGTCTCTCTCGGAGTGGTCCTCTCTCTCTGTCTACGAGAGCGAGGAATAGATACGGTGCTTAACAAGTCGACTTTATTATTATGATTGTTGTTCAGGTCATTGGCAAGATCACTTCAAATCGTCAACCCTTCATACCCTGCCATGTCTAACCAAACGTTTGTGGGGCCTTTAAAGAGAGGGAAAAAATCAATTTATTAGACGACATTTCAGGTAATGACCCTTCTCCATTACTCACAAAGGGATTCGGGTTGATGTGGCCACGTGGTGCTGGCCACCCCCCCCCCCCCCCCCCTCGTGTACTGCGTCGGCCTTCATAGGTGCTCACTAACAGCACTTGCCCCTACAGTCTCTTGAGGCTATAGCAAGGGGGAGAGGGGGGGGAATGTTTATCTTTGTGTGCGAGAGAGAGAGAGATGGCAGCTATTGGGTAAGCGGTCGTTTAGTGCCCTCGAGCTATCTATGTGTGTCTGTGTGTGTGTCTGTCTGTCTGTGTGTGTCTGTGTGTACGTGTGTGTGTCTGTGTGTGTGTCTGTGTGTGTGTATCTGTGTGTGTGTCTGTGTGTGTGTGTCTGTGTGTGTCTGTGTATGTGTGTGTCTATGTGTGTGTGTGTGTCTGTGTGTTTGTGTGTGTATCTGTGTGTGTGTCTGTGTTTCTGTGTGTGTGTGTCTGTGTGTATGTGTGTGTGTGTCTGTGTGTGCATGTGTGTATGTGCGCCTGCGTATGTGTCCGTGTCTGTGTGTGTGTGCGTGTCTGTGTGTGTGTGTGCGTGTTTGTGTGTGTGTGTGTCTGTGTGTGTGTCTGTGTGTGTGTGTGTCTGTGTGTGTGTGTCTGTGTGTACGTGTGTGTGTCTGTGTGTGTGTGTCTGTGTGTCCGTGTCTGTGTGTGTGTGTGCGTGTCTGTGTGTAACTGCTACGGATGCGTCCCGCGTAACGGACGAGAGAGAGAAGGCAACTCGCCATCATCTCCTCACCACCCTCACCACCCCCACCACCCCCGTGCCTCTCCGCACACACGCGGCCTCTCTCCATGGGCGAGGGTCCCCGGCACGGCTCGCGATGATCACGGCGCTCGCGGGCGGTGGACGAACGGTGGACGAACGTGCGGACGAGGCCGTGAGTGATCGTCCTCATTACGCCCGCCTTGTGGAGGCGTTTTGAGCCGTGGACGGTTTAATAGGCGGGACTCTGATTTATGAAAGCCTTCTGCGGGGGGGCGGGGGGGGGCACGAATTTCGCTCGAGGGAAAAATAACGGTGATCGAAATTTTTTTCGTGTTTTTTCATTTTGATTCTCCGATTTCCATCGCCGCCGCCGCCGGCGGTGGTGGTGGTGGCGGTGGTGGTGGTGGTGGCGGTGGTGGTGGTGGTGGCGGTGGTGGTGGTGGTGGCGGCAGTGGTGGTGGTGGCGGTGGTGATGGCGGTGGTGGCGGTGGTGGTGGTGGTGGTGGCGGTGGTGGTGGCGGCGGTGGCGGTGGTGGTGGTGATGGTGGTGGTGGTGATGGTGGTGGTGGTGGTGGTGGTGGCGGTGGTGGTGGTGGCGGTGGTGGCGGTGATGGTGGTGGTGGTGATGGTGGTGGTGGGAACGCGGCGGCACGGCCCGTCGCCTCGTCGCGATCGTCGCAATCCCCGTCGTCATCGCCGTCGTCACGATCAACGTCGTCATCATCGTCGCAATCACCGTTGTCATCAGAATCACCATCACCGTCACAATCATCGTCACAATCACTGTGCTTGTCAGGATCACCATCATCGTCACAATCGTCGTCATCGTCACAATCACCATCGTCGTCACATTCATCTTCGTCATCGTCACAATCACCATCGTCGTTATCACAATC
Organism: Lampetra fluviatilis; assembly: GCF_964198595.1. Taxonomy (NCBI): domain Eukaryota; kingdom Metazoa; phylum Chordata; class Hyperoartia; order Petromyzontiformes; family Petromyzontidae; genus Lampetra; species Lampetra fluviatilis. The sequence continues at coordinate 3,066,712 of NC_136309.1, read as the reverse complement.
ATCGTCACAATCACTGTCGTCACAATCATCGTCACAATAATCGTCATTGTCAAAATCACTGCCATCGTCACACTCACCATCGTCACAATCGTCATCGTCACAATCACCATTGTCGTCGTCGCTATCACTGTCATCGTCACAATCGTCGTCATCATCGTCATCATAGCAGCATTACAAATAGGCCTCCTGTTGACTGATTCGACCGTCTCTGTCTCATCAGCCGAGCCAGGCCTGTTAAGCGAAAGCTGTAAGAATATCAGCGCCACATTCCCCCCACCCCACCCCCCTAAGCTTTGCCTGTCCTCTGTATATTAAGATGGCATCGGCCAATTTGGTTGCGTTGTTTATGCCACAATCCTGTAGAAAAAAAAACCCACGCGTGCGAGGGTGAAACGCTCTATCCCGTACAGACGGAACAGGTGCGACACCCGTATGTTTCCAGTGCAGAGCCAGGGAGTACGGCCCCTCATCGACCGCCTACCCACGGGTGAGGCAGTTTCACACCCATCTGCGCGTGATCCACCAATCCCTCGCAACTGCCTCCGCTGTACCGGAGTGTTAAAATCGGCGCGGGTAGTCAGCGAGTGAGTACGCGTACGTAGCCAGCCGCAGCACACGTGCTGTGCCAATCCACTGCTGGATTAGCGCCCTCCGCACACGGCAGCAATACTCCGACGATGATTGGCAGCGCGGGCTTCGAAGGCAGAGAACGGCGGCACGGTGTTGCCCCCCCCCCCTCTCTCTCGTGTGCCGTGCAGGCCTCGATAGGCGTTCCTCGCGAACAGCACTTGGCCCCAAAAAAGTACGTGTCTGTAACAGGAGGAGGGGGGGTTCGGCAAGTGAACTAACGAGAAGAAACAACCACTTTTGTTCGAATTCGCTTTGAATAACAACAACAACAACACAAATAATAATTGGTTGTTTACCCTTTTGTCTGGCAACAAAACTGACACCTTTTGTTACAAAGAGTCATGTTTGCATTGAGCACAATACCTGCAGTCATAATGCAAACAAAAAAACACAACTCTGATAATGATATGCACTGTCCTTGAAGTTGATTGGTCCACACCCGAGACAGCTTTTCTTAGAGCCTAGTCTCACATGGTGTTGGACCAGATGACGCCAAAAGGCGCACAACTCAAAGACAACGCACCATCAGAGTATGAGAGCTCGGGTAAGCATTTACACCATTGGAACCTCATTTGCCAGAAGAAAAAATATGATAATTGTGTTTTTACCCTTTTATCTGGCAACAAAACTGACACCTTTTTTACAAATCCCTCCCAATGTTTCAAGAGGCCGCAGCGCAGCGCGTGGCGATGGTGGAAACGAGACCGCTGTGGGTCCTTAATTAAAAACAAGAATTTAACGTCACCGAAGCAGTCCCCTTGAAGAGACGCGCGTGGCTCATGAGGCCTGAGTTCACCGACCCCGGGGGTCTATGCCAACAACCTGTTTCGCGAATGAGTTATTTGTCAAGCGTCTGTCTGTCTGCCTGCCTGCCTGTCTGTCTGTCTGCCTGTCTGTCTGCCTGTCTGTCTGCCTGGCTGTCTGTCTGTTTGTCTGTATGCCTGTGTGTCTATCTGTCTGTCTGTGTGTCTGTCTGCCTGTCTGTCTGTGTGTCTGTCTGCCTGTCTGTCTGCCTGGCTGTCTGTCTGTTTGTCTGCCTGTGTGTCTATCTGTCTGTCTGTGTGTCTGTCTGCCTGTCTGTCTGCCTGGCTGTCTGTCTGTCTGCCTGTCTGTCTGCCTGGCTGTCTGTTTGTCTGTCTGCCTGTGTGTCTGTTTGTATGTTTGTCTGCCTGTCTGTATGTATGTCTGTCTGCCTGTCTGCCCGCCTGCCTGTCTGTCTGTATGTCTGCCTGTCTGTCTGTCTGCCTGTCTGTCCCGCGCGGCTAATGTAAGGGCAGTTCCAGAATCGACATGACGAGTCGCCGTCTTCTCACGCGCAAAGGGCCTTGAACGAGTTGGCTCCTGAATGTCATCGCCACCCATCTGCCCAAGTCAAGTTTTATACTCCGCTTTGCAAACTTCGAGCCGCCGTTTCGGGTCTACTTCTAATTACGATTCCACTAAGAGCCGGACTGTGTTGGGCCATGCGAGATGGAGCTTTTGTTGACGGCAGGCTCTGCGATTGTGAATTCCTGTTCACCAGGTCCATTCGTGAATCTGAGTCGGTTCCACTTTCATTAAATCGCGTCTTAAAAGTCACCAGTTTTCTTATTTTTTAAATCCTTTATATTAAGTTCAATTGCTTGCTTGCGCGCTTACGACCGTGCAAATCTTTCGGTCGTTTTTTAACCCACTTCCCGTGATCCAATCGAGCTGACATTTTGCACACAGACTCGTTGTGCGTGACAATTTATTTTCGTGAAAAATTTTTCGAAAATTTTCCTCTTTTAGGAGAAAAAAATTTCATATTTCATTTAAAATACCAATGTGATAAAAATGAAACTCTTACTCAAGAAAAACAGAAATGAATAATAAAATAAAACCGATGCCACGCATATAAAGGATTTATAGTGAAAAACTTTGTTTTTACGGGTTAATTTTTTATACAACGGGCATCTCCATAACTTAACAAGTTTGCTTGAGACCCTGTCAGAATCGGAATATTCATTTGCATCGGTGCAATCCGATGAGCTACAAAGCTCTTAATCACAAACGTCCCTTGCGCGGATCGCCACATGGAAAACCGAGTTTAATTATTATGATTATTCTACTACTTCTTCTTCTTGGGAGTGAAATTAATTTCACAGAGACGTTGACTACGCCCGAGGAATTGCATCGCCGGGTGTATTTGCGCCTTCGTCTCGGCAATAACAAACCTGCGCGCACACCATGCAATGTGCCGACAATGTTTTATCGTGAAAATTCCGTAAGAAAATTGCTTGCGAAATGGTAATCATTTTTGAAGATTGTATCTGTAAACTTAGTTGCTCCTGTTGGGTAACTCCTCATTATGCCCGTTAGGCCGATGTTAGATTAACGTTGGGCCAACGTTGGATCAACGTTAGCTCAACGTTTTTTATTTTACTGGAAAGCCACACTCGGGATTTTAACCACAGGTTTGCGCTCAGACGTGTGTGCGCGTGTGTGTGTGCGTATGTGTGTGTGCGTGTGTGTGTGCGTGTGTGTGTACGCGTGTGTGTGTGCGTGTGTGCGCGTGTGTGAGCGTGCGTGTGTGAGCGTGCGTGTGTGTGCGTGTGTGTGCGTGTGTGTGCGCGTGTGTGTGTGTGTGCGTGTGTGCGTGTGTGTGTGCGCGTGTGTGTGTGTGCGTGTGTGTGCGTGTGTGCGTGTGCATGTGTGTGCGTGTGTGCGTGTGTGTTTGTGTGTGCGTGTGTGTGCGTGTGTGCGTGCGTGTGTGTGCGTGTGAGTGTGTGTGTGTGTGTGCGTGTGTGTGCATGTGTGTGCGTGCGTGCGCGTGCGTGCGTGCTACGCTACGGGCAGCCGTTAGGAATGTGACATTTGTTGTTGTGGCTGCTGCTGTTCTAAGCTGTGGCGACACGGTCATTATGAACCTCCGAAGCACTTAGTCACTTGTTTGTTCACGGTTTGGTCGTAGTAGTTGGGGGGGGGTGTTGAGAATGTTTGTAAGGGGAGGGGGGGGGCTCTGTCAAAGCTCCCAGTTATCACTTCTCGCGCACACACAGAGTAAGAGCCTCACTACAGCGTGCGCTGCGAGTGATAGGCGATTGTAGGGATTATTCTGTGCGCGCGCGTTGGCCACTGTGCAGCTCGCAAGCTTTAGCAACGCGTTGCCTTTGCTAATGAGGCAATGAGCATCGTTAGAGCTTATCCAAGTCTGTCTTGTGGGTGAGTAGGTGATTGAGTGAGCGATTGGGTCAGTGATCGGGCTTTTGACAGTGCAGCTCCCGAGCGACGTTTAACGCTCTGCTAATAAGCCAATAAAAGTTGTGAGCTATATTTAAGTCCGTCTTGAAATCTCGCCTCTTTCAACTGACCCTTACCTCCCGCCTAGTTCCGGCTTTTGACCCTGGTTCGGAGCGAGTGGGTGAGTGAGTTGGTGAGTGGGTGAGTTGGTGAGTGGGTGAGTTGGTGAGTGGGTGAGTTGGTGAGTTGGTGAGTGGGTCTTCTTCTTCTTTCGTATGGGTCAGTGAGTGGTTGGGGTGGATGAGTGAGCGAGTCGGTGTGTGGGTGAGTGAGTGAGAAAATGAGTGGGTGGGTGAGTGAGCGAGCGGGTGGGTGCGTGAGTTGGTGAGTGGGTGAGTCAGCGAGCGGGTGGGTTGGTGAGTTGGTGAGTGGGTGAGTGAGCGAGCGAGCGGTTGGGTGGGTGAGTGAGTTGATGAGTGGGTGAGTGAGCGAGCGAGCGGGCGGGTGGGTGGGTGAGTTGATGAGTGGGTAAGTGAGCGAGCGAGCGGGTGGGTGGGTGAGTTGGTGAGTGGGTGAGTGAGCGAGCGAGCGGGTGGGTGGGTGAGTTGGTGAGTGGGTGAGTCAGCGAGCGGGTGGGTTGGTGAGTTGGTGAGTGGGTGAGTGAGCGAGCGAGCGAGCGGTTGGGTGGGTGAGTTGATGAGTGGGTAAGTGAGCGAGCGAGCGGGTGGGTGGGTGAGTTGGTGAGTGGGTGAGTCACCGAGCGGGTGGGTTGGTGAGTTGGTGAGTGGGTGAGTGAGCGAGCGAGCGGGTGGGTGGGTGAGTTGGTGAGTGGGTAAGTGAGCGAGCGAGCGGGTGGGTGGGTGAGTTGGTGAGTGGGTGAGTGAGCGAGCGGGTGGGTTGGTGAGTTGGTGAGTGGGTGAGTGAGCGAGCGAGCGGGTGGGTGGGTGAGTTGGTGAGTGGGTAAGTGAGCGAGCGGGTGGGTGGGTGAGTTGGTGAGTGGGTGAGTGAGCGAGCGAGCGGGTGGGTGGGTGAGTTGGTGAGTGGGTAAGTGAGCGAGCGAGCGGGTGGGTGGGTGAGTTAGTGAGTGGGTGAGTCAGCGAGCGGGTGGGTTGGTGAGTTGGTGAGTGGGTGAGTGAGCGAGCGAGCGGTTGGGTGGGTGGGTGAGTTGATGAGTGGGTGAGTGAGCGAGCGAGCGGGTGGGTGGGTGAGTGGATGAGTGAGTGAGTGAGCGAGCGAGCGAGCGGGTGGGTAGGTGCGTGAGTGGATTATTGGGATTACAATAATTGGGATTACACGCGCAGCGGTGGCTGATACTGCACGTGGCTGCCTGCAATCCAGCACTGCGTGTGGAGGCGACAGCAGCAGCAGAGAGGGGTTGGTGGGTCACACACAGATCTTGCGAAACTCCCTTCCCGTGAACGTCGAAGAGGAGCCGTGCCCTTGGCTTCACCACGAGAAAGCCGACGTGTTTAACAGAAGGCGACACAGCAAACAATGTGGACTCCACCTGTTCGGCCATTATGGGATAGAGCGTTTCCCCCTCGCACGCTACGGATTTCTCCCACACGTAAACACGGATTAATTGACCGATCACGCCTTCATATATCGAGGAGCGCAGAGCTTGGGCGACGTGGCGTGGCCGCAGCTGCTGCCTCCTCCCCTCTCCCCTCCCTCTCTCTCTACAATAGCTGGCAAATACCGTGCACGATACAGGTTAAATGACAATGTTTAATCATCGTCGTCGTCATCATCGTCGTCACCCCAACTCTGACTGCGATAAACCGGGCAGCACCTTCCTGCAAAAAGCAGTCTCGAGACTTAGTGAGGATGTTGCGTGGCTAAACAAGCGGGCAACGAACAATCTCAAAGTATGAATAAAAACAATCATCCGGTATGTGTAGCAGAGCGTGTGCGTGTGACGTGTCGGGAGCGGTGGCGCAGCGATTAGCGCGCTGCACTTTTAACCCGGTGACCCATGTTCGATTCCCGCTCACGGCCAACCAACGCCAGTGACGATTATCTGAACCGATCCTGGGCCTCCCCTAGATCGACTCAGCCTCAAATGAGTATCCGTTGCGGTGTGTAAACTTTGCCACTGGGAAGACAAAGGCGGCCGGGCGTGGTGCCGGCTACCCACCCCCTCGTGTACCGTGCCGGCCTTCGTAGGTGCTGCTAACTAAGAGCACTTGCCCGAAAAAGTCTGCTAAGGCTACACGGGGGATCTTTATATTATTTGCGTGTGTGACTAGATTTGTTTAAACTTTATTGACACCGGGCACAAGATTGGAAGTACGTCTCATTCTCTGGTTGCATCTCATAATTCGGACAACTCAGTGACGCGAACAGGCGTTTGCAATTCACTCCGTTATCTCCCCACCCCCCACCCCCCACCGCTCTCTCTCCCTCTTTCTCTGTCCTCCATCTCCCTCTCTCTCCCCGTGCCTCCTCTCTCCCGGCATTGCCCCCTGAGTTGCGGCATGAATCTTTCATCCAAGTTGTTGAATCTCAAAATGTCGAGATGGTGTTTGAGACGTTCTTGTCATTTTCTGTTCGAGTCACAAGCAAACTGTCCAATGTCCAAACTGTTCCCAAAACTGTCTCATTATCTAAACAATCCGAGCTGCCTCAAACTATCCAAACTGTCTCACGATCCAAATAATCTAAGCTGTCTCAAACTCCACAAACTGTCTCACGCACCACACTACTCAGTACTCACACTCACCCAATCACTCACTAACCCAGCCACTCACGCACCAAATCAATCGCTCAGCCACCCACTCACTCACCCAATTACCCACTCACTCATTCACTCGCCTATTCACCCGCTCACGCACTCACCCACCCATCCACCCACCCACCCATCCACCCACCCAATCGCCCATCCACCAACACAACCTTCTCCACGCTGCCCTGTCCCATCTCTCTTTCACACCACATCGCCCCCCTCCCTCCCACCTCTTCTTCTGCCTTCCTCTTGATCTCTCTCCTTCCACTTTTCTTCTGCCTCACGTAATGTTCATGTCGTCTCTCAGCATGACCGAACCACGCCAGAGCCTTTTCTCTCTCTCTCTCATCTCCTCTGTGACCTCTACCACCTCGAGTCTTTCTCACCGCCTGTGTCCTTCCTTGTCAAGCCCAACATCCCCCGCAACATCCTCATCTATGATAATTGGCAACAAAACTGACACCTTTTTACAAGGAGTCATGTTTGCATAGACCGCAATACCTGCAGTCATAATACAAACAAAAGACATAACTCTGATAATGTGCACTGTCCTTGAAGTTGATTGGTCCACACCCGAGACAGCTTTCCTTATAGCCTAGTCTCACATGGGTTGGACCATAAGGGTAAAAAACCAATTATCATATTTATACTGGCAAATGAGGTTCCCATAGTGTAGATCCTCATCTCTGTGACTGCCATGGCTGGGTCCTCCCTTTGTTTCGTGCCCCAGCACTCGGCACCTACAGTCTGTTACAGGCTACACGGGGATCTTTGTCACCCTGACATGCACGTCGTGCTGAGGATCACTGGGCCATTGGTGTTGGTGTGTGATGACGCTTCTGCTCTTGACTCGGTGAGATCGTGGTAGTGGTGGTCGTGGTGGTGGTGGTCGTGGTGGTGGTGGTGGTGGTAGTGGTGATGGTGCTGATGGTGGTAGTGGTGGTGGTGGTCGTCGTGGTGGTGGTCGTGCTGGTGGTGGTCGTGGTGGTAGTGGTGGTCGTGGTGGTGGTGGTGGTAGTGGTGGTGGTGGTGGTCGTGGTGGTGGTAGTGGTGGTAGTGGTGGTGGTGGTGGTGGTCGTGTTGGTGATCGTGGTAGTGGTGGTGGTGGTCGTGGTGGTGATCGTGGTGGTAGTGGTGGTGGTCGTGGTGGTGACCGTGGTAGTGGTGGTAGTGGTGGTGGTGGTGGTCGTGGTGGTCGTGGTGGTGGTGGTCGTAGCGGTGGTGGTCGTGGTGGTGGTGGTCGTGGTGGTGGTGATGGTGGTTGTGGTGGTGGTCGTGGGGGAGGTCGTGGTGGTGGTCGTGGTGGTGGTGGTGGTGATTGTGGTGGTGGTGGTCGTAGTGGTGGTGGTAGTGGTGGTGGTGGTGGTCGTGGTGGTGGTCGTGGTGGTGGTGGTGGTCGTGGTGGTAGTGGTGGTGGTTGTTGCGCCTGCTGTTGTTGTGCCACTTGTTATTGCTGGTGCTGGTGTAGCTGCTGCTGTTGTTGGTGGTGGAGTTGTTGTTATTTCTGTTGTTGCTGCTGCTGTTATGCGTGTTGCTGTATCGCCGTTGTTGTTGCCATGGTTACTGTGTAGCTGTTGTCGTGGTTACTGCTGTTGGTGCTATCGCTTTGCTTGTTGTCACTATCGCCGTTGTCACCGTTCACATTATTGTTGTTGTCGCTGCCGTTGTTGTTGGCTGTGTTTGTTGTTGTTATTATTGCTCTGGCTGCTGTCGTTGTTGTTGTTGTTCAATGCTGCCACCCTCACGGCTCGGATGATGGAAGCCGCTTCGAGTAGGAGGAGGGATGACTGAGTGACCCGGTTTCCATGGCTACCGAGCAGCAATCACCGGCGTTCCTCCAATCATCGTTACAGGCAATTAGCGAGCTGCCTCGAAGCGCGTGAACACCACCACCCGCAGCACCACCCCAATCACCCACCCACCATCACCACCCACCATCACCACCCACCATCACCACCCACCATCACCACCCACCATCACCACCCACCACCATCACCACCCACCATCACCACCCACCACCAACACCCACCACCACCACCCACCCACCATCACCACCCACCATCACCACCCACCACCACCACCCACCCACCATCACCACCCACCATCACCACCCACCATCACCACCCACCATCACCACCCACCCACCTTCACCACACACCTTCACCACCCACCACCACCACCCACCCACCATCACCACCCACCATCACCACCCACCATCACCACCCACCATCACCACCCACCATCACCACCCACCACCACCACCCACCCACCTTCACCACCCACCATCACCACTCACCACCAACACCCACCCACCATCACCACCCACCATCACCACCCACCATCACCACCCACCATCACCACCCACCATCACCACCCACCATCACCACCCACCATCACCACCCACTATCACCACCCACCATCACCACCCACCATCACCACCCACCATCACCACCCACCATCACCACCCACCACCAACACCCACCACCACCACCCACCCACCTTCACCACCCACCTTCACCACCCACCACCACCACCCACCCACCATCACCACCCACCATCACCACCCACCATCACCACTCACCACCAACACCCACCCACCATCACCACCCACCATCACCACCCACCATCACCACCCACCACCACCACCCACCCACCATCACCACCCACCATCACCACCCACCCACCATCACCACCTACCCACCATCACCACCCACCACCAACACCACCCACTATCACTACCCACCACCCACATCACCACCTGCAAAGCCACCCCAATCACCCACCCACCATCACAACCCAACCACCATCACCACCCACCCACCATCACCACCCACCCACCATCACCACCCACCATAACCACCCACCCACCATCACCACCCACCATCACCACCCACCATCACCACCCACCACCACCCACCCACCATCACCACCCACCATCACCACCCACCCACCATCACCACCTACCCACCATCACCACCCACCCACCATCACCACCCACCCACCATCACCACCCACCATCACCACCACCATCTGCAGAACCACCCCAATCACCCACCCACCATCACCACCCACCCACCATCACCACTACCTCCAGAACCACCCCACCCACCACCATCACGACTCCCCCACCCATCACCATCACATCGCCTGCAGAACCACCCCACCCATCATCCCACCCATCACCATCACGATGACTGCTCACGGCCGGGCTGCCCGTGCTTCGTGAGCGTTCGTGCGATGCAAGCCGCACGAACGACGCGACCTGTAAAAACTTAAGCAATGAAATGCACTCCTTTGGTGGAAACTTTAACTCGTTCAGTCACTCATTAGCCGGTACATCCACTCGCTCACTCACTGGGGCAAGGCCGATGAAAGGTTTGCGAAGGCCCGAGGCAACATTTCAGATGAGCCCCCCCCCCCCCTACAGCCCCCCCCCCCCCCCCCCCCCAGAACTCCCCACGGCCGTTTCTGAAGCCCTCTTGGATCTTAGTCCTGGGGCAAATTACACCATCTGCCCCTCCCCCCACCGCCTTGCCCCCCACTAACCCCCCCCCCCTTCTACTATTACCTTGCACCAGAGGTCGTAAACGGGTTTTGATTCCTTACCCGTACCCGTACCCGGCCACACCAGGGTCGCAAATGGGTACCCGTACCCGGCCGGGTACGTACCCGGCCGGGTACGGGTACCCGTTCCCTACCCGTACCCGCACCCTACCCGAAATGAGTGACAAACAGTTACTCACCAGTGACTCACGGCCTACCCGTACCCGGCCGCACCAGGGTCGCAAACGGGTACCCGTACCCGTACCTGGCCGGGTACGGGTAGCCGGGTATCGGGTAGGGTACGGGTATCGGGTACCCGGTTGCGACCTCTGCCTTGCACTCAGTCACACGTGAACTTGCTCAGTCGCTCACCCACCTTCTACGCTCGCTCACACTCGCTAGTCCACGACTCACTCGCCCATTCGACCACGCACGGGCTCAGCCGCTCACCCGTTCACTCAACCAGCCACCCATCCACCCTCTCACGTACCTACTCATCCATTCACTCACCCACCCGCCCGCCCGCACCAGATTATTCACCCACCCACTCACTCGAGCACGCGAGTGTTGTTTTGTTTAACCAAGGTGAACCCTCAAGAGGCCAGGACAAGGTCTCATTTGCAAGAGTGTCCATGGGTCATAACATTTTTTTTGTATATAAATATCAACGTAGAAAAATAAACACTGCCTCAACCCAACCATCCACTCGCTCACCCATTCATTAAGTCACTCACGAACTCACTCACCCACTCATTCATTCACGCACTCCCTAATTCACCCACGTACCCACCCGCTTACCCATTCATGCATCAACTAACTCACCCAGCTGTCTACTCGCTCACCCATTCATTCACAAACTCATCCACATACCCACTCGCTCACCCATTAATCCATTCACCAACACACCCAACTACCCACTCGCTCACCCAATCGTGCATGAACTAACTCACTCAGCTCCCTACTCGCTCACCTTTTCATTCACGAATTCATCCACCAATACGCTACTCAATTCACCAACCTACCCACTTGCTCACGAATCAATACATTAATTCACTAACTCACCCAGCTCCCCACTCGCTCACCATTCATGCATGAACTAACTCAGCCAGCTGCCTGCTTGCTCACTCTTTAATTCACTGACTTCCACCAACCCACTCGCTCACCCACTACACTGGTCTACAGCCAAAATGCTTCCGAAATAAATGTAGTCCAACTTAACTAATTCTGGGTCACTGAGAATGCAAATTTTGCTTAAAATTGTTGATTGGCTCTAGTTTTCAAGATATGCTAGTGGGTCAGTATACACCACCCTTAACTTGGGAATGGCGGGAGGATAAGTGAGTTATAAGGGGAAGGGATCTCAATTTAAACCAGAAATGACTGAAATACATCTTTGACTGGAGCTATGAATAAATCTATGACTGGGTTTGGACAGTAATTGCTGTTTGAGCAAAACAATGAATGATGCAATCTGAACCTGGTATTGCGTCATACATGATATGGATTGCATCATGTTATTCCTAGAAGTCATGGATGATGCAATCATAACGAGGCTTACATCCCTCTGCTGAACAAATTCCACTATATCAGCTCTACAAATCATAGTGTTTTGCTCTATTCTTTGTCAGTGTTTGGTTTTGCAAAGGGACACATTTCCGTTTAGCCAAAGTGAGCAGAGATGCCTCGCACTTGTGTGAACAAAGCAGATGACTTCTGCGATGTTTGTGAAGTGACATTTGCATCACAAAAGCGCAGTATAACCACTATGGTTACGAAGGCCTATCAACTTTATTTTGGCTGCAAAACTGGAGATCAGGACAAGATGTGGGCCACACACATATGCTGCAACACTTGTGCAACACATCTTCGCCGCCAGTGGTTGAACAGGAAAAGGAAATCTATGCCTTTTGCAGTGCCAATGATTTGGAGAGAGCCAATAGATCATATCAGCAATTGTTACTGCTGCATGGCGCCTCCAGTTGGGAAAGGTGTGTCAAAGAAGTGGACTGTGCATTATCCAAACATGCCATCAGCTATACACCCAGTACCCCACGCAGAAGGACTGCCGGTTCCTGACGCACCAGAATCATTCTCACTTGAGTCAGACGAGGAAGAGGATGCAGCTTCTGGTCCTGAACCATCAAGGTCACATGACCCAGATTTTCTCCCATCCTCCTCCTCCTCTGAAGCACACCTCATAACACAAGGTGAACTGCAAGACCTTGTCACGGATTTGGAACTACTCAAGATGAAAGCAGAGCTGTTGGGCTCCAGACGGCAGCAATGAAATCTCCTGGCAGGTGATGTGAGGGTTTCCATGTTCCGTGACCGTCAAAAGGATCTTGTCCCGTTCTTCTTCATGGCAGGTGATCTTGTAGCCTGCAACAAAATCGATGGTGTGATGGCAACCCTCAACATCGTTCATGATCCAGATGAGTGGAGACTGTTCATTGATTCATCGAAGATGAATCTTAAAGCTGTTTTACTGCATAATGTCAATGTTTTGCCATCAATTCCAGTTGGTCATGCAGTCCATATGAAGGAAACCTATGACAACATGAAAGATGTTGAGGGGAATAAACTATGACCAACATCAGTGGCAGCTTTGTGGCGATTTGAAGGTTGTTGCTCTCTTGCTTGGTCTGCAGACAGGATACACAAAGTACTGCTGCTGTTTTCTCTGCGAATGGGATAGTCGTGCGAGAGATTCCCACTACATAAAGATAGATTGGCCACTCCGATAGTCATTGGAGCCTGGGGGGGGGGGGGAAGTGTTCAGCATATTCGTAGGTTTTTTCGGTGTTCAGCATCCACCACTTGTTGAATCAATGAAGATTTTGTTACCACCCTTATACATCAAGCTGGGTCTGATGAAGAACTTTGTCAAAGCCATGGACAAAACACAAGCAGCTTTCAAGTAACCTCCGTGGCAAATGTCCAAGGTTAAGTGAAGCTCAGATAAAGGAAGGTGTCTTTGTTGGTCATCAGATTCGTGAACTTCTTCGAGATGATGCATTTGACGGCGCACTGCGTGGCATGGAAAAGGCGGCATGGAAAGCCTTCCAGTTAGTGGCAACACATTTTCTCGGAAGCAACAAGGCAGACAACTACAGGGAGTTGGTGTGAAAACTCCTCAAGGCATACAAAAGCCTTGGTTGCAACACGTCACTAAAGATTAGAAAAAAATTGCACTCTCATCGAGATTTCTTCCCACCGAACTGCAGAGCAGTGAGCGAACTGCGTGGCGAGCGATTCCACCCAGGACATTGCGACGACGGAGAAACGCTCTCAGGGCAAATGGAGCCCATCAATGCTTGCAGACTATTGATGGACATTCTCGATTTGAAGCTTTCGTGACTGCAAGGATTCATACTCTTAGGTTTTTTTCGATAAAGTCACGTAGGTAAAAAATAAATAATAAAAATAATAGAAATGATAATAGAAATAAAATAATAAATCACGACGTTTCGGAGGCAACACAAGTCTCCGTCATCAGGTGGGACCGTCACAGCTTGATTTACTGTATCAAGTGAGGCAAAATTCCAAGAGGCAAGCTCTTATATACAAGTTAAGGAGGAGGGGGGGGAGGGGCTTATCTGAATGTGGTAGCCAATGAATGGAACGTGTTGGGGGGGTGGGCGGGGCTAAAAGAGAACAATCGGTGCACCTCAACTCGGGGTTGTAACCAGTGTTGGCTGACAATCCAAATACAATAAAGGCAGTACTGTTAAACGCTGGGGATGTCAACACTCGGTAAAATAGAATAGTACCTGTCAAATAAGATGGTACAAATATGCGTAGTTAAATCTTTTTTACATGGTTAATAACATCTTTACAATGATTACTCAGTTTGTACCCATCATCACGGTTGAAGTTATGTCTGTGTTTGTATATCTAAGACTCTTGCTGGACAGTGACACGAGATGCTCCATTTGATGAATACAAGAGACAAGCCAAAAAGCGTCGAGTAGGCACTGAATAAGGACTGGGACAATGTACTTAAATATACGAAATCTTTTTTTTCCTTTTGTTTCATAATACATTTTGTTTACGTAACCCTTTTGCTGATTTTTGCAGTGTTACATGAACAGGACAGACGACATGTTATCATTGAAAGCGAACATAAACACGCGAAAAGACCCAGGTTTTGAATGTATGCGTATAACTCGACCATCTACACAATCTACATAGACGTAAAATGTCAAAACTTAATTAACTTGTCAACAGCAGCCAATCATCTGTTTTAATTGTCAAATTTCAATTCAGCACATCAAAATCCACAACAAACTGCACATTTAATCTGTGAAGCAGACAACGTCTAAAGCAATTGTAGAGCAGTGTTATTTAATTAACTCGCTAACTCACCCAACTACCCACTCGCTCACCCATTAATTAATTCACTAACTCACTCAGCTACTCACACCCTATCACTAACCTACTCAATAACTCACCCACTCACCGCTACACCCAAAGGGAATATCCCCGTTCAGCCTCAACAGGTTGTTGGGGCAAGCGCTGTTAGCGAGTAGCACCTATGAAGGCCGGCACGGCACACGAGGGGGTAAGGGGCCGTCCATAAATGACGTCACGCGATTTTGGACGATTTTTTACCCACCCCCCCCCCCCTCAAATATGACGTCACAAAGCTCTGCCCCCCCCAAAATCGCTTTAAACTATTGTCATTGTAGTGCGTATTTAATGTGGCGCTGCACTCTGATGTTGTAGGAGAAAATATTTATTAAAAGTCTATTTAATTAAGTGGAACGTGTTGTCTATATTTATTTAAAGTTGCGCATTTTGATGTGACGTCACATTTCTCAAACCCCCCGTCACACATCGTCACAAATGTCTGACTCCCCCCCCCCCCCCCAGGTGCGTGACGTCATTTATGGACGGCCCCTAAGTGGCCAACACCGCACCTGGCCGCCTTTATCTCCCCAGTGGCGATGTTTTGCACACCGCACCACATACCCATTTGAGGCTGAGTCGACCTAGGGTGGAGGCCTTGGGGTTCGTAGCGCAGCGCGTTAACCACCACACTACCGCTCCCCACACACTCAGTCACACACACTCACTCAGTCACACACACACACTCAGTCACACACACACACTCAGTCACACACACACACTCACTCAGTCACACACACACACTCAGTCACACACACACACTCAGTCACACACACAGACACTCAGTCACACACACAGACACTCAGCCACACACACACACTCAGTCACACACACACACAGTCACACACACACTCAGTCACACACACACACACTCAGTCACACACACACAACTCAGTCACACACACACTCAGTCACACACACACTCAGTCACACACACACACACACACTCAGTCACACACACAGACACTCAGTCACACACACACTCAGTCACACACACAGACACTCAGTCACACACACACACTCAGTCACACACACACACTCAGTCACACACACACATTACATTAACTGTGCCCAAGCAGTGATTACGCGTTCCCTATTGAGACTCAATCCCGGTTTTGTCGTTTCTCCAGTTTTAATTGAGTTCAGTTAAGAGGCGAGCTCTATGGGGGGGGTGGGTGGGGGGGCGTGTAGAGGACGCAGTGAGAGGGGGGCAGTGGTAGGGGATATGAGGGGGGGGGGGTGCCAGGCATTTGTTTAAGAATTCCGCGGAGGAACCGAGGGAGGATGGAGCAGTGAACGAAGTGTGGCTGGCTACTCGTATTTTGATCTCGTCATCCGCCCGACCTATATCGGCTTAATTAGTAGCATTAATTATAAATGATGGAGATAATCGACGATAAATCATCATCATCATCAATCACCCGGCCAATCAGTTGATCGTAATGCTCACCATTTGACCAGTTAGGGCTTTATCAGCACCACCACCACCACCATTATCATCGTAATTTGCATAGCCAATTCATCACAAGAATCAGTCTTATTAAGACCAATCAGCGATAGAGCTGATTGGTCTTCCTACCAGTGATAATGTCATCGTCATCACCATCATCATCATCATGTGTGACATACTGCGACGAAATTCCGCCCGGAGCCGACAACGCGCAGTGGAAATGTGCACGCAGAATCCCGGTCTACAGAAGCCTTCAACACTCTCACACCAAAGACAAAGACACCCCCCAACCCCCCCACCCACCCCAACCCCCCACCCACAACCCCCCACCCCAACCGTCGCTCGCTTGGAGCACCGATTGAAGGTCGGCACGGCACACGATGGGGTGGGGTGGCCAGAACTACGGCGATGCTTTTTATGTTTTCTTTAACGCACCGCACCAGATACTCATTTGAGGCTGAGTCCACCTAGAGGAGGCCCAGCACCGGTTCATACGGTCGTCACTTCGTGTTGGCCGTGAACCGGAATCGAACTCAGCGCTGACGCCGGGTTCGTAGGGCAACGGGCTAAGCCCTCCAATACAACAAAACAAAGATCCCCCGTATAGCCTTAACAGACTGTAGGGGCAAGTGCTGTTAGCGAGTAGCACCTATAAAGGCCGGCACGGCACACGAGGGGGTGGGTGGCCAGCACCACGCCCGACCGCTTTTGTCTCCCGAGTGGCGATGTTTACACACCGCAAACAGGTACTCATTTGAGGCTGAGTCGATCTAGGAGAGGCCCAAGACCGGTTCAGATAATCGCCACTGATGTTGGCCGTGAGCAGGAATCGAACCCGGGTCGCCAGGTTCATAGCGCAGCGCGCTAACCGCTACACCACCGCTCCCCACACACACACACTACGCACACACGCACACTACGCACACACACACACACTACGCACGCACACACACACATCCACACACGTGCACAATACATACACACACACACAGAGCAGTTGCATAGATAAGAAACCATACATAGGTAATGAAGCCTTGACTGCCGGCGCAACGCACAACAAAAAATAGCTGCTGCTGCACTGAAGGGCAACGGGGCAGGCCCAACGCACAGATGCATAAATACAGATTCGAAATCCACGGCGGCGAGGGGCATTTAAATGAAGTTCTGAGCGAAGGCTGTGGTGGTTGGTGGTTGATGTTGGTGGTGGTGGAGGCGGTGGGAGGAGGATGTCTTGTAGTGGGGGAGCGGTGGCGTCGTGGTTAGCGCGATGCGCTACGAAACCCGGCGACCCGAGTTCGTAGTCCCGCTCACTGGCCAACATCAGCGGCGACTATTTAAACCGGATCTTGGGCCTCCCCCTAGGTCGACTCGGCCTCAAATGAGTACCCGGTGCGGTGTGTGAACATCGCCACTGGGGAGACAAAGGCGGTCGGGCGGGGTGCTGTCCAGCCACAAACCTCGCGTACCGTTCCGGCCTTCATAGGTGCTCGCTAACAGCACTTGCGCCAACAGTCTGTTTAGGCATTACGGGGGATCTTTGTTTCGTATGTAATGTGTGTGTATGTTGAAATTCTTTCGCACCGTACGTAGCCGACCGTGCTAATCGGAGGTGTGGGGGAGGAGGGGAGGCAAGACAACAGACTGGACACGCAAAAGGGAGTTCTAAAAAAATTGCGTTTTAAAATCCACGTTTTAAAAGTGCACAACTCACAGGAAGGCGCGTTCCAGACGGCCGCATCGGACGGCGCATCCGATGCGATGGCCGTCTTTGTTCGACGGTTGAGCCAAAAGCCGCCGCCGCCGCCGCTGCTGCGAGTTTGTTGAAGGCTACACGTGGTCAGCTTCGTGTTTGTACCCAACAGAGTGAGATGGGGTCAGGGTTCGATTAAGGCTATACAGGGGAACTTTGTCTTTGTGTGTGTGGGCAATGGTTGCCTTCATAGGTGTTCGCTAGCAGCACTTGCCCCAAACTGTCTGTCGAGGCTATACGGGGGATCTTTGTCTGTGTGCGAGTGAGCGTGCCGTGCAGACCCCACTCCTGCGTGGGCGGGTGAGTGCGCGGGTGCGGAAGTGAGTTTGAGTTGGCGGGCGAGTTGGATGATGAGTGGGTGGGTGACAGAAAGGGTGAATGGGTGGCTGAGGGAGTGATTGGGTCAATTTGAGAGTGAGCGCGTGAGTGGGTGGGCAGTGGAGTGGGACGGTGAGTTGGTGGATGCGTGGGTAAGGACGGGAATAAGTGGGCGGTAGGGTGAGAAAGTGATTTGGGTTGCTAGGTGGGTAGGCGGAAGGGGTGAATGAGTGAGTGGGTGGGTGATTCAGTGGGTAGATAAATGAATAAGTAAATGAGTGAATGGGTAGGTAAACTAGTGGGTTGGTAAATGCATAATGGGTGAGCGAGTTAGTGGGTGTGAGCGAGTGTGTGGGTAAGTGAGTGGGTGGTTGGGTGAGTGGGTGAATGGATGGGTGGGCGGGTGAGTGAGTGAGTAGGTGGGTGAATGAATGAGTACACCGTTCCGGGAGGGAGTGAGCGATGGAGTGGTCGATCTAGCGAGCTGAGTGAGCGAGCGATTGAGCGAGTGAGGGAGTGGGTGAGCCCTGCCACCCTGTCTCCTCCCTCCTCTCGTCCCTCTCTCCTCCCTCTCTCTCCCTCCCCCCTCTCCTCGCCATCTCCCCCTCTCCCCCCCTCTCTCTCCTGACTCGCCCGTCTCTCTCTCTCCCATCTCTCTCCCCGAGGTCTGACCACACCCAGCATCAAAGGTCCAGAAATTCCCTCTGATATCAGCCGGCAGCATCAGGGTTCTGTGAGTTCGGTCAAATCCAATAACATTTCAGGTCTCGGTGTTCCCTTACAAGGCCATGCAACCATCACAATCCTCGTCTCACACATCGGCATTCTCATCGTTGTCGTCGTCATCCTCGGCACAGTGATCATCTTCATAAACGTCATCAGGAACATCGTCATCTCATCAACCAAATAATCGTCATCAATCAGATTCATCACCGTCATCAAAAGCATTTTCGTCATCGTCGTCATCATTATCATCATTTTCAATCATCATGATCATCGTCATCATCATCGTCATCAATGCCACTGTCAATCATCGTCATCATCATCATCATTGTCATTCATCATAATTATCAACCATTGTCAGTCATGATCATTTTCATCATCGTCATCATTATCATCAATGCCACTGTCAATCGTCATTTTCATCACATCATGATTATCAACCATTGTCAGTCATGATCATTATCATCATCAACATCATCAATGCCACTGTCAATCGTCATATCGTCATCGTTCTTCATAATTGACGCCGCTTCTAACCTGCGATGGACAGCCCCGCACACACATCACACTTGGTTATGTGTGTAGCTACAGGAGAAGAGCTCTTCCATTTATTGCGTTTGCATCTTGATATCTCGCTCACACACAGATACTAAAATACACGAGTCGATCTCCGTTCCGTATCTCCGCACCACCATCATCATCATCATCATCCATGCTCGATCCACTGCTGGACAAAGGTCTACTCAAGCCGTCACCAATCTTTCATTGTCACGTGATGGAAACATCCACCCAGCGACTGCACGCACAATAAAAAAATATATATACAAAACTCTCTCTCTGTCTCCCTGTCTCTCTCTCTCTCTCTGTCTCTCTGTCTCTCTCTCTCTTTCTGTCTCTCTCTCTGTCTCTCTGTCCCTCATTCTCCCTGTGCCCAATCCCGTGTGGGATGTTCATCCCTCCTGCACCCCTCCACTGGAATCAACTTCCCCTGTACATTGAGCAGCACTGCCCATAAACTCAACACTGCACATAGACTCAACACTGCCCATAGACTCAACACTGCCCATAGACTCAACACTGCCCATAAACTCAACACTGTCCATAGACTCAGCACTGCCCATAGACTCAACACTGCCCATAAACTCAACACTGCCCATAGACTCAACACTGCCCATAAACTCAAAACTGCCCATAAACTCAGCACTGCCCATAGACTCAACACTGCCCATAGACTCAGCACTGCCCATAGACTCAACACTGCACATAGACTCAGCACTGCCCATAGACTGAACACTGCCCACAGACCTCTTCTCCCTCCCCTCGCCCCTCCACTCCTTTCCCGTCCTTCCCATGAAGCCCTTCCGTGACCCCCACGTGTCCTCTGCTACGGTCACTCATTCATCGGCCCTTGCACTGCCGCTTGCCATCTAAATAACTCGATTTTGTTACTGCTTTTAAACTATGTTATGGAAGCGCGCCTTGAGCTAAGGCGCTTCATAAATATGAAATATAAGTTTGAGTCGAGCGACCTATCGACTTTACAATTTAAAGGCAATATATGGCGAAGCTGCTGCTGCGTTGACAGTGGTGCACAGGCACAGATTAACAACAACAACAACAACGCACTCGTTAATAACACCAATGCCAGTTATGTGCGATGAAGAAGGCCCATTGTCCGAAACGTCCCCTATTATATTTTTCCTTTGAAAGCCAGACCGTGTTATTATTGACGAACGCGTTGAGCTGCTGCTGCTGCTGCTGCTGCTGCTGCTGCTGTTGTTGTTATTGACGTTTAAGATTCATGTCGACCAAGCAAGCAAAACATAACACTTCTTTCTGGACCGGTTTCCACCTCTATGGGTCTCATCAGCAGAGTCACACCCGTGAAATATGTCGGGTGAGGTCCACTGAACTATGAGCTCTTGTTCAGAAGCGACCTGGCCGCGCGTGATGATAGCTAACCAGCGAAGTAGCTGGTATCATCATCATCATCATCGCACGTGGGAATTGTCGTATCAGCAGCATCATGATCAAAGCGCGTGTTGATTATTAATGAGGAGGAGGTCAAACCCGGAGGAAACCTGTAGAACAATCCACGCGACCACCACGGGGAGAAAGAGAGAACACGCGCTCTAAACAACAACAACAACAACAACAGGTGTCATCATCATCATCAGGGGTCTGGGATCGAACCCGCTTCCCTCCAGCGCAGCGGCCGATGAAGGTGACATCTCGTCACCGCGGCGGCTCCACGAACAGAATCGTCGCTCACGCAGAGATGAGCGGAGAGGGGAGAGTGCTGGGTGGGGTGGGGAGGAGGTTATTTTATTTGCGCACGGCAAACAGAGTTTGAGACAACCATAAATGCAAAAAGAAAATCATCAAACGAGACGAGACGCGGTGCGACGCAACGGTACCGGCTGGGGATGTTTAGATTTTTACATTTTTTTTGTTGTCAAAACCAGCTGCGAGGAGGAGGAGGAGGAGGCGGCTCGACTGAATAAAGAGTGGAGACAGATGACAAGACAATCGTTGAGGAAGGCAGAGACGATAATGGGATGGAGTCCCGAAATCTCTCGTGTGTGAGCGAGGGAGAGAGAGAGAGGCAGAGAGCGAGCAAAGACAAAGATCCCCCGTGTAGCCTTAACAGGCTGTTGGGGGCAAGTGCCGTTAGCTAGTAGCAACCTACGAAGGCCGGAACTGTGGCACACGAGGGAGCGCGTGGGTGACCCAGCAACTATACCCGACCGCCTTTGTCTTCCCAGTGATGTTGCTTACACACAAGTCAAGCGACTCGTTTAAGGCCGAGTCGACCTAGGGAAGGAGCAGGACAGGTTCGGATATTCGTCATCGATCTTGGCCGTGAGCGGGGGAATGGAACTTGGGTCGCTGTCTGCGTAGCGCTAACCAGGGCGCCACTATTCCCCATACACACATATAAAGAGAAAGATCCCCCGTATAATCTTAACAGACTGTAGGGACAAGTGCTGTTAGCGAGTACCTATGAAGGCCAGCACGGCACAGGTACTCATTTGTGGCTGAGTTAACCTAGGCGAAGGTCTAGAATCGTTCTCACATACTCGTCACTGACGTTTGCCGTGAGCGGGAATCGAACTCGGTTCGCCGGGCACGTAACTAGCTTAATCACTGCGCCACCGCTCCCCCCCACGCACACACACTTCACAGATGTACTCTGACACGCACATACAATGCTTGCTGCTTTATAAATTACATCACTGTCAGTGATGGATTACAGGAGGGGTTGAGGAGGGCGAGAGGAGAGGGGAGGGAGAGGAGGGGGACGGGAAGAGGGAGGGAGAAAGAGAGGAGACATAGGCACGGGGGGGGGGGGGACGAGGGGGGTAAAAGGGGGAGCTGCATTGGGGCTGAAGGGTACGACAGGGGTTATTTAGGGTTCATAGAATGTGGTGCTTGAGTCAAGAGTCACCGTTATAAAATCGCGCTGCGCCGATGTGAGCTCGATCTATTTAGCGCACAGAGGCTAAGCAGGATTTTTTTTTAAAACTGGCCAGTGTTTGGATGGGCTACTCACCACCACCAAGCAGTGCCGCAATTATTCTCGTAGCAAAAGTAGCTACTCATATGCAGTAGCTACTACATATGTAGCTACTACACATGGAGTAGCTACTACTGCATATGCAGTAGTAGCTACTACATATGTTGTAGCTATGGGCCCCGCACTTTCAAGGGCCCCGCGCTAAATGCTTTCAAGCTGTCAATTCCGGTTCAGTGGCTCTCCAACACACAACCGGTGTGCTGTACTAGTATTGTACACTATACACTACACTATACACTACACACTAGTGCTGTACTCGTGACGAATTGGCCACGTTCTGTTTACGTGACAGCCATTGCGAGTTGGCTGTGTCGGGTGGTTGCGGGTTTTAACGACACATTTATATATTTACGCGATCTAAACCCCCCCAAAAACCCTCTATTATGGATGATATTGGTCGCGAAAGCCTGACACGTGTTCAACGTTCACAACTTAGAATTTTACATTTTTAAGAAGAAAAAAAAACCCCTTAACACAAATGTACAACGATGATTTATTCTAAGCTATGTTCACATGTGCAAACGGAAACATAAATCCATTAGCTCGTGTGTGAAGTACAAACGCGGACCCCGAGTGTGCGTGGCGATGTCTCTGTGTAGGTGTCTGCGGGAGAGCGGTGGCGCAGTGGTTAGCACACTACGCGACGAACCCGGCCCTTCGACTCAAAGTAGTAGAACACACGGTCGGCTGTGTAAGCATCAGCTACGGGGACACAACGTTGGTGGTTGCTGGCCACCCACCCCCCTCGTGTCCCGTTTCGACCTTCGTAGGTGCTACTCGCGAAGCGGCTGTCTGTTTAACGCGTAGGCTTTCGCGACCAATATTATTCATAGTCAACGTTTGTTGGGTGAGATCGCGTTATTTATAAATGTGTCGTAACCCTCCACCACCCGACACGGCCAATCAGCAAAAAAAAGTGTCACGTTGACAAAAAACAAATAGTTCACTGCTTTAGCCCACCGGTGTGTTGAAGCGTGAAACCACAACATTTACAATTTTTTTGAGTACGACGTTTCGCTGGTAATTGCATCCAGCATCATCGGGCAATTCGCCAGAACGACTGTCTGTGTACGCGTAATCTCTGCTTGGTGGCAATAGTTCCTGACGACAAAGAGAGTTCGGAAGTCGACTTTCGGTTGATCAGGGCGGGGACAATGCCCCCTTGATGCGAAATCTGAAGTTGTTGCTCCGCATCGATACCGGCGGCCACACGGAAGAAGACGAAGGACAGAGATCAGACAGAAGCGCAAATGCTCTTAGGTTTTTTTTCGGTAAAGTCACGTAGGTAAAAAAATAAAATAAAAAATTACTAAAAGTATTAATAGAAATAAATGTATTAATATTTTATTTTATTTCTATTATTTTTTCTTAGTAATTTTTCATTTTATTTTTTTTACCAACGTGACTTTACCAAAAAAAACCTAAGAGTATGAATCCTTGCAGTCACGAAAGCTTCAAATCTAGAGGCGCAAATAGCACATAGACTCAACACAATCCTCGATAACACAACGCTACGAATATGGGGCGGCGGGGAGAGAGAGCGGGGGGGGGGAATACATAGATTATAATGAGGCCAACGTTTCGGGCAACGGCCCTTCTTCACGACGAGGGGATGAGGGCGGACGAATAACACCCAGCGAGGTGGCTCAGTGGCGGTGTTGGGGAGGGGGGCGATGAAGGGGGGGGGGGGGCACAGGTGGTGCATCTGCCGCTCATCTCTTGTCATGTTAACCCGTACCACCTGGGTGCGTCCCACGGGGAAATCCGCGCACACGCGCGTTGTGAAGTCTCCATGGGCTGGGAAGTGCCCGAAATGAATCGCCTACGAGGACGCGGCGTCCACGATGCGCCTGCGCAAACAACGACGACGACGACGACACCGACTGCTCGTCTTGCGGCCACGTGGATCCGGACGCACGGCGGAGGTGAGGTCGGGAGCGAGGCGCGTGGTGGCGATGTGGCTGAGAGGAAGAAGGGAGCCAGGTGCCTATTCACGAATCACCGGTTCGCCGCGTCCCGTTCCCGAGCTGCGCGCTGCGAGCCTGGGGTCCCTGCTGCGCCGTGTGGAGAGTGGAGACCGCCGGTGATGAGCGGCGCTTACTGCTCATTCTGTGTGCGGGCGTGCGAAGGAGCGATTCGTGTGCGCCCCTCCTGTGTTGCTATGGGGAGCGGTGGTGCAATGGTTCGCGTGTTGCGTCACTGAACCCGGGATATGAGCCGAGTTCAATTCCCGCTCACGGCCACGAACGCCAGTGACGATTATCTGAACCGATCCTGTGCCTACTCCCCTAGGTCGACTCAGCCTTTCAAATTAGTAGCTGGTACGGTGTGTAAACAACTAGAGAGACAAAGGCGGCCGGGCGTGGTGTTGGATACCCACCCCCTCGTGTGCCGTGCCGTCCTTCATAGGTGCTCGCTAACAACACTTGCCCCAACATTCTGTTAAGGATGCACGGGGGGAATTTGTGTATAACCTGTACAGTGTATCACATGGTATCTGTATATAATATATTTTTTCGATTTAAAGCTTTCGTGACTGCAGGGATTCATCTTATTGGTTCTTTCGGTAAAGTCACGTAGAATGGAAATAATAAAATAATAAAGATAAAACATAATAAAATAATTCTCACGACGTTTCGGCCACAACGCAAGCAGCCGTCCTCAGGTGGAGAACAGGTCTGTCGAAACGTCGTGAGAATTATTTTATTATGTTTTATTATTTTATTATTTCCATTCTACGTGACTTTACCGAAAGAACCAAGAAGATGTATCTGTATTTGTTAGTCTTTCTTTATATCTGTATGTTATTAATTCGTCACAAAGCCGATGAAACTTTTTTCCATCACACGCGTTCCACGTTCATTGCCAGGCTCCACGGGAAATCGGAAATTACCTCTCATCCCAAATGTAGGAGGCATGCAAACTTTCATGCGGTGATTTTATATTACTACGTTAACGTATATACAAACACACACACGCGTGTGTGTGTGTACGTGTGTGTGTTTGTATATACGCTAACATAGTGTGTGTGTGTGTGCGTGTATGTACAGTAGGGGGCACAGGTGGTGCATCAGCCAGTCATCTCGGTCATCTCAGTCAGTCGACCCGTGGCACCTGCTGGGTCTGCCCCGTGACCTCCTGCCAGCGGGCGTTCGACACTTCACGTGGCCTCAAGGTGCACATGGCCTGGCACAAGCGTCGTGGTGACGTCACCGCCACTTAGTGGCGAATGGCGGTTGTTGTTGTTGCTGTATGTGTGTGCGTGATGAGTGCAGCGGTGAGTGCGTTACGCTACGAACCGGGCCACCCAAGTTCGATTCCAGCTCACGGCCATAAACAGCAGTGACGATTACCTGAATCGGTCGTAGGCCTCTTTTATGTAGACCCAGCCTCAACATTACAACCTGTTTGCGGAGTGTAAACATCTCCAATGGGGAGACAAAGGCGGCCGGGCATGGTGCTGGCCGCCCACCCGCTCGTGTCCCACACTGCCGGCCTTAAGAGGTGTTCGCTAACAGCACTTTGCCCCAGCAGTCTGTTAAAGGCTATACGGGGGATCTTTGTCTTTGGCAATAAACCCGCTCCTCTCAACATAACCTGTGGGACCGCCTCCCCGTAGCGCCGTGGTTGCTTTGTTGTGAACCAAACCCATCAGGGAGTCACGGCTGGTGCCAGTCGTCGGATTGCCCCTGTAGTGGGCACACGTCCAGAGACTAGCGGAAACTTTAAACCGAAATAATTTTTTTTGTTTTATTTATACTCTAAACTACAAACAAAACCTGTTGTTTTTCACTTACCAGATGAGGCCCCACTTTTTCAGAAGCGACCTGGCCGCAAATGATAGCTCAACGGAGTGGCTTGTCACGTGGACTTTTATTACGGCGAATACTCTAACGGCATCTTGATTCTAAATGTGGAGGGGAAAAAATTAGTAAAAAATGCAAATGTTCCCCTTATAGACTCTCAGGAGTTCACGGGCAAGAGCTGTTAGCAAGCATCTATCAAGGCTGTCGCGATGCACGACGCAGTCTATATTCTGTACACACACATACACACAAGCACACAGGAATATTTATATCCACGTGTAGTGGCATAGACTGAGTAATGTGGCAGCATAGCGCTGCCTGCTGGCGGGGAAGGGGATCTGCGGCTTACAGCAGCAGTGACGTCAGCAGGCCACGTGATTGACCAGAGGGGGATCTCGGGGGAAAAGGTCACAGAAGGGGCACACCGAGAGCCCGCTGGGAGGTTCTAGAAAGGGGGCGTGGCCGGGGGCGGAGCCTGGCCACGTTGGGGAGGATAAAAGGCGAGCTCCGACTCACAGTCGGGGCTGCCGTGGTCTGGATTGTAACTCGTCGTGCTGCCGTCGTCGTGGTCTTCGCCTCTTCGACCTGTGGGTCAGGAAGCATGTTGGCTGTCCTGACCCGGTGTGTAGTTATCCCCTATGGCTGTGAAGGTCGGAATAAATGAGAGAGAGTGAGTGCCTGCTACTAGTGTATCTGAAGTAGCACACTACACATACACATATATACAAAGACAAAGATGCCCATGATAGCCTTTAACAGACTGTTGGGGGCAAGCTACGACGCACGTGCCAATAGACACACCAGCAGCAGCACGCACACTCCACCACCGTGACCCCCACAACCTTCACTAACGAAGCAGAGTTCTCCGCAACCGCCTCTCCTCCTCGTGCACCGGTGGGGGGGGCATGCCCCCCCCCGCCTCGCACTCTCTCTCATCCCCTTCGTGCCCTCCCCACCTACTCCGACATCCCTTGGAGCGGCGCCAATTAGCGCGCCGTACCCGTTCAAGTCACTTTAATCTCTCCACCCCCCCCCCCTCTCAAACAGCCCCATTAAGTATGTGTGGCTAAGTGCGCGTGCACACGCGCGCGCGTGCGCGTGGTTGTGTGTGGGTGTGGGGGAGCGGTGGCGCGGCACTTTGCTACGAACCCGGCGGCCCGAGTGCGATTCCCGCTCAAGGCCACCACAGTGACGATGAGTTGAACCGGTCTTGGGCCTCCCTCCCTCTAGGATCGACTCAGCCTCAAATGAGTAACTGACCGGGCGTGGTGCTGGCCATCCCACCCACTCGTGTGCCGTGCCGGTCTTCATCGGTGCTGCTCGCTAAGAGCGCTTGCCCCAAGAGTCTGTTAAGCCTCTACGGGGGATCTTTGTCGAGTTTATTTATGCAGGAAGCCAATTGTACGGATATGAATGTATGTATGTGGGTGTTTATACGCCTCCGCGTGTACGTGCTTGCATCTGCGTATGCATATGTATGCGGCCGTATATTTCTGTGGGCTTATATGTATACGCGTGGTGATATGTAAAAGACTTGTTGGAGGGGAGATGGTTGCGGAACACTTTAGAATGTGTCCACCTCGAAAGGGGGGGGGGGGGGTGGGAGAGACGGACCAGGGATAAAACTGTTGCGAGTGAGCGCAGGACGGAACGGGGTTTATTTGGGGGGAAGGGGGTGGATCGTATCGTTTGATGATGAAAATGGACGACCGCTCCGTGTTCAGTGGCGGTGTTAAGCCGCTCTGGGGCTACGCATCGTGACAGCTGAAAAGGGCGCAGAGAGACGTGTAAGGGGGGGGGGGGGGTGTGCAGGAGACGCAGAGAGATTTTCATTTTGGGGGGGGGGGGGCAAAAACCGGTGATAGGTAACGGTACGGGATCCCCCTCGCACTACGCGGGTTCCGTTTGTGCGATTTCGCCTTCTGTATATGCGGCTAAACGATTTCTCATCCAAATGTCGCTGTCCAGTATGCGGTTTGAGTTCACTCGAGATGCGGCTATGCGATCGGACGTGGGTCAACATTGTGTGTGTACCGTGTGCACTGTGTGTGTGTACTGTGTGTGTGTGTACCGTGTGCACTGTGTGTGTACCGTGTGTGTAGCATGCGCACTGTGTGTGCACTGTGTGTGTACCATGTACCGTGTGTGTGTGTACCGTGTGTTCTGTATGGATGCCGTGTGTATGTGTACCGTGTGCACTGTGCGTTACTCAGCAGGCAGAGGTCTCTTGCGGTGCATTGTGGGTTGGATGACCGCGTGCTCCACTCTACGCGATTTCGATTTGTGCGCCATTTTGTTTGGAACGCATCTACTACTGCGACTGCTGCCACCGCACAGAGCGAGTGAAACCTGTAGGGTCCATTGAAAATTTGAGCACGCTTCCTGCCAATGGTTGTACGACGTTTCGCTGGGAGATTACACCCAGCAGCGGCAGGCGTTCGCGAGAGATGGTGATGGACAAAGCCCACGTGCGAAATAAAAACATGCTGTAATCGTCGTTTACGCAACGTGTCAGGATGATGTAATTCACGGCAGATGCCTTGCCCTTAGGGGCCGTCCATAAATTACGTTATGCGATTTTGGACGATTTTTGACCCCCCCCCCCCCTTCGTCACACGGCGTCACAAAGTCAGACCCCCCCCCCTCAAATGTGACTTCGCAAAGCTCTGCCCCCCCCCCCCTCACAAAAAATTAAACATGCTTCAAATCGCTTTAAACTACTGTATTGTCATTGTAGTGCGTATTTAATGTGGCGCTGCACTCTGATGTTGTAGGAGAAAACATTTATTGAACAGTCTATTTAATTAAGTAGAACGTGTTGTCTATATTTATTTAAAGTTGCGCACTTTCATGTGACGTCACATATCTCACCCCCCCCCCCCTCGTCACACATCGTCACAAATGTCTGACCCCCACATTTGCGCATGATTTGGCCGCACATTTGGGCGTGGCGCAGCCTTAATACGCATGGAGCAAAGTTAATTGCTGCTCATATCTCGTTTACATCCGCGTGCCAGTGTTGGACACTCCACGTTCCTAGGACCGAGGGCGAGATTATCCATCGTGACAACGACGGGATGATGGACCGAGTCCACCGATTTGAGCCCCGGAACGAGAGAGCCGCCTGCTCTGGTCCCCTGTCAGGGCTGATTTAATTTTTATTTCGTGTAAAAAATTTGACAGAGTGGGGGATCTCTCGCTCAAGGCTTGAGGCGGGCTTAGGGGTTAGGACCCATGAGAGACCGCGGCCGAGGCCAAGGCTCTGGGCTCGTGGTGGGAGGGAGTGGTGGGGGGGGGTGTCCCTGCTCATCTCGAGACCAGTGTCAAGTCGGGTTGCCACCTCCGAGATGCAAATAGAACCGGGACGGTCCCGCGGGGGAATACGAATACCTCGCGAGAGTGGTGGGAGAGTGGTGGGGGGGTGGGTCACGTGTCACTCAGCGCATCGCGAAAACCCGACGCGGCCCGAGTTCGATACTCGCCCACGAGGTTGACTCGGCCTCAAACGAGCGCCTCGTGCCCTGTGTGTACACATCGCCACCTTGGGAGACAAAGGCGGCCGGGCGTGGTGCTGGCCACCCACCCCCTCGTGTGTGCCGTGCCGGTCTTAATAGGTGCTCGCTAACGGCACTTGCCCCAGCAGTCTGTTGAAGCTATTGTCGGGGAGGGGAGGATCTTTGCCTTCTTGCACAGCGCACAGGCACTGGGTGTGATGACGATCGACAACAACAACAATCACATTTCCGGGACAGCTACTTCATTGCATGCGCCATGCGCTCTCGACATTCGCTCAACAGAGCCGCCTCTTTGGGCCTCATCGTCATCACCATCATCCTCATCATGACGTATTGTTCCCCCCCCCCCCCCCTTTGATAAATAAACATTCCGATTACAGAGACCAACCGCTCGCAAATAAGCATTGGGGAACGTTCGCGCCGTCGATCAGAGTCGGCAGACGGCACGCGCTCTCTCTCGAACGAGAAAAAAGATGCTGGAGGGTGACACTGACGGCTGCTCTGTGCTTCCAGTGTTCAGAGGCCTGCTCAAGGCGCGGCTCCGGCTGAAGCACGCCATGTACCACACACATGTCGGTGATGTGCACGTCTTCTTCGAACGCTGGGGAGCCGGAAAAGCCCCTCTCTGTACCAGCGTGGACGGCACCCTCGTGTTCACCTTCTGAAGCGCTCGCTCGTCACCGTGGCGTGCGCGATGACCATGACCACCACCACGTGACTTTTCTTTTGTATTGTGCGCGGTGCTTTTAGCGCCACAGCGCGTGGATTTGTAGCGTTTATTTTCATTTGTTTGCTGTTGACTTTGTGTATTTCATATTGAAATCGCCTCCAGTGCAATTGCTGCTGGCGGCAATAAAAGCTGTTTAAAAGTCTAAAAAGTCTCTCGCTCTCCCTCTCCCGTTGTGGACGCGCAATGCTTCTCGTCCGCGTGGAGCGCACGGAGCGTGGGGACTTCAATCTTGTTGACCTCCGCTCACCACCTGCTCCCCAAATCTGCACGCTTACCATCGAAAGTGATTTTGTGCCTCGCTAAGGTCGGCTTCGAATCAGCGATGATTCTTCTTCTGCTACTCACCCCCTAACCACCCCCACCACTACCACCCCCACCACCACCACCCCCCCCCACCACCCCCACCACCCCCACCACCACACCCACCACCACCACCCCCACCACCACCACCCCCACCACCACCACCCCCACCCCCACCACCACCCCCGAGCACCCTAGATGTTGAGCACTGCTCGAGTGTGGCGATGGAGGTGTATCTAATAAATAAGTGACATGTATAAATAGCATTCCCCGCAAACCGGAACGGGGCAATTTATACAACTCGCGATGGCTATCGGGGGGGGGGGGGGGGGTCGGGGCTCGATCCGCGGCTTGGGAGCCCGCGCTCGGCGGCTCTTCAAGGGGGGATGCTTCCGTGACGTTGTTTTCATCAAGGCCCTCCACCCACCGTGGTCTCGCATTCACCACCACCAGCACCATCACCAGGCGGTGCACTGCGGCCTCTTGAAACATTGAGAGAAAGGGGGTGGGGGGCGGGGGTGTTGTTTAAAGCGAATTCGAACAAAAATGGTTGTTTCTTCTTCTTGGTTCTTTCGGTAAAGTCACGTAGAATGGAAATAATAAAATAATAAAGATAAAACATGATAAAATAATTATCACGACGTTTCGGCCACAATGACACATTCCAGGCGTGGAGCGACTATTTAAGCTGGGATGGAGGGGGGGAAGGGCGCCTTGACAAAATAAATATTTTATTATGTTTTATTTTTATTATTTCCATTCTACGTGACTTTACCGAAAGAACCAAGAAGATGAATCCCTGCAGTCACGAAAGCTTTAAATCGAAAAATGGTTGTTTCTCCTCGTTAATTTACTTGCCGACCCCCCCCCTCCCCCCCTGTCACAGACGGTTATTGGGGGCCAGAGGACAGTGGCAGCCAACACAAATCGTTCGTACCTCTCGCTCCCATTTGCCTGCAATACCCCCCACCCACCCACCCCCCCACCCCCCCCCACCCCCCCACCCCCCCCCACCCCCCCACCCCCCCGCTAACCGCTGCACTACCGCTCTCCACTCGCATACACGCACACATACACACACACATGTACACACCTCACACACTTACATACACACACATGTACACACACGCGCGCACACACACGCAGGGCCCGCCTGTCTGTCCACTCTCCATGACGGATTTGCTCTCAGGGCCGTGACTTATGGGATGACGTGGCCAAAATAACATCAATGCCACACGGACACAACGTAGCGTGCTGTGACGGATCCTGCGTGAGTGTGTACGTGAGTGCGTGAGTGTGTACGTGAGTGCGTGAGTGTGTGTGTGCGAGTGTGTGCGAGTGTGTGTGTGCGTGAGTGTGTGAGTGTGTGTGAGTGTGTGTGGGGAGCGGTAGTGTCGCGGTTAGCGCGCTGCGCTACGAACCTGGCGACCCGGGTTCGATTCCCGCTCACAGCCAACACCGGTTACGATTATCTGAACCGGTCCTGGGTCTCCCCTAGGTCGACTAAGCCTCAAATGAGTACCTGGTGCGGTGTGTAAACATCGACGCCGGGGAGACAAAGGCGGCCGTGCGTGGCGTTGGCCACCCACCACCTCGTGTGCCGATCCGGCCTTCATATGTGCTGCTCGCTAACGACACTTGCCCCAGCAGTATGTTACAGGCTACACGGGGGATCTTTGTCTTCTTTGTCAGTGTGTCGGAGGTTCATTTTTTATTGAGTTTCTAATATGTATGGAACGTGAAAGGCGAAACGGGCATAATAAAAAATACTCGGCTGATAAGATGCCAAGCACAACGCTAATAGCGTAACAGCTGTCTCGGAGCGCAATCGTTTGCAGCGAACGCGAGGAAATTTTATTAATAAAACAACACAATAGTTTATTAGTTTTGTGGTTAGATTATTTTCATGTCGCGTTCGCGCGCGCCGCATCTCTCAACAGTTTACGGAGATCCGCGGGCACGAGGTGGCAGGCAACCAGGCTGCGGGCCGGCGCTACCAACGTTTTTCCAAGCTCTGCAGACCTCTACGTATTAAGGTGTTTCTTTTTCTTTTTTTTTCTGTTCAGCCGATCAATTTGTGGGAGAAAAACGGGAGCAGGCGGAATCAAACTCAGGTCGCCGGGTTCGTAGCGTAGTGCTCGACAAACACACACAGGCACGTGAACACACACACACACATGCACGCGAGCACACACACACGCACGCGAACACACATACACGCACACACACACACACGCACGCACGCAAACACACACACGCACGTACGCGAACACACACACACGCACGCACGCGAGCACACACACACGCACGCGAACACACACACACGCACGCACGCGAACACACACACACACGCACGCGAACACACACACACACGCACGCACGCGAACACACACACACGCACGCACGCGTGTGCGGCTCTTCATATAATTATTTAATATTTACGTGTAACTGTGATATCAAACAAATCAATAACGCTCCGACATCATCTGCCACACGCGCACACGCGCACGCGCGCGCGCGTCAATTCATTTTGTCACGAATCTGCCGCGTCACGGCTCGGCGTGATCCCAATTGGAAAACTCCCCACACGAAAGGCAGCAGCCGTGGCCCTCCCTGCGTTGTTCCGCCGTGGCTGGCTTGGCAAGTGCTGTGGTCCATTGACTTCCACGCACTCTGGCGGGCCCCGCTTTCACGACGCGATGCGCTCCTTGGAAATCTCCCCGTCGTAAATCGGAGAGGGCCTGTGTTTATTTTCCGCTCACAGATACAGCAAAAGCCCCCCTTTTTTAATGCCGTCGAGCCATCGTTTGTGATCGCCTTGGTATGTCGCTGGAAAAAGACGCACGTGGTGACGAAAAAAAATATACAAAATTGCGTCTTCGCCGTGAACGAAACCTGGCAACGGCCACTCTTTGGCTGCATCGCAGGGGAGGAGAAAAGAAAGCGGGTGGGGTGTTGTCGATGTTCTTATCAGTCCGGTTAATCAGGAGAGACCAAACAAGGAGACAATGGTCAATTTAAATTGACTAAACATCTGACCCAAAGGAAGTTGATTAATCAAGAATGAATTATTCATTTGGTAAGGATAGACACGAGTGGGGAGCAGGGGGGGGGGGTGGTGGAGGGAGGGGATTTTTAAAACGGATGAAAGGAATATTCGTTTTAATGATGGGAGCGATAGTTGGAAGACCAATTCCAGGGTACTGCTCGCATCAGCGGCACAACATCTGTTATTGTTGACACGTGGTGTGTGTATGTGTGCCGTACGGACTGCATGGGACTGTCTGCGGGGAGCGGTGGTGCAGCGGTTAGCGCGCTGCGCAACGAACCTGGTGTGCCGGGTTTCGATTCCCGCTCACGGCCAACACCGGTGACGATTATCTGAACCGGTCCTGGGCCTCCCCTAGGTCTACTCGGCCTCAAATGAGCACCTGGTGCGATGTGTAAACATTGCCACTAGGGAGACAAAGGCGGCCGGGCGTGGTGTTGGGCATCCACCCCTTTCCGGCCTTCATAGGTGCTCGCTAACAGCACTTGCCCCAACAGTCTGTTACATGCTATACGGGGGATAGTAATAGGTTTGTACCCTTTTATCTTGACGTCATCTGGTCCAACACCATGTGAGACTGGGCTCTAAGAAAAGCTGTCTCGGGTGTTGACCAATCAATTTCAAGGACAGTGCATACATTTTCAGAGTTGTGTTTTTTGTTTGCATTGTGACCGCAAGTGTTGTGGTTAATGCAAACATGATCCCTTGTATAAAGGTGTCAGTTTTGTTGCCAGATAGAAGGGTAAAAACCTATTACTATATCTTGCTACTGGCAAAGGAGGTCTCATAATAT
Source organism: Lampetra fluviatilis (assembly GCF_964198595.1). Classification (NCBI taxonomy): domain Eukaryota; kingdom Metazoa; phylum Chordata; class Hyperoartia; order Petromyzontiformes; family Petromyzontidae; genus Lampetra; species Lampetra fluviatilis. The sequence continues at coordinate 3,032,195 of NC_136309.1, read as the reverse complement.
ACGGGGGATATTTGTCTATGTAGTGGTGATCAAACGCAGGCGACCCGAGTTCGATTCCCGCTCACGGCTACCACCAATAGGCAGTGACGATCATCTGAACCGGTTCTGGGACTCTACTCAGTCTGAAATTAGTCGGTGGTCCAGTTGAGTAAACATCCACCCACCCCTCGTGTGTCGTGCCGGGCTGAATAGCATCCCGTGCTCCCACTCACACGTCAAGGCTATACGGGGGGGATTTGGTCTTTGTCCTATATCTGCACGCACATGCAAATGTTTGCGTGTCCTTAGATCCGTGCGAACCACCGTGCCGCTGTTTAAACGCGATGCTGAATAAGCAACGTATGATATATACGAAAACAAACAAAGACACAGATCCCCCATGTAGCCTTAATAGACCGTTGGGGCAAGTGCTGTTTCGCGAGTAGCACCTATGAAGGAACGGCACGGCACACGAGGGGGTGGGTGGCCAGCGCCACGCCCGGCCGCCTTTGTCTCCCCAATGGCGATGTTTTCACACCGCGCCAGGTACACATTTGAGGCTGAGTCGACACACGCACACACAAACACACATACACACACACACGCACGCACACACACACACATATACACACACACGCACGCACACACACACACACATACACACACACACGCACACACACACATACACACACACACGCACACACACACACACACATATACACACACACGCACACACACACATACACACACACACGCACACACACACATACACACACACACGCACACACACACGCACACACACACACACACATATACACACACACACGCACACACACACGCACACACACACATACACACACACACGCACACACACGCACACACACACACATACACACACACACGCACACACACATACACATACACACGCACACGCACACACACATACATACGCACACACACACACATATACACGCCTATTTAGAATCTGTGCAGCCGAGCATTAATTTTTCAATTCCCCGCGCGCTTCGTTAACTGACGGCAAGAGCTGACGCGTGGAAATGAAACAAAGCGGTTCGCGTGCTTGGGATGGTGGTTGCTGGTGGGTGGAGGGGATGTGTTGATGATGGATGCGAGCAGGGCCGTCCGTAGGGGGCGGGGGTGGGGGCTGGGGGGCGGGGGGGTGCGCCACATCCCCCGCCCCCGACGACTGTGACGTCAAAGCGCCCCCCCCCCCACAAAAAAAACGCGGGGCCCGGGGCGATCGGCCCGATTCACAGCACCATCGGCGACGCTGTGTCTGCTCGTGTTGTTGCAGCGTTTGGGACGGCGGTGGGAGAGTTCGAGCGTTCATGTTTTTTGTTTGTTGCGGTTGCACCCGATTCAAGAGCCGAATGGCTCACAGGGCTACACCTAATAAATGAACTTTGAAATGAACTTTGAATTTGTGCAGTCAAAATCGCTGGACACGAAGCAAGCAGTGGCGGCTGGCGGCTCAATAGTTCGGGTGGGGTGGCACCAGCCCCACGGCAGCAAGGTGGGAGAGAACCAGGATGCCACCTTGCACCCGGGCAACAACACAAACAACAACAACACAAACCCAACGTCTCTTTGCTATATGGCCGCGGGTAGTTGTGGCACGGAGGTCGCGTGTGCTGAAAAGCAACGCGGTTTGCAAATTTGTGGGATGTTTGACCAACACCGATGGAGTTGTACGCTTGCGTCGCTGTGGGCTGATACCCGGGGGAGGGCGAACACACAAACGGCACTCAGACACGGGCCGAGAATCAGGGATCTCGACCGAGCGGTATGTACCGTCTTCAAGTTCAAGTTCATTGATTAGGTATAGCCCTGTGAGCCATTCGGCTCTTGAATCGGGTGCAACCGCAACAAACAAAAAACAAAAACATGAACAAGAAAACATCTTAAAGTGATTTAAAGCTTTCGTGACTGCAGGGATTCATCTTCTTGGTTATTTCGGTAAAGTCACGTAGAAGGGAAATAATAAAATAATAAAAATAAAACATAATAAAAAAATATTTTTTTATGTTAATAAAACATAATAAGATTTTTTTTTCATCATGTTTTATTTTTATTCTTTTATTACTTCCCTTCTACGTGACTTTACCGAAAGAACCAATAAGATCTTAAAGTGACTATGTGCAAACAGAAAATCCAAGAAAAGACGGCAAAATATTGCAGAAAAAGCACCGTACACCAAACGCTGTGTGCAAAAATCCCAGTGGGATGCAAGTCTTGCTGCGAGGCACGGGGGTTACCGATTGCACCGCCCTCCCCTGCCACCCTCACAACGGGCGCCACGATCGCAGGAGGCACCTCCCGTCACAACTCCTCCCAGCGACGCGCAAGAAGTGACACGGCAATCGGTCACGTGCCAGAGAAATATATATAAACATTCTAGATTTGAAGCTTTCGTGACTGCAAGGATTCATACTGTTAGGTTTTTTCGGTAAAGTCACGTAGGTAAAAAATTCAAAATATATATTTAACTTTTATATATTTTAATAATTTTTTTTTATTTTTTACCTACGTGACTTTACCAAAAAACCTAAGAGTATATATAAACATGACGCCCATGGGCAATTCGTGAAGAAGTGCATTGTGGGTACAGCTTGTCGGAGGTCACCATCAATCAAATGTCCTCGACTGGTGTGGCAGCAGTTTCTATTGGAGGCCGCGGTAGCGAGATGTTGACTACCTCGCCTGGTGTGCAAGATGTCGTGGGTTCGATCCCAGCCCTGACGCGTGTTGTATATCAAGAGTTCGCGTGTCCCTCTCTCTCCGCTTTTTTCCCTCCACGTTTATGAACACGCGTTTAGAGTCATTTGACTGCTATAAAGATCAAACACGGTGATAAGCCACGTGGTTGAGCTATCCTTTGTGGCCGGGTCGCTTCTGAAAAATAGATCAATAGTTCATGGGGCCTTACTTGGTTAAACATATAGAGAGTATATAGTTTTCATTATATTCTGTTCCCACGGACGATGGCAGCAGCTGCAGTAATGTGGTTCAGGCGATATGTCTACTGGACATCTGTTGAAAAAGAGCTTCATTGCTCATCGGATTCTTCCAGCATAAATAAATATTCTAACTCCGCGAGAGTTTTGGTGAACTCAAAGACCTCGTCCCATCGGTTTCTGGCGTGTCTTGTTTTCGGCATTTAGCGCGACTCATCACAGCTCGATTCGAATTTACGACGTCCGTTTTGGGCCCGATAGTTGCGCTTTCACTTGCCAGGAGCGCTCCTAACGACAGGCTGGAGCCACCATCGCTACCATCTCCCACCCACGACGATAGGCAACCGTGGACCGGTCTCGTCTCCAATTAGGACTCATCAAGCACCCAGCGTACGCCACAGGTGGCCACTGCTGTCGTAAAAAGTCTGCTTCAGGGAACCATTAAGAGCAGTTGTTCTTCACTAAATTTTAAGCACCATGATGATGAGACGGTGTTTTACCATTTTGTGTATTGGCAGGGGCCGCACTAAAGGCCACAAGGGCACGGGCCTTGCAATGAGACTGTGAGGTTTTAGTTTAATTTATTAGGTACTAGCTGTACTACCCGGCTTCGTCCGGGACTTGGATTCACCACGCCCGGCCGCCTTTGTCTCCCCAGTGGCGATGTTCACACGCCACAGCAGTTACTCGTTTTGAGGCTGAGTCCCTGCAGTCACGAAAGCTTAAAATCGAAATTCACACCAATCGTATACCACGTGTAGCTCGTCGCCAGGTGTAGGGTTCGGTCTAGGCTGGGCTCACTCGTCTCTCGCGTGACCTTAGCGTTCACGTTCAAGACATTCAGCATACATATGAACACACTGGAGACACATCGTGCTTACCGAGAGGACACCGTTACCCGAGGAGCACATCCCCCGCACGTTTTATATATTGCCGAGTCACTTTGACTCTATCTCATGATTACGTTTGTGGCGCTTAACTACACCCAAGGTTTCGATTTAAAGCTTTCGTGACTGCAGGGATTCATCTTCTTGGTTCTTTCGGTAAAGTCACGTAGAATGGAAATAATATAATAATTAAAAATAAAACATAATAAAATTATTCTCACGACGTTTCGGCCACAACGCAAGCAGCCGTCCTCAGGTGGAGAGCAGGTCTGTCGAGTAGACAGAGTCTCCATTCAGACTGTCTACTCGACAGACCTGCTCTCCACCTGAGGACGGCTGCTTGCGTTGTGGCCGAAACGTCGTGAGAATTATTTTATTGTTTTATTTGTATTATTTTATTATTTCCATTCTACGTGACTTTACCGAAAGAACCAAGAAGATGCACCCAATGTCTTGTGCAGTTTAAGCAGTTGCGTTGTTACAGAGTGCGGGACGCTGCCAAAAGTGAGGTGTTTGAAAGCGTGCACGCGCGTTGCTGCATTCACATTAGCACGGTTGGATAGGTACGGTGCGAAAGAAGTTCAACATACATATTCGTCTAGCAGTGGATCGTGGCTGATTATGATAATGTCGTACGGTGGAGGGTTAAAAAAACGTTCTTCTTTTTTAAACCGCAGGCCAACGTTGCTCGAACGTTGACGATGTTTGCTGGCACGTGGCCTAACCCCAAACACACGTGGATCCCATATCCTTTGGGTCTTTCGGTAAAGTCACGTAGATAGGTTCAAAGAAAATAACAAAAAAAATAAACTACGACGTTTCGATTGCAACACAAGCGTTCGTCATCAAAACGTCGTAGTTTTTTTGTTATTTTTTTGTTATTTTATTTGAACCTATCTACGTGACTTTACCGAAAGACCCAAAGGATATTAATTCCTGCGGTCACGAAAGCTTTAAGTCAAGATTTAACGCATGGATCGTTGCATTGGCTCTGAAAGCCTACGCTTTAGGTTATTACAATGACGCATTACTACGGCCTTGCATTCCCAATGCACACGTCTTCGAAAAAACAATTTAAGTGAAACACACCACGGTGGAACCTACTATATATTCATTATCATTTAAATCTGTGGCATTACGGCTGCTTCTATTGTTTAAGACATGTTACCATAATCTATTCACGCTTTACTTTCTTTAATAATTCCGCGCACAGGGTGGAGATTAAAATCACATCTGGTGGCTGTGCTGAGTGCATCGCTCAGCACTTTAGTTTCTGCCGACTGCCCCCGGTAAACAACGAACGTGGGGGCTAACGTTTTTTTGCAACGTTTTCACAACGTTGGGCCGACATTGAATATTGACTGGGTCTCACCCACTTCACACCCCTCAGTGTGTTGACGCTCAGCGAACCCCTGCTACTACATCGTCCTGTCGACTCGTGACGATACGCCTACCTTGTTGAAACCAACAGCAAAAAAATGATCGAATGTGACCCGGGGCTTGCTTGTACTGAAGCAATGCTGCCGTGATTCACAATTGAACGCCGACGTGTTGGATTTACCGATGGGTTGTGTTACGCAAATGTTTTGTGCGCAGTATGTTATGCCAAGACAGCAGATGTGTGTATTTTGATGCGTATTCATATTTTGTGACCTACAAAACTCAAATCACTTTCCTTGAGCTGCAAGAGTTTGCGCACAGCCGACGAACAACAGACATCAACACGACACATTTGTCTGCAACGCCGCCCTAAAAGGAAGGACAATATATCGGGTAGGTGACGTTTCGGGAAACGGGCCTTCTGCACGGTGCCTGCAACGCCACGGAAAATGGCTCTCACCGCAAGATGTTGGATTTCTCATGCGGCGCAGTTGTTTTGGTTTTTTTGTTTGGTGCGGATTTATATTCGCTTCATTGCTCTTCTTCATCTCATTGTTTTTTTTTTTGGCCTTCGTAATTTTGGTGACCCCGTGTCACCCTTGCTGATAAGACTCCGTCCGCCCTGCTGTCGCGAGTTCCCACGTGGCTAGACAAAGGGTAAGGGCCGTTGCCCGAAACGTCGCCTGTTGCACCTGTGTGTTCCCCCCTTGTATGGGGGCATCACAGACGAGCGAGCATCGCTGCACGTGAGACACTGATTATTTTTTGGGAATATAAATAATGGAGCACACGGAGACGTAACGAACTTCGGGAGGAGGGAGGGGGGGGGGATTGAATCGAGTGACCGCAGATCCTCTGCCCTCCACAGCCGTTCGTTAATACATTTAAATCGTGAATTGGACACAAATCCTCGACAGGTTCGAATCAATTCGCTTGCAACAAAACCAGCGGCTGCCGGTGGCCGTGGCGCAGGGCTCGGCAAGGGGAGTCGAGTCGAGGACGCAATGCACGTTGAGCGACAATGACAGGGGGGCAGTGAGGAGGCGAGAGAAAGAATGGGAAATTAGAGAAAAATGGGAGCAAAGGGTCCAGAAAGAGTAGGAGGAAGGAGGAGGAGGGAGGTGGAAGAGGGAGGTGGAGGGAGGGAGGAGGAGGGAGGGGGAGGGAGGGAAGAGGAGGGAGGAGGAGGAGGGGGAGGAGGGGGAGGAGGGGGAGGAGGGAGAAGGAGGGAGGAGGAGGGAGATGGAGGGAGGAGGGAGGAGGAGGGAGGGGGAGGAGGGGGAGGAGGGAGATGGAGGGAGGAGGAGGGAGGGGGAGGGAGGGAGGGAAGAGGAGGGAGGAGGAGGAGGGGGAGGAGGGGGAGGAGGGAGGAGGAGGGAGGGAGAGGGAGGTGGAAGAGGGAGGTGGAGGGAGGAGGAGGGAGGAGGAGGGAGGAGGAGGGAGGGGGAGGGAGGGGGAGGGAGGGAAGAGGAGGGAGGAGGAGGAGGGGGAGGAGGGGGAGGAGGGAGGAGGAGGGAGGGGGAGGGAGGGGGAGGGAGGTAGAAGAGGGAGGTGGAGGAGGGAGGAGGAGGGAGGAGGAGGGAGGGGGAGGGAGGGAAGAGGAGGGAGGAGGAGGAGGGGGAGGAGGGGGAGGAGGGAGGTGGAGGGAGAAGGAGGGAGGAGGAGGGAGGGGGAGGGAGGGAGGGAGGAGGAGGAGGAGGAGGGGGAGGAGGGAGGAGGAGGGAGGGAGGAGGAGGGAGGGGGAGGGAGGGAGGGAGGAGGAGGAGGGGGAGGAGGGAGGAGGAAGGAAAAGGATGGAGGAGGAGGAGTGGGAGGAGGGGGAGGAGGGGGAGGAGGGGGAGGAGGGAGGAGGAGTGGGAGGAGGGGGAGGAGGGGGAGGAGGGGGAGGAGGGAGGGGGAGGGAGGAGGAGGGGGAGGAGGGGGAGGAGGGGGAGGAGGGGGAGGAGGGAGGAGGAGTGGGAGGAGGGGGAGGAGGGGGAGGAGGGAGGAGGAGGGAGGGGGAGGGAGGAGGAGGGGGAGGAGGGGGAGGAGGGGGAGGAGGGGGAGGAGGGAGGAGGAGTGGGAGGAGGGGGAGGAGGGGGAGGAGGGAGGAGGAGGGAGGGGGAGGGAGGAGGAGGGGGAGGAGGGGGAGGAGGGAGGAGGAGGGGGAGGAGGGAGGAGGAGGGGGAGAGGGGGAGGGGCCTCGAAGCTGCTGCTGCTGCTGCTGCTGCACGGAGGAGCGGCGTCTGTTTTCACAGTGGGCGGCGGGGAGAGGGGGGAGGGGTTGAGAGTGGGTGGTGGCCACACCACAAAGAAGTCACGTGGTTTACGTGAGGCTTGACCTTATTTAGATAGAGAGATGTTCCCATAGCCTGCACATAACCGCGCCACTGAATCTCTCGCCCCGTGCAAATCGCAGCAGCACACCACGGATTCCGCACCACTTCAAGTTCTCAGTAAGCAACCGAAAGACCTCATCCTCAAGCCTAAAAGGAGGACATTCCGGAGGGGACGGTCATCACTCTCAAGGAGTCGCTTGCAAGCCGGGAGAAGACTCGAGGTGGCGCCGAGGGCGTGCCAGGAGAGTCTCCGCACGGCCCGGGTGCCCGTCTCTAATGTCCATGGAGAGCGCAGCGTTCCGTGGTGTGGGTCGCGTTCCCTTGCTGAGTGTGCGCGCATGCTCCTCGTGGATGTTCATCTTGACTGTCCCCATTCCTGTTCTGCTTTTTAACGTCGTGTTCCCAATGTGATGCATGCAGAACATGTATATTTACACATGCGTATTCATTTTTCGATCTAAAGCTTTCGTGACTGCAGGGATTCATCTTCTTGGTTCTTTCGGTAAAGTCACGTAGAAGGGAAATAAAAATAAAACATAATAAAAATAATAATTTTATTATGTTTTATTTTTATTATTTTATTACTTCCCTTCTACGTGACTTTACCGAAAGAACCAAGAAGATGCGTATTCATTTCGATACTTTTAAATGTGTGAACATTTTTGAAAAAAAAAATTTACATGTCGATATATTTCAAGATTTTTTTTCCCAATGGTATATTTTTTTTGTACGTAGATTGATGATTTTTTGTTGTTGTTGTCGTGCACAGGTGTCAAAGGTTAATTTTGTTGTATCTTGGTGATATCTGTCTGCTTATATGTCTGTCTATAGTTTTCTGGTTAGATTTTATGTCGCTATTTCATTATACCTGATGATGATTGCTTGTGTTGCAATCGAAACGTCGTATGCTATTATTTAATTTATTATTTTATCTTTATACGTGACTTTACCGAAAGAACCAAAGAATAATTCCTGCAGTCACGAAAGCTCCAAAATTAAGATTGAACCACTTCTACGGGGAAGTTCTAAGTTAACCTTTTTCTCTCTCTCTGGGCTTTTTGGTCTCTCTCTCTGCCTGTATATTTAGTGCAATTTTTTCTGTCTACACTCGTTTTTTGTCGTTCTTAGTTTCTGCTCTGTCTGTGTGTCTCCGTTCCTCTTGTTTTTATGTTTTGTCCTTCTTTGGAATTTTCACACTTAAATTCTAACTTAGTAATCTTTGAAATACGTAATCGACCAGGCTATGCGTTAATTGTGTGTTGACCGACTCTCTGTGTCGTTTTACATAACATTTCGATACTTTGCTAGGTTATTTAATTTTAGTGTGTTTCTTTCTCCCTCTAAGCCTGCGTACTTTACTACGCGTCTCTTCGTACTCGTTGACATGTAGATTTTGTCTCTAACCCCTCCCTCTCGCTGCCTCCGCCCCCCTCTGTCTATTTAAGGCCACCCCACAGAGACGATCACCCCTCTCTGTACCTGTGTTGCTCTCTCTCTATGTATCTTGGTGATATCTGTCTGCTTATATGTCTGTCAATAGTTTTCTGGTTAGATTTTATGTCGCTATTTCATTATACCTGATGATGATTGCTTGTGTTGCAATCGAAACGTCGTATGCTATTATTTAATTTATTATTTTATCTTTATACGTGACTTTACCGAAAGAACCAAAGAATAATTTTGTTGTTCCCTGAGATCGCACTGCGCTGTGAGCCGCCGCGCCCGGCCGGCAGAGTTGCTCAATCGGTGCGTGTCGAGTCTGTTCCTTCACGAAGAAGATGTGGCTCGCTGGCCGACCGTCAGTCTGCACCTTGCCGAGCGAAAGCGTCGCGACGTTGCTTTGAAATGAGACGAGAGTTCAAACACGCGCACACACACACACACTCGGATTCGTGGCGGTAATTACAATAGCTTATTAAACATCAGCGGCGACCATTCTGGCGAATTGCCCGATGATGCTGGATGCAATTACCAGCGAGACGTCGTGCTACTCAAATTGTAAATGTTGTGGATTAACTCTTCAACACACCGGTGGGCTACAGCAGTGAACTATTTGTCTTTTGTCAACGTGACACTTTTTTGCTGATTGGCCGTGTCGGGTAGTGGAGGGTTACGACAAATTTATAAATAACGCGATCTAAACCAAAAAACGTTGGTTATGAGCATTATTATTGTTCAAAACAATATTATACAATATAATGATCATCAGAGTATTAGTCCAAGCTGGTGGAAGAAATGAGATAAACTTAAACGAAACTATTTTAGTTTTTTAACCAGTTAAGGCCCGCTGAGCTTTATAGCTCTTTTCAGAAGCCACCTGGCTATCACAGATGATAGCTCAACGGAAGTGGCTTGTCACGTGGCAATGTATAGCAGCCAAATGCTCTGAACGAGCGACGTTGATTCTAAATGTGGAGGGGAAAAACGGAGGACCTCGGAGAATAATCCACGCGGTCACAGCGAGAGAGAAAGAGAGAGACACGCAAACTCCAAATACACAGCAGGCGTCGGGGGTCTGATTCAAACCCACGACCTCTTGAATACCAGGCGACGGAGTTAACATCTCGCCACCGAGACAACGAGTGGCAGACAACGGAGGGAATACGCCCAAGAGAATCGATCGGCTCACGTGGTGCATTGTGCAAGGGGGGTTCTTGCATCGCTGCCACGTGATCAGAAAGACAACGGCGACTGCTTGCGGAGGCCTTCATCATCCAGCAGAGGGTTGAACAAGGCCGATAATGTTAATATTGATGATTGAATGTGCATTATGTGAATAAGACATATGCTCGCCTGAGAAACATACGCTCATTAAACCAAACCGCTTTTATGATCAATTCACGCACCCCCCCCCCCACCACCACCACCCCCGCCATGAATTCTAAACGGCAGTCAAAGATATTTCAACGATACAGGACAACGCTCCGTTATTAAAAGGGGTTTCATTTGTTTTATTCAAATATTAAAACGCGCTGGAAGAAAAATGGAGCCACGATTCACGATTTGGGCGGTGGGATTAATCAAATTCTTCTTATTTCTTTTATCACGAAACACTTTATTGAATCTTTATTTTTTAAATGAAAAAAAAGTTTAAATCTCTCTCTCGTCTATTGAGGGTTACACTGCTGACCTCCCACCCTCCCTGCGCTAAATCATTCACACGCTGCTCTATGTATCATCGCCCCTGGGCGGATACAAATCGTATAGGGCACGTATGTGTGTTGAACTTCTTTCACACCGTACGTAAGCCAACCGTGCTTACCGAAGGTGCGAGAGAAAGACAACACACTAAGCACAAAAAGCAGTTCTAAAGAAACGACTTTTCAATCCAGATTCTTTTTTTTAAATACATAGCTCCAGTGGCTTCCTAATGTCGGACAAGAAGAACGTTCCAGACGGCCGCAGAAGCGCATCTGAAAGCGCCGCGCAATGCAGCGACCGACCCTTTTCGATGGCTGAGCCAATTGCTGCTGCTGCTGCTGCTGTTGCGAGGATGACCAGAGTTCGCGTGATGGTGGTTTTATGCCCCTTTAACCAGATCAGCAGGGCACAGTATTGATTGTGGTTCGATAAATCCGACCGTCGCACATCCGCCCTGACCAATTAACCGCCCGCACTCAGCGCAGTAATTTCTTGCGCGCTTGTGTAATTGTCAATTTTATATGTAAAGGGCAAAAAAGTGCAGCGGCCCGTGACATTTCGTGCTCCCGGTACTACTAAAATACCCTAAAGAGACAGCCCCTCTTGACTCTCAAATGTGCTTCGGCCTACTCTTCTACGCTGCGCAGGCGTCTTGGTAAAGGTCGAACTTTCCGCATATCCGTGGGGGAGACCTTCATCTAGCAGCGGATTGACAAAGTGCTACAATCTATTACTGTTATCAATTCATTCATTTATTTTCTTGTTAATGGTCTCATAAGGCTGTGGCAATGGTGATGAAGCCATAAAAGAGGCTGTGGTTTGGTGTAGGTCAATCAGTTTCAAGGGCAATGCATACATTATAATCAAAGCATATCTATTTGCATATTCTACCACGAGCGCGTGTGGTCCATGCAGACTTGATGCGTCGTAATAATTGGTGTCTATTTGGTGTCTGCACATCTAACACCTCCTGTAATATATTTTTTTTATCATCTTGATACTGACAAAAAAGGTGCCATAGATGATAATAATGATGATGATGATGGGTAATTTATTGATTTGTGCTTTTGCACCTCCATAAGTGTGGCGCGGCTATCGAAGAGACTCGGGCTTTATTAGCTCAGCCGGTGAGCAGGCCCCATTGTTGAGCTAAGCCGGCGTTCTTCGTTGCATGGCTACCAGCGGCCACTGAGTGAAGATCACCCCTCTGTGGAATAGCCCTCACCACTCGGTGCTGTCCGTGGTGCTGAATTCGCGGCCCGATGGACGAGTCCGTTTGTGAACGAGCTTGGATTGCAGCTCACCGCCCACCTCATCCGTGGCCCACGGCGTAAGGGGTGACCGAGCTAAGCAGCTCTGCTACAGGCACGACGACGGCTCGAGACGCTGGCAGTGGTGGCAGTCGCGTGACGTGGTGGGGTGGAGGGAATGAAAGTTCAAACTAAGCAACAACAACAATTACACTGGTCAACAAAAAAAACATTTTTTTCTGGCCTGGACTTTTGCAGCTGTTTTACACTAATTTCAGGGTGCTGATTCCAAATCTGATCTCAGATTTGCTCTATCACATCTCATTTTTATGCTATCGGCATACCCCATTTTCATTGATTTTACCTCAAATTAACTATGTCACTTATGATTGCAAGTTGTTGCGAGTCAGTGACTGCTTTAGTGTTAAAATATGGTGCTGTATTTTTAGGATAGTGTGTTTCTAATATCATTTTATGTAGATATCCACATTTATTTAATATGTTTCTTCTGCATTTTTTTTTGAAAATGCAATATTTGATATCTCAAAAACCTGATGTGATAGACAAAAACCGGATTTGGAATCAGCACCCCAAAATTACCTTAAAACCGTTGGAATACCTTATGCCAGAAAAAGTGTGTCGACCAGTGTAATCCATTGTTTAGACAACACATTCGTGCGCAGGCGGTGTAACTGCACCGGTGCCCGCTGGCTGGACGGTGGCCCAGGCGCGTGATTATGAAGAGAGGGTTGGGGGTGAGAGAGAGGGGGGGGGGTTTGGCAGGGAGGGTCGGGGATGCGTGAATCGTCCTTGCACTGTGGCGCGTGCCAACCGCGCCGCGTTGCTTCCTCCTCTACGCGCAATCCCTAAGTAATTTCCATGGCATTAGCACGTTTTACAGTCGATAAGAGGAGTCACGTTTTATTCTGTTAATGACACCTAATTGTAAGATACATGAATAATGTCGGTAATCAACACTTGGATATCGTTAATTAAAAGTTGCGTTTTGGAGCAAGGGACAATTTGCAAGTTTTTTTATTCCTTTCTACTGCTTCTCCCATTCCAATGATTCCCCCAAGATAGTAGAATTGAGTCTCAAGATTTGTTGCTTGCCCGAGAGGGTTGTTTGGCCATTCGAGAGTTGTTTGACTTCGTGTGGAAATGATGTGAGGATTTGAGAGACGAACGAATGGAGGTTAAGGAGGGGGACAGATTCATCTACAGGGACAGTGTTGAATCTCGGTACAGTCTTGAGTCTGTCGGCAGTTTTGAGTCTATTGGCGTTACTGAGTGTTGAGTCTATGGTGCAGTGTTGAGTCTATGGTGCAGTGTTGAGTCTATGGGCAGTGTTGAGTCTATGGTGCAGTGTTGAGTCTATTGGCATTACTGAGTCTATGGTACAGTGTTGAGTCTATGGTGCAGTGTTGAGTCAATGGCCAGTGTTGAGTCTATAGTGCAGTGTTGAGTCTATGGTGCAGTGTTGAGTTTATGGTGCAGTGTTAAGTCAATGGCCAGTGTTGAGTCTATGGGCAGTGTTGCGTCTGGGTAGTGTTGAATATATGGGCAGTGTTGAGTCTATGGTCAGTGCTGAGTCTATGGGCAGTGCTGAGTCTATGGGCAGTGCTGAGTCTATGGGCAGTCTTGAGTATATGGGCAGTGCTGAGTCTATGGGCAGTGTTGAGTTTATGGGCAGAGTTGAGTCTATGGTCAGAGTTGAGTCTATGGTCAGAGTTGAGTCTATGGACAGCGCCGCTCAATGTACAGGGGAAGTTGCTTCCAGTGGAGGGGAGCACGGAGGGAGAAGGACCGAAACGAGATTGGGCGCAGGGAGAAGCAGGAACAGAAGAGAGACAGAGAGAAGATTGTAAACGATGACGACGGGAGGATGGGGCATGACGTGAGATCAGAGAGACGAGGTATGTTGTGGAAAGGCCACGGAGAGATTTCAAGACTTCGCATTTCACCGGCATCGCTTCGAGCGAGGATGCCTCTGCTGACGACGAGCCGCTGAATGTCGAGACCCGCGCAGTGCCGCTGAACGATGCACTCGCAAGAAGGCTGTGTTTGCTGACGGGATGTGTGAAATCGCGTGGGAAGACAGATACGCAAAGGAGCGGGGGGAGGAGGCGTATGACGTCTGCTTATTGACTGCGTTACAGACGAGACGAGGCTGGCTGCGTTTTGAGTGATACGTTCACATGCTCCAAGTGGCAGTGATATCTGTGTTTTGGCAGAGAGGGGTAATTCACCCTTGCCACCCCGGCCTCTGTGATTCTTGGCTATCTGTATGAGTGTACAGCTCTCTATGCGAGTCTGTGAGTCTTGATGTCAGAATTTGGGTCTCTGTCTGAGCATAACGTTCTGTGTGCGAGTCTGTGAGTCTGCATGTCAGAATTTGGGTCTCTGTGTGAGTGTACCGTTCTGTGTGCGAGTCTGTGAGTCTGCATGTCAGAATTTGGGTCTCTGTGTGAGTGTAGCGTTCTGTGTGCGAGTTTGTGAGTCTGCATGTCAGAATTTGGGTCTCTGTGTGAGTGTAGCGTTCTGTGTGCGAGTCTGTGAGTCTGCATGTCAGAATTTGGGTCTCTGTGTGAGTGTAGCGTTCTGTGTGCGAGTCTGTGAGTCTGCATGTCAGAATTTGGGTCTCTGTGTGAGTGTACCGTTCTGTGTGCGAGTCTGTGAGTCTGCATGTTAGAATTTGGGTCTCTGTGTGAGTGTACCGTTCTGTGTGCGAGTCTGTGAGTCTGCATGTCAGCATTTGGGTCTCTGTGTGAGTGTACCGTTCTGTGTGCGAGTCTGTGAGTCTGCATGTCAGAATTTGGGTCTCTGTGTGAGTGTACCGTTCTGTGTGCGAGTTTGTGAGTCTGCATGTCAGAATTTGGGTCTCTGTGTGAGTGTACCGTTCTGTGTGCGAGTCTATGAGTCTGCATGTCAGAATTTGGGTCTCTGTGTGAGTGTACCGTTCTGTGTGCGAGTCTGTGAGTCTGCATGTCAGAATTTGGGTCTCTGTGTGAGTGTACCGTTCTGTGTGCGAGTCTGTGAGTCTGCATGTCAGAATTTTGGTCTCTGTGTGAGTGTACCGTAGCAGCTGCAGCAGCGGCGACGGCTTTTGGCTCAAGCCAATCGCACAAAGACGGCGGCCACCCGCATCATCACGCCGCGCTTTCAGATGTGACGCTTCTGCGGCCGTCTGGAACGCACCATTCCTTCCGATGAATAATTATAGGACGCCACTGCAGCTATGAACTTTCAAATAATCTAGATTGAAAAACGAATTTCTTTAGAACTGCTGGCTGTGTTGAGTTTGTTGTCTTTCCCTACGCACCCCGATTACGTACGGTGCGAAAGAAGTTCAACGTCCATATAGAAATGTCAGAGCCGCTTAGCCACCTCCACTGAGATCCTAAGTTCAAGTGCCCCGTCTAGGTCTATCCGTCCCTTTCTCTCTCGGTTGTTGTTCTGTTCGAACGCTGGGAAGCCGGAAAAGCCCCTCTCTGTACCAGCGTGGACGGCACCCTCGTGTTCACCTTCTGAAGCGCTCGCTCGTCACCGTGGCGTGCGCGATGACCACCACCACCACGTGACTTTTATTTCGTGTTGTGCGCGTTGCATTTAGCGCCACAGCGCGTCGATTTGTAGCGTTTATTTGTGTTGCTGGTGACTTTGTGTATTTCATATCGGAATCGCCTCCAGTGCTGTTGCTGCTGGCGGCAATAAAAGTTGTTTAAAAGTCAAAAAGTCTGTTGTTGTTGTTTTTAAAGTTCATAATGGCCGTGTCAAAGACAATCAACCAGGAACGCTGAAAACGTGGGTTCACGCTATAAGGTTGCCACCTCTTGAGGCACTAAACAGACCTCGACGTATCATGGGGGAGACAAAAGAATACTCAGAATACCGGGAGAGTTGGCAACTCACAAAAACCGGGACTTGCAATGTCCCGTGAAGGCTTCCATATGTCCCTGGACAGCGGCTGCCCCAGATAGAGAGGACGTACCTGCGAAAATCAGGACAAGTGGGGACAAAAGTTGAAGCCCTGGGCTGGCCGTGTGTGTGTTTGGTCTGTGTGCGTGCGTGCAGGTGGGTGAGTGTCAGTGTGTGTGTTTGGTCTGTGTGTGTGGGTGGGTGAGTGTCAGTGTGTGTGTTTGGTCTGTGTGTGTGGGTGGGTGAGTGTCAGTGTGTGTATCTTTTTCTTTTTGTATCTGTGTGGGTGTGTGTGCGAGTGGGGGGCGGTGGCGTAGTGGTTAGCGCGCTGCGCTACGAACTTGGCGAGCCGAGTTCGTCTCCCTGCTAACGGCCAACACCGGTGACGATTATCAGAATCGGTACTGGGCCTCCCCTTGGTCGACTCAACCTCAAATGAGTACCTGGTGCGGTGTCTAAACATCGCCACTAGGAAGACAAAGGCGGCCGGGCGTGGTGCTGACCACTCACCCCCTCGTGTGCCATGCCGGCCTTCATAGGTGCTCGCTTCCAGCTCTTGCCCCAACAGTCTGTTACAGGCTACACGGGGGATATCTTTTTTTCGTCTCTTTATAGATGGTGCATCGGCCAGTCATCTCAGTCAGTCAACCCATGGCACCTGGGTCTGTCCCGTGACCTCCTGCCAGCGGGGCGTTCGACACTTCGCGTGGCCTTAAATTGCACCTAGCCTGGCACAAGCGCCGCGGTGACGCCACCGCCACTGAGTGGCGAATGGCGGTTGCCGTCTCTTCACAGGGTGCTGATCGCTGACAGCACTTGCCCCCCAAAAAGCCAGCTAAGGCCACGCGTGAGTTTTTGGCCGAGTCATTGTGAGCTCTGAAAATTCACCGCAGGCACTGAGCGTAGCAATCTGCCACGCAATCGACTGGAAGCCATTGCCCGCCTATTTAATCTGGACACAGACTCCGTGAGTCGCTATTCCTCTGAGCCATGGGCACAGACACGGAGGAGGAGGAGGAGGAAGAATTTGGTTCAGAATGGCCCAGTCGGAGTCACTCAGTCAGCAATGTTGACGACCTCGGTTCAATCCCCAGGCTGGGCGCATCTCCTCCTCGGAGTTGATTCACAACGGCCGAGTCAGGGCCACGGAGCCAGCATTGTTGAGGGCCTGGGTTCAAGCCCTTGGCTGGGTGCATCTCCCTCTTGAAGTTGGTTCATACTCATGATGATGATTACGATGGTATCATTTGTCATCATTTGATATCATTGTCATCGCCAACATGTATCATTAGCAAAGGCTAAATGATTCTCAGCTCTAACCACGGCATTAGATTACCAGTTTGCCAAGAGACAATGATGATAACGATCACGATGAGAGTTAGAACAATGACGAAGATGATGATGATCACATTGTTAGCAGCTAATTATTATAACAGCAATGTCACTGGTTGTGACGATTATGGTGAAGGTAGTGATGATGATGATGGTTATGGTGATTATGGTGACAGTGATTCTAACGAAGAAGATGATAACAATAATGATGATTATGATAATAACAATTTTGGAAAATCATAATGTTGCTTTTTATAACATCATAAATTACACTGATGATGATGATGACGATGTTGATGATGATGGTGATCATTGCGGAAGTGCTGCTGCTGCTGATGATGATCCTGATAATCATGCCGATGATGCTGCTGCTGATGATGATGCTGCTGATGATGCTAATGATGGTGATGCTGATGATGCTGCTGCTGCTGCTGATGATGATGCTGCTGATGATGCTGCTGCTGATTATTATGTTAATTATGGTGCTGCTGCTGCTGATGATGATGCTAATAATGGTGATGCTGATGATCACGCTGCTGCTGATGATGACGATGCTGCTGATGCTGCTGCTGATGATGCTGCTGATGCTGCTGCTGCTGCTGCTGCTGACGACTCAAAGGCAGCGTGAATCTCAGCGGGCACAGCGCTAACCGAGGGCTCGCTTCCAGCCAGGGCTCGACACTCAATCGGCCGTTTGCTAAGAGGCTCTTCGTGGCAGATGGCTCGCGCGCGCACACACGGCCAGCTCATTAATAAACTCACCCTTCATTAACTCATTCATTAATCGGGGCCGCCGCGCTAAGAGGACAATGTTTTCTCCCTCGCCCGACTCGATTCTGGACCCTAGCGGTGCCTGCCGTTGTATATTTGGAGTCCGCGTGTGATTTCTCTCTCTCTCTCTCTCCCTCGCGTGGATTGCTCTCAGGGTTTCTTGCGGGTGCAAGGCGCTGCTACCACCACGACAGCGCGAGGTGCATCTTATCCGCGACGAATCGCGTGTCGTCGTCGATACCCTTACGTCGCTAGAAATCCGACGAATACGTCTGGGTTTTTTTTTTATTCTTTGGGAATATGAATTCGTTGCGGTCACGGAAGCTTTAAGTCAGGGTTTGTTTCAGCCGAGCCGTTCACAACGTGGATGCTGTGGCGTGGACAAATCGTTCCCGTTCCGGATTTGGCCCGCCTTTGACCATTTGAGCGCCGAGTATGGCGCCGAGGTCACCGACTCGCCACTGGCGTTGGCCGTGAATTGAACTCGGGCTCGGCAAGGTCAGGACACGTGAGGCTGCGAGAGTTTTCATGCCGCCTGCTACTGTTGAGAATACGCGCTGCAACCAGATTGGGCGATGCTTTTTTTTTTTGTTCTGCTCAACACGAAGGAGAGTAATGCAGTATGAAATTAATATATATATATAAATACATCTCATAATTCGATAATGCGATGCAGGATTTATTTTCGGAAAGCTGGAGGGGCCAGATGTTATTGGCAAGAGCACTCATTTTCCACCACGGGTAGTCTGAGTGAAAGAAGCAATATTGCATTTACGAGGTTAATAAACAGCATCAGCTGGCCTTCATGGAACACCACAACCATCACCACCGCAGCAATTATTTGGTGGTGGTGGTGCTGCGTTGGCAGTGGTAAAAAAGCACTGTCAACAACAACAACAACTCAGCACTGCTCATAGACTCAACACTGCACCATAGACTACACACTGCCCATAGACTAACACTGCCCATAAACTCAGCACTGCCCATAAACTCAACACTGCCCATAGACTCAACACTGCCCAGAGACTCAACACTGCCCCATAGACTCAACACTGCACCATAGACTCAACACCGCCCATAGACTCTACACTGCCCATAGACTCAACACTGCCCATAGACTCAACACTGCCCATAGACTCAGCACTGCCCATAGACTCAACACCGCCCATAGACTCTACACTGCCCATAGACTCAACACTGCCCATAGACTCAACACCGCCCATAGACTCTACACTGCCCATAGACTCAACACTGCCCAGAGACTCAACACTGCCCATAGACTCAGCACTGCCCATAAACTCAGCACTGCCGATAGACTCAGCACTGCCCATAGACTCAGTACTGCCCATAAACTCAACACTGCCCATAGACTCAGCACTGCCCATAGACTCAACACTGCCCCTGTACATTAAGGCAGTCCCCCTCCCTAACCTCCTTTCGTTCCTCTCTCAAAGCCTCGCCACCTCTTCTCCATCGCCCATTCTCTCCCTCTTCCCTCCCCTCGCCCCTCCCACTCCATCCCGTGACCCCCACGCGCCCTCTGTTACGGTCACTCAATCCTCGGTCCTTGAATTGCCCCATGCCATCTCAATCATCGAGCGCCTCGGGCTGCGAAGGCGCTCTGTGTGAATATAAAATAATACAACAACAACAACGACGACAAGAACGACAAGAACGACACGCGTGTGTGGTTGATGCGGAGGGGCCCACGCGAGACGAGGATGAGTATCGTCTGCTCCTGTCCGGTCTCGGGAGAAGGGAAGCTGTTCCATTCAGCTCCTGAAGAAGCTCCCAACACATGGAGCGGAACGTCGGACATCGCATGGAGGAAGAGGCCCTCATCCAGCTGTGGATTTACAGAGGTCAGTTCGTGTTCCTGTCTGTCCGTCTATCTGTGTGTATGCGCGTGCGTGTCTGCCTGTCTCTGTGTGCGCGCGTATCTGCCTGTCTGTCTGTCCGTCTGTCTCTGTGTGTGCGTGTCTGCCTGTCTGTCTGTCCGTCTGTCTCTGTGTGTGCGTGTCTGCCTGTCTGTCTGTCCGTCTGTCTCTGTGTGTGCGCGTGTCTTTCTGTGTATATGTCCGTCTGTCTCTGTGTGTGCGTGTCTGCCTGTCTGTCTGTCCGTCTGTCTCTGTGTGTGCGCGTGTCTCTCTGTGTATCTGTCCGTCTGTCTCTGTGTGCGCGCGTGTCTGCCTGTCTGTCTGTCCGTCTGTCTCTGTGTGTGCGCGTGTCTTTCTGTGTATCTGTCCGTCTGTCTCTGTGTGTGCGCGTGTCTGCCTGTCTGTCTGTCCGTCTGTCTCTGTGTGTGCGCGTGTCTCTCTGTGTATCTGTCCGTCTGTCTCTGTGTGCGCGCGTGTCTGCCTGTCTGTCTGTCCGTCTGTCTCTGTGTGCGCGCGTGTCTGTCTGTGTATCTGTCCGTCTGTCTCTGTGTGTGCGTGTCTCTCTGTGTATCTGTCCGTCTGTCTCTGTGTGTGCGCGCGTGTCTCTCTGTCCGTGTGTGTCAGTCCATCCTTCTCGCCTTCCACCCTCCCGTACTTCTGTCCGCCCGCCTGCCCGCCCGCCCGCGCGCGCGTGACACGTGGCTCACTCACGAGGTGGGCACAGGTGGCACTGCGCGCGGTGATGCTCCCAATCAGTGCCCCCATTCACAGCGAGACGGCGGGAGGGGGGGGGACGCCCCCTCCCTCTCACCCTCCCCCCCCTTTGCCCCCCCCCATCACCGCCTCCACATCACGCTCCAACTCTCCCGAACATCACAATCATCTCGATTCTCGCACCGCCAGGGTGCCGATTGACATATACAGGGCGTCAGGTCTCCACGTGGCGTCCGTGGCAAGTTAGAGGTTAGGGGTGGTGTGGGGTTAGGGGTGGGGTGGTGTGGGCTGGTGTGGGGTGGTGTGAGGTTAGGGATGGGTTAGGGTTAGGGGTGTGGGTTAGGGGTGGTGTGGGGTTAGGGGTGGGGTAGGGTTAGGGGTGAGGTGGGGTTAGGGATGGTGTGGGGTGGTGTGGGTGGTGTGGGATTAGGGGTGGTGTGGGGTTAGAGGTGGAGTGCTGGTTGTAATAATGTTAGGAGTGTGAGGTGTAGATTGTGTTTTGGGTAAAGCTAGATTAAGGTTTGGGGTTTTGGTTAGATTTGGGTTATGAGTTTGGGTTCGATTATATGTTACAGTAGTTATGGGTTTCTGTTAGATTATGACTATGGGTTTGGGGTAAAGTTTGAGCTGTGGTTAGGGTTGTCGGATAAATGTTGAGTCGTAGGGAGAGTTTAGGTTCGGGTTAGGAGTTTGGGTTCACGATGAGTCGTTCGAGTCTGCAGTTCGAGGCCGTGATCGCGCCATCGTTCAGCCGTCGCTTTGCCGCTGACGTTAACCGCGATTGAGGAATCGAAACTCGGAAGAGGGTTCACGGCGCACTCGCGACAACCGCTGCGCCACCGCTCACTCCCTCCCCCCGGGAGCAGTCATCTGCTTAACGTCGGAAGGAATCGCCACCCATGGGCGTAAATTATCCCCCGTGTGCCCCCCCCCCCCCATCAAAACACGCGGCTATAATTCTACGGCTCGCATTAAAACGTAACTGAACCCTCCCGACGTGGTATTTTTTTGGGGGGTTTTTAGTGCCGGTTACAGGCGAACGTGCGGAGTTAGGTAACGCAACTGCGCTAATGATTTCGCTTGGTCGTGTTTTTTTGTCGTTTTGTTTACGACGATCTTGAGATTGCACGGCGAGGCAGAATTAGCCGTGGGCAATCGGGGGTGGGGGCAGAGGGGGTGGGGGGCGTAAAGAACGGCGCCGTTGCATCACCGACGACCAACATCGGTGGCGAGTGTCACGGGACTGATCCCGGGGCCTCCCCTAGGTCGACGCGGCCTTGAATTGGCAAACGACAACGTTGGGGGGAGAGACAAAGACGGGTGCAGTGCCGGCCTTCATAGGTGCCGCACGCTAGCGGCACTTGCCCCAACAGGGTGTTAAGATTGAACACGTGGCAGGCTTTCGCGACCAATATCATCCATAATAGAGGTTGTTTTTTGGGGGGTTTAGATCGCATAAATATATAAATGTTGTGTCAAAACCCGCCACCACCCGACACAGCCAACTAGTGAGGGTTGTCACGTAAACAGAACGTGGCCAATTCGTCACTAGTTCAGCACTAGTGTGTAGTGTAGTGTATAGTAGTGTAGTGTATAGTAGTGTATAGTGTAGTATACTAGTACAGCACTAGTGTGTAGTGTAGTGTATAGTGTATACAAACCCGAAAACACACAATTCGATTCCCGCCAATAACAGTGGCTAATACATGAACCGGCCCTGTACCTCCCCTAAGTCGACTCAGCCTTAAATGAGTACCTGCATGGAGTGGTGCGTAGAAGTTAGCAGTGGGGGAGACAAAGGTGGGCCGGCGTGGTGATGGTCACCCACACCTTATTGTGCCGTTACGGCCTTAATAGGTGCTCGCGAACAACACTTGCCCCAAAAATCGGTGAAAGGCTATACGGGGGATCTTTGTCTTTTGTAGGCCTGGTTGAGGTCATTCAAATGCGACTCATCTGGTTGAGGTCATTCGAATGCGACTCATAAAACAACGCACACATCAATCCGATTGGCATCACCAGCGGCTACGTACCCATGTGCACCTTAGCAGGTGCTCGCTAACAGCACTTGCCCCAACAGTCTGTTAAGGCTAAACTGGTGATTTTTGTGTGTGTGCGTGTGTGTGCACGTGTGTGTGTACACCTGTGTGCGTGCACGTGTGTGTGTGTACACGTGTGTTTGTGTGTGTACACGTATGTGTGTACACGTGTGTGTGCACACGTCTGTGTGTACACGTGTGTGTGTACACGTGTGTGTGTGTGCACGTGTGTGTGTGTGTGTGTACACGCGTGTGTGTGTACACATGTGTGTGTACACGTGTGTGTACACGTGTGTATGTGTACACGTGTGTGCGTGTGTGTGTACACGTGTGTGTGTGTGTGTACACGCGTGTGTGCGCGTGTGTGTACACACACACACGTGTGTGTGTGTGTACACGTGTGTGTGTGTACACGTGTGTGTGCGCGTGTGTGTACACGTGTGTGTGTGTACACGTGTGTGTGTACACGTGTGTGTGTACACGCGCGCGCTGGTTTAACGAGCTCCGTCGAGAGAGGACGACTTCACCGCGTGGCATCCGCCCGCTAATTGGCCGCTTTAACGCTAAATTGAACGAGACCCGAGCGCTTGGCTAGGTCACATTGAGGTGGGCGGTGGGGAGCGGGGGGGGGGGCGGGGCGGGGTGGGGGGATGCGGCTGACACTCACAGACACAGAGACACAAAGGCAAAGGTCCCCCGAATAGCCTTAACAGGCTGTTGGGGCAAGTGCTGTTAGCGAGCAGCACCTGGTTTGGCTAAGCACCACGCCCGGCCGCATTTGTCTCCCAAGTGGCGATGTTCATACAGCATGCCAGGCACTCAGGACCGGTTCAGAGAATCGTCACTGAATGACGTTGGCGGTGGCCTTGTACTGGAATCGAACTCGGGTCGCCGGCTTGTCCGTAGCGCAAAGCGCTAACCACTACACTACCGCTCCAAAGACACAGATCCCCAATATAGCCTTAACAGACTGTTGGGGCAAGTGCTGTTAACGAGTAGCACCTATGAAGGCCAGAACGGCACACGAGGGGGTGGGTGGCCAGCACCACGCCCGGCTGCCTTTGTCTCCCTAGTAGCGATGTTTTTTACGCACCGCACCAGGTACTAATTTTAGGCTGAGTCAACCTAGGGGGGAGGCCCAGGACCGGTTCAGATAATCGTCACTGATGTTGGCCGTGAGCGGGAATCCAACTCGGGGCGCCAGGTTCGTAGCGCAGCGCGCTAACCGCTCCTCGCACCGTCGCTCCCCCCCACTACACCTCGTTCACACCACCCCAGGTGCGCGCACACACACACACAGCAGTGGTTCAGCACAATTAGGAGACGGGGTCGAAAGAAGAGACAGCGTCACAGCAGCCTACACCGCCCGTTTAGCCCGTTCGTATAGAGCGGGCGCGTGCCCTCATCGAGAATACCGCGTGGCCTGTGAACACACCACGCGGAGTGCACCTGATCCCTGCAGACCGTGGAAGCTGAACACGTGCTGAGCCTGGGTAGTGCTTGGATGGGTGACCGAACATTGGTGCAACACTCGCTATCCCGCATTGACCAGGGTGGGGAAGTATGGTTAAATAACCCTCCACTGTCTGCACGGCGCAGGGAAGCCCTCCGTCCACACACCGCCGTCACTCTCGGCTCTTGGCTCATCAGCGAGTCAGGTCCAGCAGTGCCGTACGCAGGCTTCAACCTCATCGGGACTCATCAGCAAGCCACGTTCAAGCCCGCGCGTCAACGCCCACCGTTCCGCTTTGTCCCCACGTCCTCGTGTTCCCAAGTCCGCGTTGCCCCATGTTGTCGTGTTCCCATATCTCCGTATCCCCGTGTGTCCCAGTATCCCTACGTTTCAATGTCCACGTGTGCCCAAGCCCGCGTGACCCCATGTCCCCATGTCCCCGTTGTCCCCGTGTCCCCGAATCCGAGTGTCTACCATGTCCGCATGTCCCTCCGTATCCCCGTGTCTTCGCGACCCCCGTGTTCCCGTGTTTCCCAGAGGACCTCGTGTTTCGCATTTGATCCGGATCGGCGCTACACGAGCGGATTATTGATTATTGGATCAATGTCAGAGGCGTCCGCAGACTCAAAGCACGGAGGGTCGCGCGGTCAGATTGGGTCGGGTTTTGTTGTTTGACTCCTACACCGAGAGAGGCCGATAGAGACACAGTGGCACGGCGAGAGACGGACAGACAGAGACACAGAGAGGCAGACACAGAGACACAAAGAGACACGCGCGCACAGAGAGAAAGACGCGTTCGCGGAGAGAGACAATCGTGAAAGGAGAAAGCACACAGAGAGACTGGCCGACAGAAGGTCGGACACAGAGGGACACACCGAGGGATCAGAGACACTGCCCGAGACAGACACGGAGAGAGAGAGAGAGCAAACGAGACAGAGACAAATACAGATACAGCGACATGGACCGACAAAGAAACACGTATCAAAGAGACAAAGATCGCCCGTATAGCCTTTAACAGACTGCTGGGGCAAGTGCTGTTCGCGTGCAGCACCTATGAAGAAAGGTCGGAACGGTACACGAGGGGATGGGTGGCCAGCACCACGTCCGACCGCATTTGTCTCCCCGATGCAGATGTTTACACACCGCACCAGGTTAGTCATTTACGGCTGAGTCTACCTAGGGGAGGCCCAAGACTGACAGCCTTCTTTAGGGTCTAGTCTCACCAGTGTCAGAGCAGAGAACGACGCCAAAAGGCGAACAGCACAAGGGCAATGCCACTACCAGGGCATTCACAGCTCGGGGTTGGGCAGCTACACAACGAGACCTTTTTTGCCGGTATCAAAGTATGAAAAAAATAAGAAGAAGAGGTTTCACCACCTCTTGTATTGCCAGAAAGGGCGATGCCTATTCGCATGTTTCCACGCCGTCTCTCATCAGCAGCAGGGCTCACTCGAATGAGTGCTGGTGAACTGTTCAGATCTCACAAGCGAGGGGCCCTCCTCTCTGCACGCTGTTCTATTCTACTTCGACTGCATAGAACGCCATACCCAGGGCGCTTTAATAACGCGAGAGGAGCGACAGGGGGAGGAGGCACGGGTTGGGTGGAACGACTGTCGGTGAGGGAGGTGATGGAAGGAACGGAGGGGCAGGGGCAGGAGCTGATGATGTTGCAGGGGTAATTAGCGGGGGTGATGGTGGGGGGGGGGGGTCTCTTAGTTCAGTTCAACGCAAAGTTATATAGCAATGCACAACTAGTCTAACACCATGTGAGACGAGGCTCTAAAGAAAGCTGTCTCGGTTGTGGACCAATCAATTTCAAGGACAGTGCATATCATTATCAGAGTTATGTTTTTTGTTTGCATTCCGACTGCAGGTATTGTGGTCAATGCAAACATGACTCCTTGTAAAAAAAAAGGTGTCAGTTTTGTTGCCAGAAAAAAGGGTAAAAAAACAAATTATCATACTTTGCTACTGGCAAATAAGGTTCCAATGGTCAATGCACAACTATATTCGAATATAAATAACACTAAACGATGAACTGAAACTAAAAAAAAAGATTTTTATTTTACCAGGTAAGGTCCATTGAGCAGCATAGCTTTTTTTTCAGAAGCGACCTTGCTACACAAATGATAGCTCGACGAAAGTGGATTATCATCATCATCATCATCACGTGGAAACATTTAGCCAGCCACACAATCTAAACGCAAGTTGTTGATTCTAAATGCGGATGGGGAAACCGAAGAAAAATCCACGCGACCACGTGGAGTGAGAGACACGCAAACTCCAAATGTACAGCAGCAGGCGTCAGGGTCGGGATCGAACCCACGACCTCCTGGATACCAGGCGAGGTAGTCAACATATCCTAGCCACCGTGATGATGATGTGAGAGAGAAACACGCAAGCTGCAAATATACAGCAGGCGTCAGGGTCGGGATCTAACCCACGACCTCCTGTATACCAGGCGAGGTAGTCAACATCTCGCCACCACAATGGATTGACAAGCGGAGAATGCATCTCTTCCTTTGCGCGTCGGCAGCATGGACTCACTCGTACACACGGGAGAATGACTGCAGCTAGGGAAGGCCGTCTGTTTAAAACCCACCGCGTTGGCTCTGACATTTACTTTAGCGGTGTGTGGCGTGCGCCCTGAGTATTGAGTGGCGATCAGCCCCCACCCCCTCTCCCGCCTTTGTCTATCTACAGCTGGATGAAGGTCTTCTCCCATCCCGTATGCTGCGCCACGGTGGCGAGATGTCAACTACTTCGCCTGGTCTGCAGGAGGTCGTGGGTTCCATCCCGACCCTGACGCCTGCTGCTGTATATTTGGAGTTTGCGGTGTCTCTCTCTCATCATCATTACGGTGGCTAGAAGATGTTAACTCCCTCGCCTGGTGTGCAGGAGGTCGTGGGTTCTATCCCGACCCTGACGCCTGCTGCTGTATATTTTGAGTTTGCGTGTCTCTCTCTCATCATCACGGTGGCTAGGAGATGTTGATTACCTCGCCTGGTGTGCAGGAGGTCGTGGGTTCTATCCCGACCCTGACGCCTGCTGCTGCTGTATATTTGGAGTTTGCGTGTCTCTCTCCACGTGGTCGTGTGGGTTTTTCTCCTGGTCCTCCGGTTTTTCCCCTCCGCATTTAGAATCAACATCACCACGCGTTTCCAGTGTTCGGCTGCTGCCATAGATTTCCACACGATGATAATGATGATGACGATGATGATGATGAGAAGCCACTTCGTTGAGCTATCATTTGTGATGACCAGGTCACTCCTGAAAAAGAATTGCGTAGCTCAGTGGGTCTCGCCTGGTAAATCGTAATAAATAAAAACAAGCAAAAGCCATGAGATCAATTCCTGGTCAGGCATTGGGCTCAGCCTACTACCTTCATCATCATCATCCTTCTTGGTGGGGGGGGGTCGCTAAAACTACTATAGCGTGGTGAAGTATGGTCAATATAATCCCGCATGGCGTGGGAGGAGGCTCTCATCCAGCAGTGGATTTTTTTTAAAGGTGCTGCAGATGTTACCACCTCACTTTGTTTGGAAGTCGGGAGAGGTTGCATCGATGCAAATGCGGATTCCCTGCCCGCCACGGTAACGTGGATATTCCAACACTGGCCGAGACACCATCGGACATCAGTAGAACATAAATTAATCATCGTCGTCATCAGCAGCAGCAGCATTAGCAACAGCAGAAGCACCATCAGCGGTATCAGGTCGGTATAGCATGTGTCAACATCGACAATCCATGTCCATCTTGTGTACGCCGCAAGCACCATCCTCCCATCAACCCATCCCTCTCTTCCCATCAACCCATCTCTCTCCCCCTCCCATCAACCCATCTTACTCCTCCCATCAACCCATCTCCCTCCCCTTCCCATCAACCCGTCTCTCTCCTCCCATCAACCCGTCTCACTCCTCCCATCAACCCATCTCCCTCTTCCTCCCATCAACCCGTCTCACTCCTCCCATCAACCCATCTCCCTCCCCCTCCCATCAACCCGTCTCTCTCCTCCCATCAACCCATCTCCCTCTTCCTCCCATCAACCCGTCTCTCTCCTCCCATCAACCCATCTCCCTCTTCCTCCCATCAACCCGTCTCTCTCCTCCCATCAACCCATCTCCCTCCCCCTCCCATCAACCCGTCTCTCTCCTCCCATCAACCCATCTCCCTCCCCCTCCCATCAACCCGTCTCTCTCCTCCCATCAACCCATCTCCCTCCCCCTCCCATCAACCCGTCTCTCTCCTCCCATCAACCCATCTCCCTCCCCCTCCCATCAACCCGTCTCTCTCCTCCCATCAACCCATCTCCCTCCCCCTCCCATCAACCCATCTCCCTCCCCCTCCCATCAACCCGTCTCTCTCCTCCCATCAACCCGTCTCCATCATAATTATCCACCTCCTCCCATCAAGCCATCTCCCTCCCCCTCCCATCAACCCGTCTCTCTCCTCCCATCAACCCATCTCCCTCCCCTTCCCATCAACCCGTCTCTCTCCTCCCATCAACCCGTCTCACTCCTCCCATCAACCCATCTCCCTCTTCCTCCCATCAACCCGTCTCACTCCTCCCATCAACCCATCTCCCTCCCCCTCCCATCAACCCGTCTCTCTCCTCCCATCAACCCGTCTCACTCCTCCCATCAACCCATCTCCCTCTTCCTCCCATCAACCCGTCTCACTCCTCCCATCAACCCATCTCCCTCCCCCTCCCATCAACCCGTCTCTCTCCTCCCATCAACCCATCTCCCTCTTCCTCCCATCAACCCGTTTCTCTCCTCCCATCAACCCATCTCCCTCTTCCTCCCATCAACCCGTCTCTCTCCTCCCATCAACCCATCTCCCTCCCCCTCCCATCAACCCGTCTCTCTCCTCCCATCAACCCATCTCTCTCCCCCTCCCATCAACCCGTCTCTCTCCTCCCATCAACCCATCTCCCTCCCCCTCCCATCAACCCGTCTCTCTCCTCCCATCAACCCATCCCCCTCCCCCTCCCATCAACCCGTCTCTCTCCTCCCATCAACCCATCTCCCTCCCCCTCCCATCAACCCATCTCCCTCCCCCCTCCCATCAACCGTCTCTCTCCTCCCATCACCCGTCTCCATCATAATTATCCACCTCCTCCCATCAAGCCATCTCCCTCCTACTCCTCCTCCTCCTTCCATCAAGCCGCGAATCTCCCCCCCACCCTTCCCCCGTCCCCCCTCCCTGCCGCCTCACCCCATCCCCTCCCGCACCCAACCCCTCTCCATCACGAATCCATCCGGCATCGAGCGAGCGAGAGGACGAGGAGAGCGAGAGGGAGAGGGAGAGCGAGAGGGAGAGGGAGAGAGCGAGCGAGGGAGAGAGAAAGCGAGGGAGAGAGAGGGGAGAGCGAGTGAGGGAGAGCGAGAGGAAGAGGGAGAGAGCTCTGCATGGAGTTGCGAGCTACAGTCGGAGGCCGTAGGACTGCGAGGAGTGCTGGGTGCAGATGCTGCGCTTGACGTAGTTTACAATAAATTACATAGAAAACAGGGAGACATGGAGAGAGAGTAGGGAGAGGGGGGTAGAGAGAGAGGGGGGGGGTAGAGAAAAAGGGGGTAGAGAGAGAGGGGGGGGGGTAGAGAAAAAGGGGGTAGAGAGAGGGGGGGTAGAGAGAGAGGGTGGGGTAGAGAGAGGGGGGTATAGAGAGAGAGGGGATAGAGAGAGAGGGGGGTAGAGAGAGAGGGGGTAGGAGAGAGATGGGGGTAGAGAGAGGGGGGGGGTAGAGAGAGGGGGGTAGAGAGAGAGGGGGTAGAGAGAGGGGGTAGAGAGAGAGGGGGTAGAGAGAGAGGGGGTAGAGAGAGGGGGGGTAGAGAGAGGGGGGGTAGAGAGAGGGGGGGGTAGAGAGAGGGGGGGTAGAGAGAGGGGGGTAGAGAGAGAGAGGGGGGTAGAGAGAGAGGGGGTAGAGAGAGAGGGGGTAGAGAGAGAGGGGGTAGAGAGAGAGGAGGTAGAGAGAGAGGGGGTAGAGAGAGAGGGGGTAGAGAGAGAGGGGGGTAGAGAGAGAGGGGGTAGAGAGAGAGGGGGTAGAGAGAGAGGGGGTAGAGAGA